>NW_020884893.1:11538087-11542304 GCF_003945725.1 Corapipo altera | reverse complement strand
GTCGGAGACAGCTGTGAAGAGAACATGTGTTAAAGGGGAAAAGGAAACACTGAGATCATGATTTCTAGGGTGCTGCTCGCTTGGCTTCTGGTTAGAACGTCCTTTTTTAACCAGTGACTGTTTCGTGTGTGACACCTGCATGTTGCAAAGAGCAGCAGGGGAAGGAGAAGTGGCAAGGTGCCCAGGACATAGCAGATGCCCCCCGGAGGGTGTACCCGGATCACGTGCAACTATTGTGGTCACTTCTTTATCAGGAGCCTGGAAAAAGAATACCCTATTTAGCCAGGAATTCTTTCAGTAAGAAATAGGTGTCTTGTAGGGTATTGTTTTTCCTCCTCAGGAATCACGGCCTAAAAAAGGAAGCTGTTTATTTAGGTGCTCCATATTTTAGTAGCTGGTGTACAAAGGGTGGTGCTGTCTGAATGATCCTTGCTGGGGTTGTTTCCCTCTTGCCGGGCAGGTAGGATTTGTGCTAAGGTGGCCTTTGCCAAAGGGACAGTAAGGCTAAGAGCACACATTTCCAGAATAAGTCGGCGTGAAGTGGCTCAAAGTGCGGGACGAGAGTTTTCAGTCACTCCTCTTCCTCCACTCATGTGGTGTGCAGGTGTGTTTTTCCAAAGAGTACAGAACAGGCTTTGGGAGCTGAGATTTTTTTAAAACTCTACTTAAGGTTTCTTTGTGCTCAAGAGTCCTGCTCCAAGCTTGGTCTAAAATCTGCCTGTAGGAGCTGTGCTGAGCTTGGCTGGAGAATCTCTGTTCCTGGCTACTACAGTAGGATTTATGATCTAGAATTGTCTAAAGGGCCCTGTGTGTGGCCTTCTCAAGATTATCTAGACATTTCTTGATGTGTCATGTAAAAATGTGATTCTCTCACCCTTCAAATGTGTTGTATTCTGACACTCCCTTCCACTTCCAGCATGTTTGCATTGTGTTGGTAACTGACAGCTGTTTATTTTTTATTTTCAACACAAGAGTTAGGTAACCCTTCATACTGAGCACTGGGTTAGGAACAATGGTGGCCAGCCTGTGTTATTTCTCTGCCAACTGCAATTTTTAAAGGGAGAAGGGAACTGACACACCTTGAATGTTAGAATTCGTTGCCCAGAACAAATGTGTTTCTCAACATGCATTTTATTTTTCTTCTGCTTCTCTCCCTTGTAGTTTAGTAGTTAGTCATTTCAGGAAATGACATTTCAGTGGTGCCTTTTTGCTTGCTGGGCCCATTTGTCCTGTTGCTCTCCATGAATGTGATATACCCATGGATTTTCTGCATTAATCCAGACAGGAGAATGTCAGCATTTTGAGACTGAACATTTGAAGGGCAAAATGAAGGAAGCTATTCTATGGCCATGGGTTTACAGAACCATACTATGATTTTTGTGACTGCATTTCCTCTGATTCTTTTAAGATACAGTCACAGAATGTTTCCACAGAACGTGGGGAAGGGAGGTGAATCTACGCAACGCACTTTGAAAATGTCATTAGTAAAGTTACATACATTTGTTCTCAAGGTTGGAAAGTACATTAGGGTCGAGTTTAATTTTCTTTTCTGTTTCCAGAAGCCCAAGATCAGTTTGCTTGAGGGACTGTGCATGCAGGTGTGACTTGGATGGACAATGTGTGTGGTCCCTGGGCCAGGCAGACTGACTCCTCTCCATCCTATCAAAGCAGAACTGCCCCAGGAGGGAAAATGCTGTGCCATGCAGGGGAAATTTTTTGTGGAGTGGGTGTGTGTTGAGGGGAATGACAACCAGGAGCAGTTCAGTGTAATGTGCTTGTTTGGAGAGGAAGTAATCAGGCGAGTGAGCAGGGTTTGTAGCCACAATACAGAAAGCTGGTTTTGAAAGCATCTTTGTGGTGGCTGCTTTGCTTGGAAGGAGGTGTATAGAGGTCATGGCCATATGCACAGAAATCCAGGTGGCATGTAGAGGGTTAGGGGCCATGGAATGCTTCTGGCCACCTCGTGCTGCCGAGGCTGTCTCCTGTCTGGCAGAAGTTGTCATGGTATGGACCAGTCCTTGCACATTCTTCCTCACCATCTCCTGCTGCCCACCTCAGCTGGGTGTCCAGAGCTGGAGATTCACTGGAGCTGGGCTCCCTGACCGCACCAGGAGTGACTTCCATCAGCTCCTCTGTGTGATGAAGTGAGAGTAATAAGGAAGGGTAATAACCCAGCCCACAGCACAGATCCCTCCTCATGGCCTTGGATGCTGAGGTTAACTAGGGGGTTAGTGATACATGGCTGTCCTGAGCACGGAGGGTCATGTGCTACAGCAAACTCCCCCACAATCTGCTCCAGGCTGGTTCCTACCCTTACCTGCATGTGTGCTGTCTTCAGATCTTACTTTATTTTTTTAAGCCCAGAGCAGTGCTCTTTGTCACCTTATATTATGCCAACCAGCTCCACAGCCAGCTCAGCACGGCGCTGCCAGGAGATCCTCCTGCCAGCGGTCATGTGTGCAGGCATAGTCCTAACAAACATTGAGGACACCTCTAGACCTCAGCCCACACCCTCTGTACCTGTTTATTCCCAAAGGAACAGGCAATTGGGAAGGCTGCTTCGCTTTAGGGATCTTTTTGGTTTAAGGTGGGACGGGGGAAGGCTACAACTTCTTTCAGGATAGCTTTGTAGTGCTGGAGCGGGCTGAGAACCAGATCTGGTGGAGGTGGTGTCCATGGGACACCATGGACACCTCTGGTGGAGGTGGGATCATGGCACATATACTTAGTAGTGTTTGAGTTGCTTTCCTGTTCAGAAAATGACTTTATACTCTGCAGACTTAAAGCCCCAGTGCAAACTGATGTGACTGCAGCGTGAGTGAGGGACTGACACAGAGACCATACTGGTGGGAGATTTCAGGTACCCCTCGGGTTAAGGGACTGTAATAGATGCTTTCAAGCAAATTCTCATGGTCAGGCAAAGTTATTAAATGTGATAAGAGAAACGGAAATAATTAAAGTGTGCTGTTGAGTTTCTGTCCCTCCTCCCTTATCAGTGTGGGGTTTTTGCCCTTGCCGCTTACAGAGAAGACGGATGGAGCGGTTTCGTGTTCCACCTCCGACGAGCCCCGAGTGATGTAACACCGGCGATCACCGCAGCGGTGACGCGCTGCCAGGCGCGGGGACTCGCTCTCGCCTTTCTGTAAATGTGGGACTGTCACTTGTGGAATGCTGCGAAAGCGGATGCTGCGTGCCCGCTCCCCCCGTCTTTCCCTTTCCCTTTTCACTTCCCTACCCCTTTCTCTTTCCCCCTCCTTTTCATTCACCCCCCCCCCTTCCTTCTTTTTCCCCTTTCCCCTTTTCCCTCGCCCCTTTTCCCTTCCTTCCCCCCCCCTCTTCCCTTTCTCCTCCCCCCCTTTCCCCATAACTCAGTGACTGCCGCCGCCGGCAGGACGGGGGTCCCAACCATGCAGCGCGGGTTCCACACCCGCACAGACGGACCCGGGTTCCGCCGCGTCCCCCCGCGATGCCTCGGCCGTCAGCCCGGCAGTGTCCCCGTGTCCCTGTGCCGGTGCGGGGCAGGTCGCAGCCCCCTGTCCCGGCGGTCGGTGCCGGTGCGGGGCAGGTCGCAGCCCCCCTGTCCCGGCGGTCGGTGCCGGTGCGGGGCGGGGGCCGCGGGCATTCCCGGCGGGGCGGGGGCAGCGCCGCTCCGCCCCCGCGGGGGCTGTGCCGGCCCTATAAGGGCCGCGGCGGCGGCGGGAGGTGGCTAGAGCCCGCTCCGGTCGGATCTGCAGCTGCGGTGCCCCGTCTCTGCCGGTACAGCCCAGCCCAGCCCAGCCCGGCCCGGCCATGCCGCTGCCCCGTGTCCCGCTCCGCGCCGCGCTGCTGCTGCTCGGCCTCCTCCTGCGAGCCGCCGCCGCAGAGTCGGTGAGTCCCGCCGGGCCGAGGGAGACGGGAGGGAAGGGGGGGATCTGCCCCGCCAGGGAAGGGCTCCCGGTGCCGGCGGGTGGGTGACCCGCGGGTCTCAGGACCCGCTCGCCAGCAGCCTGGGAGCCGATGCCACCGCTGTCCCCCCGGGGTCTGCCCCCGCCGCTTGCCCTTCTCCGGGGGAGGGGAGGGGGGGCGGGATGGGTGGCCGGCGATAGGGCCGTTCCCGTTCCTCCCCCGGCTCTCTTGGCTCGCACGCTGCCTCTTCCGTCCGATGCCAGAGCAGCGCCGGCCGTGCCCGGCCCCGGCTGTGTCCCGGCCGGTGCCCGGCGATGTCCCGGCCGGTGCCC
>NW_020884893.1:11517206-11538077 GCF_003945725.1 Corapipo altera | reverse complement strand
TGTCCCGGCCGGTGCCCGGCTGTGTCCCGGCCGGTGCTGCTCCTCACGTATCCCATTCCCCCCGTGTCTCCCCGGTGCTCAGGGCTGGTGGGGTTAGAGCGTTACGGGGGTACCTGGTGGAAATGAACTGCGCTGCATTGCAGCTTCGATCTCCAACTGCTGATCGTGGACTTAAGTCCTTGAATCCCTCTTTTATTGTGAATATGTGGCGGGCTGGATGCGTGCGGTGCGTTACAGCACCTGGATAGGCTTTCCAGCCTTACCTGAGTTTGGCTGTGCCAGTGCCTGGGGTTTTTCAGTGTGTATCAAACCTTCCTTACTTTCACATGGGGATGAAAAATGATGCATTGCCACGGAGGCTTTAAGAATCTCTTAAATATATAATGAGGTGAAACATTTTGGATGCTTCAAGCCGGCACGTGTGGGGTCTTCGTGGTGAAGCAGAGATTTTGAGATTCTGGCTCCCCCGCTGTTTGTTTGTTTTTGTGTGTGTCCGTCTTGCTGATAGTGCAATCAGGGCAGATTCCTCTGCTGGTCTGAAAAGAGCTGCTGAGATAAAGGTAACTGCAGGAGATCGGGGATCCTTGAAACTAGATTTGATCATCCACATTGGTTTGCTTTGGACTGAAGGCTCGGTGGGCAGATCTGAACTGATAAGACTGTGCTGCTTTGTAATAGGGGCACAGGGTTGGGGGGTTGCTGATTGTAGAGTAGGGAACTCCCATAGAGAGCATCTGTAGTAATTGCCAGCTACTCTGCTAAAACCAACCAGCCCAAATCCACTTTACTCTAACCTGGTGTCTTTATCCCTGCTATTAAGCACGTGAATCGGTCGTTTGGGAACTGGCCCAAACCAGTAGGGCAAACCTTTGGGGCAGACAGCATCTGGAAGTTGCACTGACCATGTTTGGTATGAAATGCAACTTGGTGTCCCTGGGGACTGGACTGGTCTGCAAGCATCGGATTTCTGCAAAGACAACAAATTTTGCACAGATGTGGTCTGTAAATCCTTATATAGAACTTCTACGGAGTATTTGTCTGTATCTTTTAAGCTACCTAAGATGGAGTGTGTGCTTGAGAAGTAACACTGGCCTACTATAAAGCCTTATCCAAACAAATTGTTTGGGTTACAGGCTGCCGGGGAGGAGATGAGGATGACACACGGTTTGGGAGAGTTCTGCTGGCACTCCTCCCATATTATTTTTTTTAATAGCACCGCCAAAACGTGCAGGGCTGCACAGCATGTGGCTCTTGGCTTTTCTGTGCGGGCAGGGTGAAGACAGGTAGCTGTTTCTTAACAAGACGGGGATTGTATTTCTTGTGCTTATGTAAGAGCGTGGATTTTGAGAGCGATTCGGTGCTTGAATATTTCCCCAAGCCTGTACAAACAGAAATGCCTTGGCTCCTTTCCCCTCGCGCGGCTTTCTGGTGTAAATGGGATTTCTCTCCGTGTGAAGCAATCCTGGGATGTGTAAGAGGGTGGGGAATATTACTGAAGTGCCGAAGTGTGACGTTTGTGCTCCGGCTGCGGGTGGGTGGGTTGTGTTACAACAGCCCCGCAGCTTTGTGTGAGAACATCCCCCTCTTCCCCATGGGGCAGGGGAGTCTGGAGCTGGTGCCTGATGTCACCAGGTGGTCCCCAGCCCTCTCTGGATGAGTGCCTTGGAAGGCAAAGGCTGTGTGGCAGGGTGCTCCCCTCTGCTGTGCAAGGATGGGGTTCCTGCAGAAGATGCTTTAGGAGGGATGGACAGAAAGCCCCCAGTGCAGCCAAGATGTGGGATCAGTGGAGTTGACAGGACTTGAGGTCTGCCTACTTGAGCAGAGTGGCATTGCTGAGCTCTCCCTGTGCTTTTAGCATCTAAAAGTGCCCCTGGCAGCACAGGAGGAAAGCAAGGAGGATTCAAGCCTGCTGCAGGCTTGGGCTCTGCTCAGTTTGGGCTGCAAAAGCGCTGAGTGCCCTGAGCTCAGCAGGGCTGTAGTGGTGCTAGTGGGCTGCAAGCTTACTGCAGTTGTTTTATCTTTGAACTATGCAGAAAAAGTCTCCATGCAGCACCACATCATGTTCGTGGGTCCCCAGCAGTACAGATGAGCACAAATCCAACCCAGAAGCTGCAGGCAGAGGATTGCTCTAGGGGGAAGGGGGAGGCTTCGTGCTGTTAGTGGGCTCTGTTTGCTGGTTTAAAGCAATCATGCTCGGAGGCCTCCTGATTGGCAAAGCTGGTGTCTTGTTGATGATAGCTGTGTTTGGAAAGTAGTGCAGCATTATTAATGTTAAAACCGGTTTGGCTTGTCCTACTGCCATTGATCCCCGAGGCCTGTTCTTTCTGCTCTTTGCCCAGTTTCTCATCTGTCCCTCCCAATCAAATCAAGACATTGCTATCTGCACGTTTTACTTTATTTTTTACCTGGACTTGGCAAGCTCACATGTAGAGCTAAACCCTGCTTTGCTTCAGCCTTCTTGAAGCACCGTGTTTATATAGAGTTTAAAGCAATGTTCCTTAGCCCTGAAGGGCAAGGAGCCCATGACTTCTGGTAGACAAATCTAGAGCTGTCTGTTGGGACGAGACGCCTGTAACACCTAGGAAGAAATAACCTCTCTAGCACCTTGTACCTTGTCAAACTGTGCATGCACAGTTCATGGGGTGGGAGTTCAGGGCTGCGTGGTCCCTCCGTGGCTCAGAGCCTTGTTCACAATAGATGTGGAGGTTCCCAGGGGTGGGAATAGTCACTCCTGCAGTGCTTGGGGCACGGTCAGGGAAACGGTGCTGCTGCCCAGTTCTCATCTGTCTCATGCTGCCAGCTCCCATGCTGGAGAGCACTCTCCTGTGGTTCGGAGTTTTCCGAAGAACAGCTTACGCAAGAGGCACATCGGGGCTGAACTTGGTACTTTCCAGACTCGAGATACCAGAGGTTCATTTGCTCTGGGAAGTTAAGGCTGTTGATAGCCAATGTGATTGCTGTCTTTCCTGCCTCTCCTATTGCTGTCTCCCAAGGCTTTGGCAATTCGAGGTCTTGCAAAGGCCGGTATCCAGTCCAGCAGCAGGGAAAATGTTTTTCCTATGTGTTTTTGCCTCTCCCTTCCCCTCCAAGCCTCTGTTAATGGCATTACTATTGCCTTGAGCTGCTTGAATGGTTGGGGTGGGGAGGCTGCTCTCAAATGCCTGAAATGGAGCCTCATGTGACCGTGCCATGGTTTTCCTGTAATGTCATACTGTCCCACTTCCACCACAAGCTGGAAGCTGCCAACTTGACTTTCCAGGTGACGATGCAGAGGAGGGATGCTGGCTGGCTGCTGAGCACGTGGACTTCAGCACAGCTCCTGCAGCTACTTTTCCCTTCCCTCTGACTCCTGGTGCTGGTAAATACTCTCTCAGACATATCCTGGCTGCTTGAATCCCCATGGCTATAAGTTACCACTAGGTTGTGTTATATTTTGTGTGTTGTTCTCTCTCAAATGAACAGATTGATGTTTTTAGAGTTAAAGACAAACTTTTTTTTAATTAGTGATACTAACTGTACCTGTAAGGGTGGCATAACTGTGGTTCCATGGTCTGCAATGTAAATTACTTGGGCTGACTTGTAAGATTACTTGATTAAGTTATCGTGGCTCTCTGATCCCACAGAACTAACTCCCCAGCTATGGCTTTGGCCAGACAAAAGGAGCATCCATCCTTCAAAACACTTCCTAGCTCTTGAGTTAACATTTATCCTCTTGAGCCTGCTCTTAGATCTTGCAGCTGCATTCTCCTCCTTCACTCGGTACACCCTGTTCCTTTATGCCCTGTAACAACAGCCGGGTTGTGCTGCTTTTGCAGCCTCAAACTAGAGGCTGATGCAGTTGAAACGCTACAAAACCGAGGGGACAAGCCTGACCTCCGGGCTGCTGTTGGGGAGCATGTGTGGCTGTTTGTTTGAGACTGGCTGGAATGCAAATGCTTGAGATTAAGGATTCAAATGATTTGCACTAGAATGAGACTCTTGTGATGAGACTGGGCTTGGTGGCTCTGAATAGACAGGGCAGCCTAGTTAAAGAGTTTAACATGTAATAAGCCACTGCTCTGAGGGACTGTAAAAGATCCTACATTAATGAGCTTCTAGGGCTGCACTTCTAGGTTAGTTCAGGCTTTTATTTTTTTGTCTTTAAACGTGTGCCTGAATGTTTGTCCAGTGAATGCTGCTGGTCAGAGGACCAGCTCTACCGTGTGTCGCCATCGGCCCTGACTTGCAGCAGTCATGCTCTGACTCAGGTTTCTGGCACTTGCCTGGCATCACAGCTCCCTTAGACACTGCTGTCACCCTCTGAGTAACAGCCTGGCCCCTTACCCAAAGCAGTGACTCAGACTTCCGAGGCTCTGCAGCGCGGAGGTGGATCTCTTCTTATGGGGTTAGGAAAGGGGTGACAGGCAGAACTAGGGCTTCTGCTTGGCACATGGTCTGTGCTGGCCAAGCGCCTTCTCTGCTGCCTCCTGTTTAATCTGGTTGTGGCTGTGGTGGGCAGAAAAGCTGTCGGGCTCTGACATGTGACTGCTGCCAGTAGCTGAGCTGGTGTTGGCAAAGGCAGATCAGAAAATGTCCCTGTCTTGAGCAGCCGTAACTTGCTCTGGCTGTTCGGTGGTTCCTTCATTTCCAGGCAGAAACAAGAGCTCCATGGGAGAGAGGAAAGCAATGGTATTAGCCAAAGTGAGTGAAAGTGTTCAAAGCAAGCTAAAGGAGCAGAAAGCCTCAAAAGAGGGGGTTAAATACTTAATCCCAAATCTGGAGAAAATGTCAGCGTAGGAGGGGAAAACATACAAGATGTAGCTGTGTCCCTCTCAGTTTCTGAAGGCTGACTTGAAAAGTATGCTTCTTGTAAAAGTCTTTATTTTTGCTGGAAATATGCACTCTTGTCAGTTTTGTCCTTAAATCCTTTGAGGCTGAGAATCTGCTTATAAGATGCCAAGAGACTGTTGTTAGACAAATTATTGGGATAACTTAAAAATCAAAGCAGTTAATTAAAATCTCAGAGAGACACTCCTTGGGGCAGGAAGGAGACTGGGAGACCCATAGCACTGTTACCCAAGCGGCTGGTGTTATGTCAAGCAAAACCACGGCTGCTTCTTGCTTAAACAAATTGTGTTGTGTCAGGGACGGCAAAGCCTGCCATGGGAAGGATTTCTCTCTTCTGATGTTGCTCTGCCTTAGCTGCTGTAGGGGAAAAGATGTCTCCACTGTGGTTCCTCTAAAACTGTGCCGCTGTCAGACTTGAATACGAAGCGATGTGCCCTTGGCCAGCTTACCTTGTTGTGAGGCTCACCCTGCCTCCTGCCCTTTAGCTGCTGTTACAGTCTAACTATAGCAATAAAAAGCAATGCTAACTTGCATTAATGACTGTGAAAGTGCCTTGGACTTGCACTGAAGTGGCTTGCGCAGCACAGTAGCCAGAAATCTCTGTGCAGAAGGTGAGGTGACTGAGGGGAGTATGGCTGGAAGGAGGGCACCTGGTGTGGTGGGGTGCTGCTGTGCTGGCCTGGAGAAGAGTGGGACCTGTTGGTGGAGGGACAGATCCTGGCCAGTACGGTGCTAGGAGGATGGTAGAAGCCTCTTTAATGTCCCCCTTTAAAAATAGAGAAGCTTCTGCTCTCCTCCAAATGGAAATACAGTCCTTACTGATGTCAGGAGCTTTTGCTTGGAATACTCTGTTCCCCAGCGAGGTAAATATTTATTGCAAATCCACAGTGTGCAGTGGAGCAGAGTCTGGAGCCAGGATCTTGCAGGAGACTGTTTATGTGCGGGCTGTTCTTGGCGCTAATTCCAAATTTCCTGAGGCTGAGTATGAGGAGCAGGTCCTGCGTGTTGGTTACTCAGACTTGCTAGTCCAGCCGAGCGTGGGCTTTGCAGCGCCAGGGAAGGAGTGACCCAAACAATGGCTGGGTCCCTCTGCTCCTGGCTGTGACAAAGTGGGTACAGAGACATGGTCAGGGACGGCTGGAAAACTGCTGCCAGCTGCTCACCCCCTGCTCAAAGAAGCGGGGGAGCCTTGCTGGGAATCCAGAGCCTGTTGAGAGAGGAAAAATGCCCCTGGGAGTGACAGGTTTCCTGAAGTACAGCTGCATTATTCCCAATAGCACACGCTGCGTCTGCTGCTTTCTGGGCCCAAGCCAAGGCAACTTCTGCACAAGTAGGGAACGTCTTTGTTAAAAAACAAACAAACAAAAAACCCAACCCCAAACTCCAGGCACTGAAAACCCAGCCTCTGCTGCTGCAGCAGCTAGCTAGGAAAATGCCTGCTGTTGAAATGTTTGTTGTATCAATGCTCACACGGGTCTGGCCGATAGTGGAGTGCTGCTGCTACGCTGTCTCAAGTGCTTTTGTGCCGATAACTTCCTCTGCTTCAGTTCTTTGCTGGCACCTTTGCCAACCGAGCAGCATAACTGTGCTGGCAGAGCTCAGCTGCCTGGGCTAAGCCTAAATCTTTGGGCTACTTCTTCTGATTAGATTAAAATGGATCGTGGGAGGGGAAGCATTTGTAGGGCGCAGCATTGGGAATCTTGACTGTACAAACAAGCTGAGATTAGCTGCATGGTGAGCCAGATAGCAAAGGCACCCTTTGAAGTTGGGTGTCTGCCTGGCTTAATTTTGCGAACACGCTGGCGTGAGGGAGCACCAAGATCCCAAAAAGGCACGTCCCGCGTTTCTCACCAAGTGGAAATTCTGCTTGTGTACGTGTTCGGGGAAATATTGGGGTGTAGCTGTGTTCTAGGAAAGGGCAGTGAGGGCAGGCCTCTTCCTGGCGTCAGGGGGAAGTGTGATACATGAAATATCCCAAGCCTGAAGCATCAGCATGAAAAATCATCCTTGGTGGAAAAGCTGCTTTGCTGGGGCCTTTATATCCTTTTTTCCTTCCACAGATAAGGATGCACTAGAAGCGTCTATTACAGAGTAAGGCAACTCAGAATGAGTCGTGAGCTGGAAAAACTGAATTCCTTTTTTTACCTTGAATGGATTTCTCCAGCTTCTGAGCTGAGCCCAGGGCAGTGAAGTGTATGAATTGCCTATGATTAGGTTTGTAAATACAATAAAAAATATAATCTCTTCATGAACTAGGTGTGTATCACTGCTGTGACCAGGAGAACCCTTCAGGGGTGTGAAATCCTGCCACAGTTGTTTTCCTCTGAAGTCACATGAGAGCTCCTGCTTTTTCCTCCAGTAGTTTTCCTCTGAACATTATTTGCTTCAGGGCAAGTGATGGACACACAGCCATCTGCAACTGCCTGCTGAGCTTTATCTCCTCTAGCTGGATGGGAAGCAGTCATCTCCTTCCCGCTTTGGCTTTGGAGCTGGGCATGGAGTGTTTAGAGCGGCTGTTTTGCCAGCATTGCAGTAAACAGATCCCAGCATGTGCCTGTCTGGCAAAAGACTCATTTTTTATGGCTTTGCTCGTGGCTGATAATCAGGGAAAAGCAGTTAAACAAGAATTCATTCCTTGGTCATCTCTCCGTCCTCCTGTGGGCTGGAGGGAGCAGGCTGTGTGTGTAAGCAAGCGCACAGCGGTTCAAAGGTAACTGAGGCTTGACTTTGTGAGCGCAGGGAAGCCTATTTTGAGCAAGCAGAGCCCGGGAGGATTCATCCCTGCTGCAGGGGAGGCACCCGTGACAGCGAGTGGCTCTGCAGAGCCCGGGATTACAGTGTAATTGTCACGGGGATTACTGCTCCGCTGCCGCATGAGCCCCCAGGAGAGCTGCTTGTGGTGACAGGGCTTAAAGAATCACACGGGGAACGGGGGCAAGGGGGGAGCAGCCCGGGCTGGGGCTGGGGTAGTGCTGGACGTGCCTTCTACTCTGCACGTGGGCTGTGCAGTGTGAGCACACAGCTGGGGATGATGTGCCTGCAGGGAGATGGATACCTGCTTGGACAGGGGCTGGGCGGGCTGCTGCGGAGTCACCTTGAACGAGTGATGCTTTCACCAGCCAGACAGTTCCCCAGCCTGCATGTTGCTCCTGCTCTGTCCTATAAAGCAAAACCCTGCTCCCTGCCTGTGTTACTGAGCATAATTCAAAAAATAATGTATTTTTTTTCCCGTCTTTGCTAAGAGGCACAAAGAGTGTGCAGTAAGTGGTGTGGGCACTGGAGATGCCTGCACGCTGTGGTCAGTGCTTCAGTCTCTGATTTCTCCCTTAGTCCTCAGGGGTGTCTTGGATTTACCTTTGGTGGGAGTGCTGGATAGTGGCTGTCAGAGAGGAGATGGGCAAGGCTGGCTGTGGCTCTGCTCTAGGACTGCTTGGAAAGTGTTGAGCAAGGGTAGTGTTTAACCATGTCTGGAAGCCTCAGGTGATCCTGTCATGCAACTAAATACAAACATGTGCCTGGATGGGAGATGTTTAACTTTTGTCCTTTGGCACAAAGGCCAGTCCAGGCCATGTGTGCTGAGAGTTATGTGGGACAGACTGACCAGAAATGGGTGATGAAATAGTACCACCAGGCATGGGCACAAGAAACTGGGAGAAGTGTGGTTTTTTGGTGTTTGTTTTGTGTTTGGGTTTTTTTTTTTTTTACTTTTTTTACTGTAGCTGATGTGTTAAAGGAGTTAGGTGTGACCTAGAACAAAATATTGATATTTGCTTTGCTCTCAGGACTAACATGACTTTTGTATGTTTATTTTTTTTTCCCTAAATGGAGCTGGAGCATGGAGGGAGTGATGGGTATTTTGGGGGAATATGTAGACCCTTTCCTTACTAGTCTAACAGGAGCTGTTGCTGGAAGCACCTGTCACTTCTAATAACATTTTTTAATGTGTTTTCAGATGGGAAGATAGAGCTGTCTTTGCCTGTTGCCTCACTGCACACCTCCCTCCTGTGGAGATCAGCTTTATTTGGCTGTTTCACACCAATTTGAGCTGTTTCCAGTTTCCAGTGCTTGTCAGACTCCTCCACCTTCCTGCTTTTGGGGGGCTGGTGTGCTTTGAGGGGGGTGAGCTCACTCCTAACCCTTGCTCCTTTGCATGCTTGGTGTGAGCTTTAAAACCCACCTGGTTTGTGGGCTCCTGCAAGAGCTCGGTGGAAGAGAGCTGTATGGAAATCCCCTCTCTTGGGCTGGGTGGTTTACAGAGCTTTGCATCCCTGCACTGGGAAGGCCCTGTTGGATTCTGTGCTCTTTGGTCCATGATGCAGGACAGCAGAAGGCCCAGGGTGGGTGGAGGCTTTGCAAATGATCCCTTAATAACCAGGCTCTGAGGCTGGGCCGTCCAGGCAGCTGCTGGTGTTGTCCAGGAGCCCTTGCTGGTTGAGCTGATATGGGTGTGCATTGTGGTGGTGTGAGGTGACATCTCTTCATGACAGCACAGGTCTGGGAAGGATATTTTGTGTAGCCCTGCTTGCTGAAGTGAAATAAGGTGATCTGTAGGGCTGTCCCTGAGTACAGAGCAACTGAGAAAAGCCCTGGGAGCAGCTTACACCTGCCTGTCCCTGCAGGCTACAAAGAGTTAACAGGTCTGTGCCTCTGCCCCCTCTCCTGCCACCTCCCAGGCTGGCCCAGCTCCATCTGCTTTTGTCTAGGAAAGGTTGACTTTCACCTTGCTCTTGTTTACTCCTGGATTTGTGTACATAGCGCTGGAGAGGGAGACCAGGAGCAAGCACTGGGTCTCCATGCCAAAATAATAAACTTGATAAAGAGCTCCGTGCGCTGTGGCTGCCCCAGTCCCTGCAGGTCTGACTCCCTTTGCAACTTGCTGGCTGTGACCCTTCAAAGGAGCTTTTAATGAACTCTGTGTTTGATCAGAGACAAGGGCCAGCTGTAAAAGCCAGTTCCATGTCTGGAAAACTTTGTCTCTGCCCCGAAACATCATTTGGGTTTTTTTGAAAGGGTTTGCAAAGGCTGTGGTGAGGACATGTGGGCTGGGGCAGGCGAGCTGCCTGGGTTTGTTATTTCCCAGAACTCGCCAGCGGCTGGGGAAATTCACACTTTGCATTCAAACTTTGCTTGCTGCCTCAATAAATAGATGATCTTGCTTTGAGAAGAGCTGAAGAGTATCCTGGGGCTGTAAGGGAAGGCCCCAGGAGCATGAAATGGAGTGAGGTGGGCTAGGAATGGAGCACAGCAGTGCTGCCTGGGGTGCCAGGGGTGCGATTCTTGTGCCTCCACTGAGCAAACAGTGTCTGGCTTCATCCAGTAGTACAGCCTGCCTTGGGCTCAAACATGAGATCTCTGTGCCCAGCTTTTCCAGGAATGATGCTCATAGTTCACGTGCCTCACGAGCTGGTTGTCTGGCACGAAATCTATTATTTATTTATTTATTTATTTATTTATTGCCACTGGCAGGCAGGCAAAGCTTCTGGTCCCCAGCACACTGTTTAATCTCCCATGGTGCTTACTGGGGATAAAGCTGCTTAACATGAGGAAGAAATCTGTAACTAGACTCCCACAGGAAAGGTTGATTTCTGTACAGACCCCTCCTAGAGAGGATCATATTAATAGTAGGACTTGACTTCAGCTGCCAGGGTGAGGTGGAGCTCTGCAGCCACCCAGTCCGACTCTCCCAGCAAGTCCCTGGCCTGGCTCCAGTCCTGGGACAACAGGTGGTGGAAAGCAGACTCTGAGCAGCGCTGGTGTCCTTCTCCAGCTGGCAGTTGCAGAAGGTGTTAAGCTGAATGTGGCCAGAGATGACTTGGCAAGGGCTGACCATCATCCTGGGGCAGTCTCATAGCTTTTTCCTCTTGGCTGAGCCTGCAAGCCCAGAGGAAGTACGGCTGCCTTCCGCAGTGCCCCTTCAAGTAGCAAAGCTTTAGGGAGGACTGGATGCCCTTGGAAAGGGGTGTACTTTTATTAAGCAAAGAACTCCAGGGAGCTCTTTATGTGGCACTTGGGAAGCCTGCAGCCCCGTGCTTGTAAGTCTGTGAAAGTGCCTGTGTGCCCTTTCACAGGTGTGTATGTGAGGAATGTGCCTGCTCCAGACCTGCCCTTCAAGCACCACACTCCAGTGTTAACTCTTCCCAGGCTGCCCATGCCCCAGCTCCCAGTTAGAGCCAGCTTCCTAGAAGTACATGCCTTGAAACCTGAAGGATAATTATGGAGGTGCCCAGCAGCTCTCTGACTTCCCTGGCAGATGAATCTGGAACGTGAGGCTCACTGCCCACAGGAAAAGTTTCCTGTACTGTTTGAGAAGCTCTTGTGGCTTCCAGGAACTTCCCCGTCCTTGCTCAAGAGGATGATGAAGAGTGAGTTCAGGGAACGCTCCCATATAATCTTATTTATGCTTGTGAGTCAGTAATTTCCTTATGTCCTGTGCTGGTAAACACTGCCTGTCCTGATTTCAATAGGGTTTTCTGATAGCCTGGCCCGGTGCGTTCCACAGCGTGTACTCATGGCTGTACCTGTCTGCTCCTGGCTGGTCTGAGCTGATACGGCCAGGGGGCTGTCCAGCCACTCCAGGGGACTAAACCCAGCTTTTCTGGAGCTGCCCTTGCTTGGACACTACAGGCCGTGACTCATGGTGAAGTACAGGGTGAGCTGGCACCGGGGTGTGGCTCGGCACAGCACTTCTGCCGACATCAATCTGCCCAGTGCAGCAGCCAGATTATATGGGTCTGCAGCAAACGTGCTCCCCAGTCCCGGTGCCCTAGATTGGGAATTGAGCTCTTCCTGCCAGGAAGAAGTGGCCAGGAGCTGCCCTGGGAACAGCTACTGCATGCTGGCAGCAGTTTCCATTGCAGGGCTGGCTTTGGCTGGTTTTCATGTATCTTGAAATGAATTTCCCTTGGAGCGAGTGATCCGTAACGTTAGGAATGCCTGGTTCCAGGCCGGGAGAGGATTTCTTCCAGGCTGACCTTCCTCCCAGCCCCCTTCCTGACACCTAGTGCCAGGCTTGGCATAGCAGAGATGGTTCTGGGAGGAGAACTGGCCTCAGCATTTCATGCCCTCTGGGCTGTTCATCTGGTTATAGTGCAGCGGAGTTGCTGGGGAGACCCAAAATGCCTCAATAAGCAAAGAAAAAGCACATCTAGTGCCACTGCTCCTGGTGAAAAATAAGAAACATCTTGGCCTGGCCACGAAGCCTTGTCTGTGGCAAACCCAGTGTGCAAATGTGCTGAGGGGCAGGGAAATGGGGCTGGAATCTGGGCTGGGGCTGCGGGCAGAGGAAGCTGACACGTGGCTTGTGGCCGATTGTTGGCCTTGGCGTGTGAGATCGATAGCGGATGTAATTCATCAGTCGTGTCACTGCTGGGCTGTGGGATGGGCCACACCTGGCCAGGGGAGCAGGAGGGCTGATCCCAGCAGCTCTGACTGTCCCCAGTCTCTGATCCTTCTCACCCCTCTGAGGCTGTAGCTCATGGTAAGCCTGGTCGCTGAGAAAAGCCCCCCTGGATGTGGTGGACTGGAGTAAAGAGATGTTTTAAAAATGCTCTCCTGATAAAACCTTTGTAAAGACATCCCAGTCTTTCCAGGCGTTCAGCGTGAAAGAATGTTGCCAGCTTAGCCCCCGGCTGTGAGACCCATCCCATCTGCCTTAGGGGAAGGGGTTGAGTCCTCCTCCACCGGGATGATTTCATGGCTGTGGAAGCACCTGGAATCTGTGGGCTGGTGTTGAGCAACCCCAGAGCTCATACCTGTGGTACCCTTACCGGGCTGGCCCCAGGGCTGTAGGGAGAGGAGAAATACTTCTGGGAAGTTGCATAACCTTGGTGAGGGCAGGAGGTTTGTGCTTGTGGCTCCTTGAAAGTCCCAAGTGCAAATGAGCTTTGGTGTGCAAATTGCCATTGTGGCCAAACAGCTGATATCTGGGAGGCTCTCCAGCTTTTGTGCTGTAACTGCACTCCTTGGGCCTTTGGATCCTGGACATATTTTACAGGCTTGTTTGTTTACATGCTTTTTAAGAGGTGAGGCAGGGGAAGCTCTTCCTTCAGGCGAGTCATTACTGATAGTGAGTGCTCTTGAACGTCACACTGTATTGCACTGCAGTTCAGCTGAACTGACAGACCAGTTTTTAAGCCTTGGGTGATAAAATGGGTTTGTTCTCAATACAAGAAGCGAGGAATTGCCTTGGTTGTGAGGCTTTGGTGTTACGCAAAAAACTGACCTATAGGTGCCGGGCTTTTTCCCCAGGAATAGCAAGTCCTTCAAAGGTATTGCTTTTCCAAATGCTTTTACTGCAAACTCCTGACCAAGATCCTGTTGTGTTGTTTTCACCCTGTGTGTTTAGGTGAACTTCTTGAATCTGTAGTGCTCAGGAAATTCCCCTCCCAGGCTGGCTCTCACTTCTGTTCTGAGAAATTCTAGGGGAATTCAGCTATTTCCAGGCTGATAACGATAATGCTTTTGGTGGAGAGGAAGTTCAGCATTTACTGTTTTTCTGTTGGAAGTGACGTGCTCAGCACAGGCTCTGAACCTTCTGTGAAATGCTTCTGACGAGTTGCCTGATATTTAACACTTTTCCACGCCCCTTTGCAGGTGAGAGAAACTGAGACCATGGATGCTGGATGGCTTGACTACCCTGCCTCTGGGGATTTGCCAGATGATGAAGACATTGGTGAATTCAGTCCTCACTTAACTGCTGATGGGTTGGACATAGATGAGTCATCTGGGTCTGGAGGTAAGTAGGGGAAGGAGGGGAATGGATCTCCCTCAGCTGATGCTGTGACATTTCTTTCAGCACCAGCCCATGAATGATGGGCTAAATGCACAGCCAGAGCTCCAGAGGAACCTCAGTGTCAAGTGGAGATGAGAGAGCCTTGTTAGTTGTAGTCACTCAGATGAGAACAGTGAAAGTGGTTGTGCTGTGGTGTTGAATCACTTGGGGAGGACAGATGGAGTGTAGCCAAGCTTGTCTTGCTGCAAGTGAAAAGGCATTGCACTGGCTGGATCTCTTTCCTGTTGAACTCCAAAGAACTGCTGAGAAACTCAAAAAAAAAAAATCTATTGTTGAGGCAGTATTAAAAGGCTTAGAGTTAATATCTCAGCTGAGGCCAAACAAGGTGAAGGACTAACTGGTGTTCAAGTGAACTCTCTGTGACATGCAAAACTCCCTGCCCAAACCAGTTTCTGTAGCTCTGTGTCCCTTTATGTGAACATTTGTTCTCTAAAAGTAAAAGAACAAGTGCTGAAATCGGTGGCTGACATGTTTGGGCAGATCTGGAGGGTTGGTGAATGATCCTTTAGGGATGGGCTGTGGGAGCAATGCCCTCCATTGGCATTACCTTAGTAAGCTATGGCAGATCTGCCCTGCAGGGGCCAATGGATCCAGCTGAAGACCCCTCCCATAAGAGGTGTGGGTTTCAAGATTACATCTCATGGTCTTGTGCAATCAAAGTCATTAATGATAAAAGGACTAGTAGAGGAGAGGGAGCTGTAGAGGACAAGAGTTCTAGTTTGTCTGTAGGTGCTGGTATTATGGGAAGTGTGAATTCTGGGAAAATGGCATGTAATGAGAATAAAACTTAGTCCTCTCTATTTTATTTTACCCCCTCTGCAGACTACTCAGACTCTGAAGAAGGCATATATCTGACCACCATGGATACTCCTCTGGTAGGTATTGCCCCTGTGTGTTTTTAAGCAACATATGTAGCTCCTTATTCAGTTTGTCTGAACTGAACTCCCTGAACACCCTCCCCCCTGCAAGACGTGTCATCAGGACGAACCCACCTGCAGGAGCAGGAACAGTGTACTTGTAATGCACTGAGCAAACTTTCTATGCCCTGCACACCCTCCTGGTTTCAGCTGTAGGTAGGCTGGGTGCTGCTTACTGAAGGGTGTGGTTTGTCTGTGTTCTGTAGATATCTGACAACTATATCCCTGGAGATACTGGGAGAAAGATAGAAGGTGAGAAGAAAAACACAATGGTGGACAATGAAATCATTCCAGACAAAGCTGTACCTGTCGAAGAGAACCTGTCCAACAAGATCTCCATGGCAAGCACAGCCAACAGCAGCATCTTTGAAAGAACAGAAGTCCTTACAGGTAATATTCCACCTTCTCCTGATAAATCATTAATACTGAAAATCAAAATGCCTTTTGTTGTTCTCTGTTTCTCTGGGGAGCAGCTCCCTCCTGACAAGGGGAATGAGTTTCATTGCCTCTGTGACTACCTGTAGCAGGGTGACTTCTGCTTTCTAGTGCTTAAACAACAGCAGAGCCTGCTGCTTGCCTTGCCGGGGTAAACAGCTTGTTTTTGAGCCTGCCAGCTGACTGTTGGCTTAAGTCATGTGGCAGCTGCTCTGCACCCAGATAGTACCTCAACAAGAGGCGTTTCTGGCTGTAAACCAGTGACATCATAGACTTTCATATCAAATACAGGCATGTTCCTACTAACCTGTGCCCAAGTCCTGCCTTTTCTGAGCCTTTTCAGGAGCCAAGCAACCCCTCTAAGGGGTTTGAACACCTGGCCAGCTGTAGGTATCTGAGTACTGATGTCTAGAGCAAAACCAAGAGACTGGCTCCCCCGCAGCAGGTGGGAAAGGCCTGTCTCTAGCACAGTGCTGCTTCAAGCACTTGGCCTGATAGTTCAGGTACAAACTTTGGCAGACTGTGTCAATCCACAGCCATCCTTCCAGCTGGAGAAGAGACTGGAAGAGCAGCTTGCAAAGCCATCTAGCAAAGAAGCTGATTTAGTGCAAGGAGTAGGTGTTACAGCTAAAGATAAACCAGTCAAGTGTTGTGGCCACCCTTGGTGTGAGGAGAGAAGAAATCTTGGTGGTTTTTAGCGGGTTTGTGGGTGTTGATATTTGAGGTAGTGGGTTTGGGGTTTTTTTTAAGGGGAGTGGTGTTGGCAGCTGGATGTTGCTGATGAAATGGAATAGAGAGTCCCCAGGGTGTGCTCACACAGGGGGTTAACAAAGCACTCAGATTGGAGCGACACCATTTTCCTGTGGGTAGTGGTGGGGCTCTTTTTGGTGGATTTTTTTAGTGTTGCCTCCATACAGGGAGGATATCTTCTTGTCAGCATTTCTTTCTTGGACTAAACTGGAAGATTAGCACAAACTGGTTAATGTGGAACATGTGAATATTCTGTGGTTGGATTGGAAGCAGTCTCTGGCCTTTCCCAGTAACATCTGCTGTTGCTGGAAGTGCCAGCACATATGGTGACAGGCACATGGACACTGACTCTGGAGGCAGTTCTGGGGGCTGGTACTCTTGAAGCAGATTTTGAGATGTAGCTGACTTATTCCATGTTCTTTTTCCTCCCCAGCTCTCATTGCAGGAGGAGCAGTGGGCCTCCTGTTTGCCATCTTCCTGATCCTCCTCTTGGTCTATCGCATGAAGAAAAAGGACGAGGGCAGTTACGACCTGGGGAAGAAACCCATCTACAAGAAAGCCCCCACAAACGAGTTCTATGCTTAAAGCTCAGCAGCACCTTGTGCCCATCAAGGGACAAACAAACTGTATGGAAACACTGTGCCCTCAGATGAGATGTGCTGAACAAATGCTCTTTTTGGATTGAATTTCAAAGTGACTTTGAGAGAAAAAAAACCAAACAAACAAACTTCCTTCGTGACCCTTCCCATCCCACTCAGCTAACAAGGGCCCAATGAAATACAAAGAGTCTGAAAAAAAACAAACAACAACTCAGTGTATTTTTTTTTTTTCCTAAGCTAGTGTAAAAAGAATAAAGATGCCAAATTTTCTGCTTGGTTTTATAGAGGGTATATAAACACAAACCAGACTGTATGGAAGCAAACACCATGTGTTTGCATCCAGCGTGCTGTGTTGGGATTGGCTGCTTCTATAGAAGATGGCTTTTTTTATAAATCTCGCTACTAGATGTCTTGCAGGCTGTTGATGTGAAGCATTTTTGTGGAGAACTATTTATGAATCTCTTACACTACAGATAATGTTGCCTTATCAGGGAGTAAAAGGCCCACAGGGGCTCAAAATCCCTGAATGCCATAAAGGGCCTATGGGAATGTCTTCCCCAGGAGACTTCTGTCCCTTCCTGTTGGCCCCAGGCAAGGGTCATTAGTCCTTGAAATCCGGACAGCCAGTTGTGTTTGGCTATGGTGACACCCTTTCCTTGCCTTCAGTCTCTTACCTTTTTTTAAAGGATTGCTTGTAGGATTTTTTTTATAACAAAATTTTAAAGAAAATAGCCTAATGTTTATATAAAGTTTGTAGAAATTGTTTTGAAATAATAAAAAAAATAATCTACTTTTTTAATTTCCTCAGATTTATTTTTTCAATCCCTTTGTGTTTCCTTTGGCCGGGCATTTGTCTAGAGATGCTGTTTTATATGATTCATATTCTGAACTGAAGCAGAGTTAGCTACAGTGTGTTACAGGTTTCTTCTAGTTCTATAGCAGCTACTGTAGAGGGTAAAGATATTTATGGTTTTCTCGTAACTTTTTTTAGGATTTTTTTTTTTAAATAGAATTATTTATAGTTTCTGAAATGGCTGCTTTCTCATTTGGTAACTCTTATGCTTGTTATGTAAAACACTAATATAATGAGTCTCTGTGAAAACTATTTAAGCTTTATTCTGTGAATTTCAACTATAAATTCAAGGCAATAACTTCTGTATGCAAAGTTGGATGCATAATATGATTGAAGTAGGGAAAAGACAAGAGTATTTCTAGGCTGTAATATATTACAATCAGTCCTATAGAGCTATATATTATATATTTTACTGAGAAATATACAGTTAACAGTGAAGAGGCTGGAGTTAGTTCTTCAGCAGCCTTACAGTGTGTAAGAGGCTTTTGATCTTGTTTGTGCTGCTGTTTGTCCACTGTCTTGTGTAAAGCACAAGAGGCTCGGGAAGGGAGCTGGGAGCAGCCCTGGGGCTCCATCACCGTGTCCTGGCTGTGCCTGGAGGAGGGCTGGGGTTGGTGATGTGCTGGATTTGATCCTCAAGAATCAGTGCTGGGTTTGATCCTCGAGAATCAGAGCAGAGATCCCCACCTGGGTTTGCTCTTTGAAGCAGGCATTGGAAGCTTGTGGTTTGGAGGTCATAACTTAATGTTTGGGGGTTGGCTGCGTGGCAGAGTCCCCTGCGGTGCTGTGCCGAGTCCTGCCTCTTGTGGAAGGCTGGGTCTGGTAACTGAGCTCTCTCTGGTCAGCATCTCCCACCTGGGAGCACTGAGCTTTCAGAGGTGCAAGCTCTGAACCCCCTGCCATGGGTCTTTCTTAACATACCCTGTACGTGGATGGCTCCTTCCCCCACTGGGAGTTGGATTGGACCAATCCCCCCAGTGCTCCCAGAGCAAAGGGTGACATGTGTGTCTGATACCTCTGTTAGGAAGGTCTTACAGAGCTATGTGTGAGTCATGTCCTCCTGCAGCTCAGTCTGGTGTGGTTTGAAACAAAAATCAGAGCGTGGGTCCCCAAGCTGAGTGCCTGGGTAGGCAGCATTAAACCAGGCAGTTGCAAAGGCTGTTCAGAAATCTTATGGCTCCTGAAGCCTCTTTACTGAGGCTTTGCAGTGTAGGCTTGAGGCCAAAACCAGAGAGGCCATAGAAGAAAGTTCAGCCCCTTCTCAGGGTGAGGCAAGCGAGGTGGGAACACAGGGAAGTGTGTGCTGGGACATGGGTGGGAGAGGAGAGCTCCTCTGGGTGACTCACTCACTCGGTCCCAGTACAAGTGTGTTCGGGGAAACTGTGGGCTCTGGGAGGCTCTCAAAGCTGCACAGAGTTCACTGGAGGTTGGGCAGGAGAGGGAGGACTGTGCTGCCTGTGACAGCACTACCAGGAAGGCAGGAGCCGTGTCCGCTTCTCGGGATACTTAGATTCTCTTGTGTAATTGCTCTTGGGGTTTTTCCACTGTTACTGATTTTTATTTTTTTTTCCCCTCAAATAAATGGTACTTTCTAAAACTGGCTTTTTTGGACTGTTTCTGATCTGAAATTTCTTTTGGGGCTGGATAACTGGGAGCTCGTGTTTGTGTAACTCCTTGGTTTACCAAGAAGGGAGGCACGCTGGGACCTGGCTCGGTGGCTGCAGCTCAAAGAGGCTTTGTCAGCAGCTCCAGAGCTGCCTCCAGCATCTGCCCCTCCAGTGACTCCCACTGTCCCTGGGCTTCTCCAGGCAAGTGAAGCAGAGGCAGCCCAGAACCCTGAGGTGAGTCTGTCCTGTCTCTGGTGATCAGTTTTG
Source organism: Corapipo altera (assembly GCF_003945725.1). NCBI lineage: Eukaryota > Metazoa > Chordata > Aves > Passeriformes > Pipridae > Corapipo > Corapipo altera. Next base: position 11,519,031 of record NW_020884893.1, on the reverse strand, counting down.
TGATGGCACTTGGAGAGGGCTGTCCCCTTGCAGCCAGAAGGGACAGAGGGAAGTGGAGAGGCCTGTGCCTGTCCTCTGGTGACAGCAGCATGTCTGTGCCCTCAAGCAGGAGAACAATGTGCTGGGGGTCTTTCTCCACCAAGTTTCAAGCCAACCCTGTTTAACCAACGTAGGCCTTCAAGTGAGGGCAGAGCTGTTCTGCTTGCCTGGGATCAGCTGCTCTGGGAGCAAGTCCACAGGTGACTTCATCCTGTTTTGGATTAAAACAGCTGCTCTTTTAAGCAAGACGTGGAGGAAACTGCTGTTTGTCCAAGCCCCTCTGCTCTACCAGCTTGGTGTTCTCAAGGGACAGGACCCATCTCTCTCCCCAGGCAGGTGGGAGAGGGTGGGCTGTGCAGAGAGCAGGGCTGCTCGCTGGGAATGGTGCTGAGGCTCCTCAGAAGTGCTGTATTTAAATGGATTATTGTCATTGAGAAAATCTAATTCCCTTCTCCCTGGTGGGAATTCCTGCTCCAGGGGGTCTGGCTTAGCAGGGACGAAGGGAACAAATTGGGACTAACACCCAGGCTCTCTCAGGGGTGATGGAGTAGCGTGTACTTGTTGCCTGCTCTGTCACCAGTGTGCCCTCAAAGGTCCTTTGAGAATGCGATCCAGGCCCAGGAAAAGCTCCCATGTGCTCCCAGGGCCCTCCTGAGCTCCGTGGGAGCCGTGTTTGTCAGTGCACCAGTGACGTACTCTGCGATCTTTGAGTTCTTGTTCCTCGTGTGGCTGTGACAGGTTCTTGGATGTGCTGCCTGGAACAACCTGTGGTTGTCTTTTTTTGTTTTTCTCCTCCCCTTTCTTTCTCTCCTGGGCTTTGTCTCTCCGTTGCAAGAATCCCGTGTACTTTCCAAAACCGCCCCCAGTGTAAAAGTGCCTTGTTTTTGCAAAGCAATCTGGACAAGGAGTCTGCAAATCCCTGGAGCACAAGACTGGCTGCCTGCCTGTCCTTGCAAGGCCCCAGTTCCTGGGATGGATTTGTCACCATTCCCTCTGTCTGCCTTTCTGCCCTCCCTGGCCATCCTGCCTGTTCCTGGTGTATCCTGAGAAGCACTAATGCCTTGTGCATTCCTGGTCTTCATCTCTGACCTGAGAGATGACACACTGTTGTTTTTCTTTTTAGTGCTGCTCTGGTTTTAAAACCAAAACCTTGAGGATCTGCATCACCAGGCTTGAAAATAGCTGGAACCCTCCCAGGTACTGATGTGATAGAGTGCCCGGGGGCAGGTCTGCCCTTCCCAAATGCTCCCTGACTGGAGGAGCACCGGGTAGCTGGAAAATGAGGTGTAACCTTTCAGCTCCTCCTTCACTATCTTCTGTCCTATCCTGGTGCCAGCTGTGCTGCAGGTGGTGATGCCCAAAACTCTGGTGTTTTTTTTGGGGGGCCAAGCCTGTCACCTGTACTAAAGTGGCTCCTTGAGGGTCGTGTTTCATAGAATCACAAAATCGTTTGAGTTGGAAGGGACCCTAAAGGTCATCTTCCACCCTCCCTGCCGTGGGCACCTTCCACCAGCCCAGGCTGCTCCAAGCTTGGTCCAAGCTGGCCTTGGACTCTTCCAGGGATGGGGCAGCCGTAACTTCGAACTCGCGACATCCCCCGGGACACCCCCCGGACATTCCCCTTTCCCGGCTCCCTGTCGGCCCGTTCCCCGCTCTCCGCGTGTCTGCCTCCCCCTCCTGGGCACACCCGGCACCGCACGCGGGACCCCCGGGATCTACCCCTGCTTCCTTTTTTTTTTTCTTTTTTTTTCTTTTTTTCTTTTTTTTCTTTTTTTTTTCTTTTTTT
>NW_020884893.1:11499366-11517106 GCF_003945725.1 Corapipo altera | reverse complement strand
TTTTTTTTCCTCTTTTTTCTTTTTTCTTTTCTTTTTTTTCTTTTTTCCTTTTTTTCCTCTTTTGTTTTGCCTTTTCCCATTTTTTTTCCTTTCCCTCTTCCTCTCTCCTTCTCCCCCCTTTTTTTTTCTTTTTATTCCCTCTGCTTCCTCCCTACTCTACCCCTCACCTCTTTTCCCCCGTGGAGTTTGGCAAGGGCAGGGATGGACAAGAGTGGGGATATCCCCGTGGCTGTGCCCAGCCGGGCTGGTGTGAGGGTTCGGGGTGCTGGGGGTGCTCTCAGTGACAAAGGCACTGGCTCACCTGCAGGCACTGCCCTTACTACCACAGCGTTGCCCTGCCAGCCCTGGACAGGGGCGAGGCTTGGTGTTTTGCCCAGTATTGGAGGGAAGAGACACGGTTTTTAATCACAGGGTGGTTATTTCAGGGAAGCAGGGGGTGCAGGAGGTGCTCTGCTGCTCTCAGCACACGGAAGGGAACAATGGGGCCACTGTGTGGCCGAACGCCCCGGCTCCTGTCAGAAAGGTCCAGTGAGGGGTTTTCAGCACGTTTCTATTCCCCTGCTCAGGTATAATTACACAGGGGAACAAAGAGCCCTTCAAACCCACCCGCTCCCCCAGTGCAGCCCGGGGGCTCTGGGCACACGCACGTGTCGGCTCCCGGTGGGGTGTGAGGGGACAGGGACCATGCACACCCACAAAGGCAGCCCAGAGGGGCTGGTGACACTGGGCAGGGCATGGGGACAAACCCTGAGTGCATCTCGAGCTTTCCTGGGAGCCATGGCTGGAGTGGAGGCTCCTCTCCCAGAGTCACACTCTTGGTGTGCCCCCAGGGCAGAAACCAAAGAACAAATCTCACTCCAAGGCAGAAACCAAAGAGCACATCTCACCGTATCTCTCAGCACCAATCCTGCTTTGCTGTTTATTTAGCCATACACTGGAGAGGGTTTGATGAAGTACCTTTTCTTCTGCCTCTGGCCAGGCCTGATGAAGAGGTGAGGGGCACCAATGGGAGAGTTCAGGCTTCACCCCTGAGCTGTCCCAGCCCAAACTGGCCAGGGCAGGAGGATGGATTGAACAGGACGTGGGGCAGAGGGGTGCTTGCAGCCAGGGTGCTGGCATACTTCATGCAAGGCACTGCCTGCTGCCCACAGTGCCCTGGGCAAAGCCACGCTGGGATCCTGCTGAGCCCCACAGCCCTGGAACTGTGGACGAGCACCAGGGGCACTGCTCAGCTCCTCCACCAGCAGCTCCACTGACACCAAGATCTCACTGGGCTCATGGGGAGGGATTTATGCCCAGTCCTTTCCTCCTCAGTGCTGATCCATAACTGCCTGCCTGGTTTGCACCCTAATTACTGCAGCAGTGCATGGAAATCAGGCCTGGGCTTTTCAAGCCCGGTTGTTTATTTAAGCTGTTTAAAAAGCTACTTTCCCTCCCTAGTGAATTCTGAGAAAACTATCCGTGTGTTTCTTTTGAGAGCAGGATGAAAGCAGATTGCCAGCTCCCTCCATCCTACCCCCCCTCCAAGCTGGGCTCCTCAGAGCCCTCAGCAGTGCTGCAGTGGGGGGCTGGCCAGGGGGAGCCGTGTCCAGTACTGACTCTGCAGCCCTAATCTGGTCACCAAGCCCCAGGTTCAGCCTTGGGGCAGTGGTCCAGTGATGCAGCCTGATGGGATACTGCTGGCCCTTGGGCTTGGTCCTTCCCTGAGCTGCAGGGAGTCCAGAGCTTGCCAGGAATGAGCTTGTTTTTGACTTGTTTTGAGGAAAAAAACCCACAGAAAAAAGGAAACCTAACTTTCCACAGGCTTTTTGGCTGTGTGAGCAGGGCTGAGTGCCCAGGGCTGTGGGCACAGGAGCGTGACAGTCTCTACCCCTGAACATCCATCTCAGGACAGGGGGTAATAATACCTGCTCCTGGCACTGCTGGTGACATGAGCACCCACGGGTGTCTCCAGCTCGTTCTGTCCTTAATGCTATTTGGCTTTCTTTTAAGGTCTGGCCAGCAGGGCCTCATGCCTGAGCAGTTCCTGATGCACTGGAAGCCTCTTGAGCAGGTAATTGTAATTCCTCAGCAACCCAACTCGGTTTATTTTGGCCCCAGCATAGTTTTGCATCCTGACGCCCAGCTGGGTAATTTATAGCCCTGTCAGAAAAAGGATAAAGTCAGCACAGGGTTTCTGGGCACTGCCCAAACCTGCAGCCCTGTGTGCTGGTGCCCTTGAAGGGCAGGGTAATGGGACCCTATTGGGGTCTGTGGGCAGGGCTTGACCAGCGTGGGGGCCTGGTAGGGGGGACATTTTATGGCTCATGATGCAGTAATTGGCCCCTTGGCTCAGTCTTGTTGGCCAAGCCCTGTTTGTGGAGTGGACCAGCCCTGGGCTTCAGTCCCAGGGGCACCACATTTCCAAGAAAAAGTTTTTTTTCGCTGTACCTTTCCCTCTACTGGGCAGAGCAGCATCCCCACATTCCCCACTCTGGGGGGCTGGGAATGCAGACACTGCCCCAGAGCAGCGTGGGCTGTGGCAGGATGGGTGCAGGTGGTGTGATGAGTGTGGCAGTGCTCAGCAGGCTGGGGGCTGGTGTTGGGGGCTGTGGATTGGAGGCTGTGCTCTGTGTGCCGGGGCTGGGGCCGGGCCGGGCCGGGCTCACTAGATGGCAGCAGCTTCTTCCAAACGGGCAGCACGGTGTCACACAGCCCGGGCAGGGAGGGAGACAGAACGAGCTTAGCGTTCCTCTGGGATGCTGTGTCCTGGAGGGAAACCCGAGCTTTTATTTTCCTTTGCATGTTTTTGAAGGTAACGCTCACTGCCGGGACCTTGGTGTGATGGGGCGCCGGGAAGCTCCAGCTACACCCTGGATACTGGGAGCAGGGGATCCCCATTGCCTTCGAGCCTCGCCATCACCTGGGGATGCTTGTGCAACACCACGCCTGCACATGATGGAGGTTATCCTGAGCACCCCTGAAGCACCTGATGCTTTTCCTGAATCTCCAGCTCTTGGAGCGATGTGAAGGTTTTTTCATGCTTCATTTTATACCCGTGTTCCTGGCTGCCTTGGGGACAGGGAAAAACTCCGTGTACAATTCAGGAGCACAGAGAAGAGCTGCCAGACGGGCTCTGCAGGCAGCCCAGCTCACCAGCGCCAGGGGGACGGTCCATGTTTCCTGAACACATGCTGGACTCATGTAGGATCCATCAGGAACAGGCGCTGCCGACTCACAAGCGAGAACATGGAACCGGCTGGCGCCTGTCCGAGACATTTGTGTTAATCAGTGATTATGCAAATAAACAGCTCTGCCACGCTACCAGCTCTGCCACGCGACGTGGAGCATATGTTCCTCGTGGCAGGCAAGTGCCTCCTCCAGGAGCTGCAAAGCTCCTCGTTTCCACTGTGGGACCTGCTGTGAAAGGTAGATTAAGGCAGCCCATGGCTGGTGGGGGAAGGCAGGAGCCCCTCGAGTCCCCTCCAGCCCCCCTGCCGCCGCCTCTCCCCTTTCCCCATGTGGCTTGAATTACTGCAGCCGTTTGCTTAATCCATCAGCCTTCAAGAATGAGCTGCTCGGTGCTTTCTTGGCCTCTCTGGCAAAGCACTGTGCTGTAAACATAACAAGGCAGGCTTGTTCCAAGCCCTTGAAGTCAACAAGCAGTGCTCCTCCTGCCCTTTGGGTCCAGGCTGCTGCTAAATATAACTGAGGGTGCTTTCCATTCATAAAATGTGAATTATGCCCCAGCCTCTGAGGGAGGGAGCAGGCTGAGGAGCCCGTGGGCTCCAGACACTCCTGTGTGGGCTGCAGGCAGTAACCAAAAGGTTTGGCCCTATCCTTTCACAGCCCTACAGCTCTTCCAGTAAATGCGGGAGGAAATGCTTTCAGGGGAGATATGGGGGATCCTCTGTTTGGGTTGACTGAAGTATTTTCTTGCATCTCACCCTCAGTTACATGAGGGCTGGGGTGGATTTGCTGGGGAGGTGAGTGCAGGGGTCAGTGAGAGTGGGGTGGTCCAAGCAGCAGCCACACAGGGGAAGTCCCTGCTGCCCCCACTCCTGTATAAGATACTCAAGCATTTCCCAGGAACAGGAGCAGTATGGTCTTGTACCACTGCTCCCAACTCCTAATGAGCACACTGGGACTCGCCACCTGCTTGAGGGACTTGCTTCCTTTTAAACCCCTGAGGATCTTCACGGGGTTGCCCTTCCTCTGTCCTCCAGCCCTCTCCTCCACCAGCCCTTGGCTGTTGGCATGTGCTGTAATATTGTCCCGGAGTTTTTTCACAGCAGCTCCAGATGCACAGAGATCTGTCTGCCAACAGCTTTTCCGCCCTTTGTGAGGTTCTTATTTTGGAGAAGAAGAAACCCTGTGTCCTGGCGGAGTTTAAGGAGGTGCTGTCCCTTGGGAAGCCCTGGAGACCCAAGCTCTTGTATTCCCACGGGAGCCAGGACCACGCACAAGCTGCAGAGGGAGGAGGCCAAGACTCCAGGCATCACTGGACACCTCCCTGCTGGGTGGTGTGAGGCCATTCCATCCCCTGCAGTCCCAAATTCAGCATCTGGAGACGCAGCGTGGCAGGGGGTGCACACAGGGAGCCTGAGGATGGACTGCATTCGTGGCACTGCTGCATCTGAAACGCGCTGGATCGCACAAAACACGCAGGTGAGCTGGGGGGTCATTCAGGGATGCCCATGTGAGCCTCCTGGGGTGCTGTGGGTCATGGGGTGCTGTGCTTCCCTCACTCCCCTGCCCTGAGGTCAGTGGGTTGAGCACCACTGTGGGTCTGGCAGTTGGGCTGTTTCAAGCCCCAGCTCAGGACTGCCAGACCAGCAGGTTTCCAGGTACACCATGGGCCTCTGGATGCCACAGAGATCTAAAGGCTAAATAAAGCTGTAAGACCCACTCTGCATAACATTTGGGTCTGGCTCCAAGAAATCTGACTGCTTTTTATGGCATCTAGATCAGCAGTTTCCTGCTGATGCCAGCACTGCATTTCTGTGTCTGTCTAACTGTGTAAAACAACAGAGCTCAGTAGAGCCACGCCAGCTAGGGAGGAGCTGGGTTTCACAGGTTTTTTTTCTCTTTTTCCCTTTTCCTTCTTAAATAACCCCATTTGGGCCTCCAATAAAAAAACCAAAACATCTGGTACTGGGTATTTGGCTGCTGGGAAGCAGCTCCTCATTATGAGAAGCACAGCAGTGATGCAGGGATTCCTGGTATGGATCAGTAACACTTAAGGTCGTGTTCATGAGGTATCCCTGTCCCTCCTGGCCTTTGAATATACGGACTGAGGACACTGAGGGAGATGTGGTGCTTTGTGCCAGCGTGGAGGTAAATCATGCAGGTTAGTAAAGAAGCAATTGCATCAGTAAAGAGTCCTTCAAGCCTGATTTATTGATGCTCTCATATGAGATCTCAGCAGGGTGAGACGCTGCCATGGCAAAGAGACAAGTCAGTAAATCACAGGAACATGGTGGATGTTTGATGAGTGGGGAGGACCCTTTGGCAGGGCCACCCCAAGCCCAGGATGGGGCACCCTGGCAGGGCTCAGGGCCTCTCCCCAGCCCCCTGGATGGGGTGCCCCAAGAGGGCTCAGGACTGTTCCCCAAGCCTCTGCCCACCCAGCTCGCTAGCTCTGCATGAAGAGGTGGAAGTTAGTCCTGGTGAACTCCTGATGGATGCTGTCAAGTAATTTGTCTGAGTCCTGGGGGACATCTGAGAGGACCTGCTGCCCTGGGATGCAGCTCTGCTCCGGGGTGTAGGTGAATGTGAAGGAGCTGGAGTAGATGAGGCCATCATCCCTGATCAGCAGGAGTGGGACAGTGAGGGGATATCGCAGCCACCTCCAGTCACTGCCAAAGGCAGAGACGTCAGGGACGACACACACAAGGGACTTGGGGCTCCTGGGAACAGTGCAGGAGAGGAAAATATGCATTAATCAAGGAGGGTCCCATGCAGGAGCAGCGGGCAGAGAGCCAGCACTTCTCCTCCACCCTGGAGCTCAGTGTGAAGCTCCAGCCAGTTTCCTCTCTTCTCACCAGGCTTTCCTTCCTCTCTACCCAAGTTGCTTGGTTTTTTGCAGCTCCCTGAGGTCCCTGTCATCCTCCCCCCCCCCACTGCTGTCCCCAAATTGCAACCAGGGCAGAGAGCAGGCACCAGACTTGTCCCCTCCTCTCCTTGCCATGTTCGTGCTTGCTCCCGCAGGATGGGCAGTGCAAGTGCCCCGTTGCCAAGGTCTGCAGACATGTCCCTCCCAGAGGTACCTAGTGCAGCCCAAACCCAGCTGCTGTTCCCTGCCTGCTCCCTGGCCCCCTCAGCCATGTTACCTGTACATCGTCTCTGCTTCCACATCTCCGAACCAGACCTTGAGGTGTGTGTGGAAATACTCCCCCTGCACCTCCAGCATGGCCACGTCCCCGCCGCCCGTGAGCTGTGGTGGGCAGAGCGTGTGTCAGTGTGTTATGTGGTGGAATGAGCCAGACTCCTTCTTCCACAGGATGCTCTGCCTGCGCATCCCAACCCCACTGCAGCATTCCCAGGTAGTCCCACAGCATCCCAAAACCAGGAGATGCCAAGCACGGGTGCAAGGGCTCAGGAGCAGGAGCCTCTACGCAGGCAGGTGACAGAGAGGAGGGGGCAGTGGGAGGCTGTGCCCACCTGCAGGGCAGCGATGAGGGGCACGGGGCTGACGGGCTCACGGACGCAGGCCAGGCTCTCGCTGAAGGTGTATTCCACCGTCTCCGTGCTGATGATGGTCCAGCACGAGCCGTCATTCAGCAGCTCCCGGTTGGATTCCTTCGGGCAGGGAGACGCCTGTGGAGAGTCACAGCTCCAAAAACACTGCAGTGTGGACAGCAGGGGACTGGGAGGTGTGGTTTCTACCCCCAGTGTCTTGGTTCCAGCAAGCGACCGCTTCGCTCACTGGGAAGTGGGGATCGTGATGCCTTTGCAAAGACCTCAGTGATGATGTCCCCACCAAAGCAGGCAGATGGCTTTGCAGTAATTCTAACCCTAATTTGGATGCAAGACCCTCCCAGTGACCAGTTCCCCAGCCAGAAGGAACACAGAGAAGCTTGGAAAGCACGCCGGGGGTCCTACCCCTCCTGCAGTGCCATACCTGGAACTGGATAACTTTCTCTGTGGAGAGACACAGGTACATGTGGTCGCTGCCTTGGAACTGGAAGGCACACTTGTGGAGCTGGGAGATGGGCTCGTCCACGTCCAGCATGGCATACTGCTTCATCACCTTCCGGATGATCTGCGGGCGGCAGCATCCCAGCGGTGGCACCGTCCCTCGGAGCCACGGAGCGGCCAGGTCCGTGTGCCCGGCAGCCGCAGGGATGGAGGCTTACCAGGGGCGGCAGTGTGACGCCGGTGGCCGTGCAGACCAGCTGGACCACGGAGCCGTAGCGGATATACCCTTCCCGCAGGGGGAACTCGCTCCGGGGGCAGCACTCATCGGCTGGCCGGGAAAGAGGCAGAGTCAGTGCCCCGGTCAGCCGGGGAGCAGGTTAACCCGGGCTGCCGTGCTATGCACAGGCCCGGCGGTGTTCCCAGTGCTTTCTTACTGCTTTCTCTGCTCTGCAGGTGCTCACTGCTTGGAGAGACCAGTGCTCCCTGAGAGAGCGGCACTGGGATGCGGTACCTCGCAGGGACACCGCTGGAGGCAGTGCGGGCAGGGATGCTGCTGGGCTCTGGCCTCTTCCAGGCGAGTTACTGGCTTGGAGTTATGAACTGCCAGACCAGTACAGCTCTTGCTGCCCTCAGTGCCAGCGGGAAATAGAATCGGTTCCAGAGACACACCAGGAGCACTGGGCAGAGGTGAGACTGAGCCAGGTTCCCATATCCCAAAGCTAATTCCCACCCCTTTTGCCCCCAGGAACTGGCTTTGCTGGAGGGGAGAGTCAGAGCCGGACACAGGCAGCCCTGGGCATGGTTGGCATAAGTGGCCCCCGGAGTCCTCACCCAGGTGGAGGGTGAAGGCTGCCCACTGCCTGGCGCTGGCGATGAAGGCTCCCCCCTCCACAGACAGGTACCGGGTGCTGACGGTCTGGGAGCGCAGGCGGTTGAAGAGAGAGACTTTGGAGCCCGAGGAGATGCAGACTGTGGGGAGAGGGGGCTGAGTGAGTACTTGCCAGGTCTGATGCCTCTGCCAAGCCAAGGGAGGACAAGCCCTGGCTCCCGGGGTACCCAGCACCCTCCCCACTGCCCTCTCTCTGTGTGTGAGGGCAGGTGAGGCCACAATGTGGGGAGCACGTTGGCATCAGGGCATTACACATTGTGGTGGCTGAACTGTTTGGAAAGGAGACATTAGTGTGTCCAGATACATCCTCTACTGGGGGTTCCCATGGGCTTTGGGTTCAGCCTGGAGCACTCCAGAGCCAAGCTGTGAGCACTCAGAGAGCATCCCACCCTGGGGTGGCACCCGCTTTCCTCCCCACAGAGCCAGCCCTGTACGCACGGTCCGTGTTCTTCAGTGACTGCTTCTTCTGCGAGGGTTTGGAGATGACCTTGATGAGCTTGCTGTGGAAGGTGCCAATCTCCTGCCCGTTGCTGAAGAAGAGCCTCAGGACCAGGCGGAAGTGCTTGCGCTTGTCCGTGTCCGAGATGTACAGTGCCTTGGCACAGCTGAACCCCTGCCAAGGGCAGAGAGGGGCTGCCAGCAGCTCCAGCCCAGCCCCGCCCCACCAGCCCTCCTCACCCTCCTCACCACCCCACAAGGACATAATAGTGCCCTTTCAACGAGCCCCGGGTTCATTTAAAGGGAGAAACGACCAGAGATGTTATTACAGGTGGAATGAAGAGCCGGGGATCGGCGGAGGCTTTATTTACACTGGGGTCAGAGAATTCCTTATGGAAATGAATGTTCACGTGTGATTTATCCCACATAACATGAGAAATCACCCTGGGTTTATGGTTTCTCCCATCCTGGCAGATATGCTGTGCCTTAGCAGCAAGGCAAGCACTGTGGACAAAGGCTCTTTCTGTGAGGTTCCTGGCCTAGCTCAGACCCTGTGCTCTTCAGGGATCCCAAATAATGCTTTTTTTCCTTTTTTCCCCCTCCACTCAAAAGATGCCAGAGCTCTGCTGAAGCTTTTGGACTTTGGGATCGACTGGGCTTTTTTAGCTGTTTATCCACAAATGAAGGACCAGCCTTTCATTTTGTATCAAGCAGCAGTGCTGCTCATCAGGAGAGGGGAGCAGGGCAGAGGGAGCTGGGCAGATTTTGGCAGCTCAACTGCCACAGGACTGTCAGCCTGAAAAGGTGGTGCCAGAGAAAGATGGGGATATTTGGAAGGTGGGGAGCCTGCCCAGCTGCCTGGACTGCTACACATGTCACAACAGAGTGGCAGAGTGGGAGGGGGGAGCCGTGGTTTGAAGGAAGGACTGCAACACTCTGAGGATGGGGATGGTGTGACATCCCAAGGCAAGGGGTGATGGTGGTGACAGCCCAGCCCCTGTGTGAACAGGGTCCCCCCAGCGCCAGAGAGCCACAGGCTTTACCTTTGCATCTGGCTGCTCCTCAAAGCTGAGCTTCTGGGTCTCCATCAGGCTGCTGCCCATGCTGTCCAGCCCCATGTACCCACACACCCGAAATCCAGCCTCTCCCAGATCCCTGGCTGGAAGAGACAAGGAGAAGGACTCTCCAGACCCCACACAGGCTCAGCCCTTCCTGGCATGGAAGGTGGCCCAGGCTCCAGCCCTCCCTGGGTCTGGATTGCAGGAGGCTCAGCCTTGAGGGGGAACAGGGAGTTTGGGGGGGGGGGCAAAGATAACATAAAGTGGGTCACTCTTCCCTTTACAGAGGCAGAGGGCAGCTCTCCATGGCATGGGAAGGGCGAGAGGAGAGTCCAGGGCTCCTGCCTGGCACTTACCTTTTATCTGCTCCTGTTTTAACTTCCATCCTGGCCCGCTCAGGTAAACACAAGGTGGGGGGCAGAAAAACCTGCAGAGACAAGAGGGCGTTTTCTCACTGCCCTTCAGCCCACAGAAAAGGTGCTCAGGGGTGTTGGGATGGCTGTGCTGAGAGTGGAGACCTTCACAGGGGCCCACTGGCACTGGGAGCAACCTTCTGCCCCCAAAGGTACGTGGTGCTCAGCGAGGGGCTGGGGACCCCCAGCTGGGGATGTGGGCAGGGCTGGTTGGAGGCTTCAGGCTCTGCTGCAGCAGCTGGCACAGCCTCTGCCCTGCACCCACTGCCTCCAGTGCCTGGCTCCAGCCCAGGGCAGCTGCCACATCTGGTGGTGCCACTGGTGGCCATGAGCCCAGCAGCCACAGGATGGCCCCAGGACAGGAGGAGAGGGACCCCTGCACCCCTCAGAGTCAAGGAGGGATCAGATCCCTGCCTCTCCCCGACTGCCATGTGGGAGTTTTGGCAGGTCGGGAACAGAGTTTGTATTCACAACCAGTTTTGCAGCCTAGTGCAAATAAATCTATAGCCAGGGGCTTGGAAACCTATTTTCCTGTGTTTTGTTTGGGTTTCCACTGTCTTTGCACTTGGGTGAATGGTGCAAATTCATCCTCTATTGGTGCTGGATAAAGCACCAACCAAGAGAACCCTGGTGCAGGAGGCTGGATATTTTTGAGCCCTAAAGTCCTGGGTATGGGTTTATTTAAGCAAATCATCCACAGCATAAGCCCCTGACTCTCACTGTGAAGGAAAACAGCACCAGCACCTTTCAACTTTAACCTGGGAGCTCTGTGCAGGTTTTCTGTCCCTTTCCAGACCTGGCATCTGATTGTCACGCTCATCCCTTGCAGAGGATCTGGAGCAGAGGAAAGAGGCTGTCCCAAAGGCTCAGTGATGAGAGGGCTCCCTCCTGGTTGGAAGACTCTGTCCCGAAATAACATCTTTACCTGTGGAGCAGCAGCCCCTGGCAGGAGATTGGATGTGGTGAGGACTTTGTAGGCACAGCCAGCCCATCCTAGAGCTGTCTCCTGGGGTGGCTGGGGTCTGGGTGGTTATAACTTAGAGGCTGAGCTTGTCACCTCATAGCTATTCCACACTCGATAATAACGGAGTATTTATATCACAAGGATTAATGGGGGATTAATTATATTGCAGTGCTGCAGTCTGATGTCACTGCCCAGGAGTAGCAATTTTGGAGATTCAAGCCAGAACCTCAAGGTGTTTTTGCAGTGTGGGAAGGATTTTCAAAAATAGCAGCGTTTTTGGAGACCATGGGCATCGATGGAAATGCCCCAGTCCCTGCTGATTTTAAGATGAGAGTTAACAGGGCACTTGAAACATTAACTTCTCATTCTTGGGGGCTTAAGACTTGAATAGTATCTTTGCTTAGTTTACTTTGTCTTTCCTTTCCACTTCATGGAAGGAACCTAACCACTGGGAATGTCTAACTGGGATGGATGGGGGCGGGGGCAATATCTCCCTTGTGTTATTCAGTTCATGAAGGTTAAATGATGGCTTTGGATCGTGAGGTCGTGAGTGAAAGGAGAGGGGATGTGTCCAATCATTTGCTTCACCACCTTGGACCAGAGAAATCCAGCAAGGCTGGGGTTGAGCTTTAGGCAGCTGGGTTTGGAAGTGGTTGTTGGAGGAGCTGGAACAATCTCCCACCTTTTTTCGTTGCCGTACGACTTCTGTGCGACTTTGGCGTGCAGGATGAGCACAGTCTGGTCTGCTGGCAGCTGCAGGTACCTCCGCACACCGTCCCGGAGCAGGTTGGCTTGGTAAGGGTTGGACCTACAAGACAGCAGTGCCCCAGCACTGTGACACCAGAGCTGGCCCCTCATCCAGCCCTGTGCTGAGCAGGGAACCCGGAGATCCCTCTGTGTCCAGCCTGATGAAGTAAAGGCATTCCCATTGGAAAGCTTTGGAGTTCAGCTGCTCTAAGACTGGGGCTGGCATTGAAAAATATAAAGTCTGGATGATGGAATAACTGCTTCACCTGCCATCGAACACACACAGGGCATGTGTGTTGTGTTGTGTTAACACCTCTGAAACACGCATTTCTAAGGCTTCCAGCCCTGTGCAATGGTGGCAGTGCTCGAATTGAGTATTAATTTGTTTTCACACCTGAAGTGCTTGTTGCTGTATGGCTGTTTGGTGAGTTGGGAAGTGATGCTGCTGAGCTGTGAGTGCAGCCCGGGAGCTGCCACGTGAGCTGCTCGTTGCCTTCTGCAAGGGCTGTTGGGTGAAAACAGCTGCATTTTTCTCTGGTACCTAAGAAGTCGGTGGTTTTGCTGATTGTTTCTGCTCTATTAACCAGAAGGCGTTCCCATACACCCAGCATTTAACTCTGCTATCTTAGTAGGTTGGGTGTTGACTGGCTGGAGAGAGATGAGGTGAGGCCAAGCACAAGGTGCCCTGCTCTGACAGCTGGGACATGTGTGCAAGGACTGGGTGGTGCAAGGAGGGGGGGAGAGCTCTGGGGTGTCAGCTGGGGAGACCTTCTGTGGTGCCAACTTGTCTTCAGAGAGGTGAGACCACTCATCTGAACAATACCGGCTCCTGCCCTACTGAAAGCCCCTAAACCCCCTCAGTTTGGGATAAGAGCAATCCCTGAATCTGGGATAAAATATTTGGCTGGATAAGAGGAAATCAGAGGAGAGGGAAGGGGAGCTGCCTGGGTAGGAGCCTCTCCTTGGCACATTTGCCAATGTTTGGGATGTAGCCACTGGGCATGCTGCTCCAACCAAGGGGACCCAGCCTGGCTGGTTATGAGAAGTTCTTGAACCTTATATCAGAGTCAGAGATAAAACAGTGGCCAGAGAAGGCTGTGAAGCCCCAGGCACAGCAGAAAACACATCCTGGAGTCACTGGGAGAGAGCGTCTGGGGACCATGGGGAATGCTGGGGGATGCCTTGGAGGAGAAGTGGTGAGGATGGGGGCATCAGCCACAGCCACCCAGGAAAAACCTTGCAAGAGGTTTGCAGTGGAGCATTCCCATTAAACACAGTCTCTCTTCCTCTTAAATGGGGTAGAAATGGAGAACAGTTGAGGACATAAACGATCAGATGTGTGAAGACGGGTAAGTCTGGTCCTGCCATCACTCCAAGGCAGACTGTGGTGAGTTCTCCTGGGCTCAGAGGTCAGAGCAAGCTCCCAGGGAGAGAAGCAGCAAGCAGTCAACCCAAGCAGCCTTTTAGAGGAGTTCACCTGCCAATTCTGTCCTCCCCAGTGCAACATATGTATTTTAAAAAGGCTGTGCCCCTTACAGCTTTTAGCACTCACGGTACAACTCACTTTAAACACATATCACTTCAGCTCCAGCTTTCCCACCTTTGGATGGAGCTGATAGCTACTGTTGTATGTGGCAGACAAACACATCTCCCATACAAGCAAATATTTACCCAGTGTCTTCTCTGGATAGTCCCATGGGGACCCGATGCTTTGCACTCCACAGATGTGCTCTGTTTGGTGACTAGACGGGCAAGATAATCTCCTGCCCTCCTTATTCTCAGTTCTTTATCCCAGACGTGTGAGCTGGATCACCAGCAAACATAAATCAGCAGAGCTCTGCCAAAATCAGATTTACAGCCACTGCCAGTGTCACTCACAGCATTAGCTGCTGCTCTGTGCCTGGAAAATGAATGTTTTATGGCCATTCCTGACTGCAGAACAGACTCCACACACAGCTCTGCTCGTGTGGCAGCCCTGGTGCTGCTGCCAGCACAGGGCTCTGAGCTCAGCCCCAGCTCACCCCACAGCACTCGTGGCAGGGCAGGAGGGGCTCCTTTCCCAAGGCTCCAACCCTCCCATTCTCCTGCTCCAGCACACTGAAGCTCAGCTCTGTCAACCAGTATCCCCTCAGTGCCTGCTCCAGGGTGGCTTACTTAGTCTTGCTGAAGAGCTTCACTCCAGCTTTTCCATCCAATGAACAGTTTATATCTTTGCACAGCCAAAGAGATCCTGTAAGAAAGTTATTCCATCTTTTTCCATAATGGCAATCTGCAGCTGTCTCGCTCCTCTGCTGCCAAGCAATGGTGTGATTTCAGCTTTCATCTGCCTTTGCTATTTTTCCCTTCATATAAAAGCAGCCTTTGTGAATCTCTCTGCAAAAGTTTTGATTTGTTTTGGGTTTGTTTGCTTGTTTGTTTTTTTACAGAAGTACTGATTCTGATTGGGATAAACGTAGAAATGGATCAAGGAAATTGGCCTGACCCTGGATACTCTTTTACACTGATGCAACGCAGTGTTAAATGAGTACTGAACCTTGCTGGCTTCATTCTGCAGCATTTCACCCTCAGTTTGTCAGAGACAACAGGCACAGAGCAGGGAAGAACCAGGCTGGGTGTGTGAATTTTTTCCTGGTGAGTCTCATCATCCATTCTGTGTAAAATTAGGATAGCTTTGGGTCCTTGTGTATCAGCTGCAGAGACACGTGCTTCATCCCTGTTAGTGTTACCCACCAGCACCAAAACGGTCACCAGTGCCCATCCATATAGCTTGGGGTCTCCCTGTGGGGGTCCTGGAGGGAGCTTCTGCCATTAACCCATCCACAGAGTATGGAACAGCCTGGTACCGAGGCCAGGCTGCAGCAGGGAGTGTTCAGGAGCAAATTGCCAAACCCTGTGGATTAAGACATGTGCTGACAGAGTGGCCAGCAGCAGTGCCTGCTCTGAAGAGCCTCCCACAGCCCTGGCTTAGGGCAGGGCCAGGCTTGTGCAGGTATCACTGCTCCCTGCCATCCGTACGTAATTCCAGAGGCACGTGGGTTACTGCCCCCAGCCTACTAAAGAGCCTTCTGGAACAATTACCCACATGCTGAAGTGGGAAAGTGCATGCCAACGGCAGGTAAACAGATTGTAGTTCTTCAGACTTGATGTCTAGCTGCGGGAACAGCTACCTGGAAACTTGGTTTTCTTTTCTTTCTCTGCAGCCATTGCCTTTCAAATTTGGGGGCTAAATTGTTTCAGTGATGCACTTCTGAACAGTGCTCACCATTCTGCCCACAGAGGCGACCACCCAGCATCCATCATCTGGTTTAAATTTACCTTTGGAGAGTAAAAGGGCTATTGCTAAAGCAGCTCAATATACCCACTTGGCTCCCCCTGGCACCTACAGCCTCCTCAGGGTTACAGGGAATTATTCACTCCTTCTGACATTTATTATATTAAATTATTAAAATGCTTTGGTTGTAGTGCAGTGTTAGTTCAGTGTCATGTTTGCAGCTCTGCACGGGCCGGGTTCTTACAGCTTGGGCTAAAAGCTGCCTTTTCAGAGCCTGAGGTCTTGGCTGGGGCTCAGCTGCTCTCCACACAGTTGGGCATTATGTGGAAGGAAGGGGGGGAGAAAGAGGGGAGCCACCACCTTTCTGCTACACCGATTTTTGTAAGCCTTTCCCCCTCCCTGCTCAGCCTGGCATCGCTTACCAAGGCTTTTCCTTTGCTTTAGGCCAGGATGTGCCCCAGGAGAGGGTGTGAGCGTGTTTGCGGTGCATCTCTAGGGTGGCTCTGCCCTGGTGCTTGAGGTGGGAAAGACCCAGGGCACCTGGGGGGATTTGCAAGCCCTGGCCGTGTTGTTGTGCCCTCTCTCATGGGAAACACAGCAGAAAAGCAGGAGTGCCCTGTGTGCTTTTTATGGGAGACACACAGCTGGACCACCTTGCAAAGGGCTGTTTCATGTGGGTGCGCGGGGAGCCCAGGCAGGCGCCGAGGGCTGGAGCCTGCAGTCACATCACTGATTTTAGGAGAGCTGATGTTTAACACCACAGCTAAAAATTAGCCCTCGCCTTCCCAGCAGCAAGTGTGGAGACATCACTCAGGGCTTTGTCCTCCCTCCAGCTGGGAAACGCAGCTCCCTGGGTGGGACATATCCCGGTCCTCACATCACCTCCTCTGTGTGCACCCCTGGGCAACCACAGAGGCAGAAAAAGCAGTTTAGGAGCACTGGGAGAAGCAAACTGCCCTCTGCCCTGCTGCTTTCCAGTTCACTGAGCTTCACCAGCTCAGTGTGCAGAGGAAGGGATCCGATATTTTTGGTCCCCTGGGAATAAAAGTACCCGACTCAGGAGACCAAAATACAATCCCAGCAGCTATTGTTTAGAAACTGGGTCTTCAAATCAACTCTTTAGACAAGAACTGTAACTTGCAGTAACAGTGTCCTCAAGTGCAGGTAGCACTGAATTGAAGTGCAGAGATTTAATTTGCTGCTTTTCCTCCCAGAAAAGGAGCTGCCATTTGCCTCGCTCAGGACACAGCTGCCCTGCAGCTTGCTGGGGACTTGCTGCCACAGAGGGCAATTGTTCTTCTCTGAGCTTGGTGAAACCAAATGTCCTAATAAAAAATATCCATTTTAGAGATCCGGGTTATATTTTGTACAGAGCAGGGGAGAAAACGCCTGCAGTGCTCTTGGGTATGGAGTCAATGCAGTGTTTATGCAAAAGGAAAAGCCATTAGAAATCACAGAAATGAGAAGCCTGCAGTTTCTGGCTTCCCTCATTTTTCAATACCTCCTTTAATCCAGACCAACCCAACCCACAGCCCCTGTATATGCATGGGTATTTATAAATCCTGTATTTTCCTCACTGCACACACAAGTGAAATTCAGCCTTTTCTGGGCCTGGGGGATTTGTCGACCACACCAAGGGCAAACAGCAGCCAGAACAGGAAGCACAGAAATCCTGTGGCAGTGAACTCTGCGGGGAGTGGGGGCCAGCCGGGGTGGTCACCCCAGCAGCACCAACACCCCCAAAATGCCCAAGTTTGGCAGTGCTGTATTGGCTCGTCTGCTAGAAAATTCAGATAGCAGGGGTGATCTACTGTAGTCTCCTTTCTCTGTTCCTCCTGTTAAAGCACTGAAAGAGTCCCATAAAGCACTAAAGGTGGCTCCTGCCACCACTAGACTGATCAGAGTGCTGGGAAGAGGTGGAGGGCTGGGCAGGGCTACTCCAGGGTTTCTAAGAAGTCTCTGCTGATGATCTCCATTGCACATTGACCTTCTTGATGAAAGCTCAGCCTGAGGGTCTACAGCCCTCCAACACCTGGTCTGCAGCTCCCTGGTTCAAACCCCCCTCCCCACACTGCAGCCACTGCCTGCAGAGGTTTCTAAACTTCCAGGACACTGTAGGTCAAATGGATATTAAGCTTGGACTCTCCTGTTTCCAGAAGCTTTTGAGTTTAGGGGGCTCCCAGGTGTACTCCCACAGTAGGGGAAGAGGAAATTAAAAAAAAAAAAAAAGAAAAAGAAAAAGAACAAGAATAAAAAAGAAACAATGCAATTAAAAAAAAGAAAAAAAAAAAAAAAAAGGAAAATTTGAAACAAAGGAAAAAGGAAAGAATAAAATAAAGAGAAAAAGAAAATATAAAATAAAGGGAAAAGGAAAAAATATAAAGAAAAAAGCAAAAGGAAGAAAAGGAAAATAGAATAAATAGAGAGGAAAAAAGCAATAGACAAAGAAAAATATAATAAAATAAAGGGAAAAAAGTAGGGAAAAAAAAAAGAAAACCGGGAAAAAAAGGGGGCAGAAAGGAAAAAAAATGAAATAAAGAGAAATAAAGGAGAAAAAAATAAAAGAAAAATAAAGGGAGAAAAAGGGAAAAAAAAAATAGACTAAAAGCGGCAGGCCCCTCCCCGCCGGTGAGCTCCGGGCCGTCCCGGGCCGCGCACCCCGCGGTGCCGGTTCCACCTGCGCGCAGCTCCCGCGGGACCCCGCAGGGGCACAACGCGCGGGGCGGGGGCAGGTGGGACCCCCCGGACCCCCCAAACCGGGGCAGGCGGATGGAACCCACCACCCCCCCCGCTCCTGGTGCTGCCCCGGGGCCGGGCCGTGCCCGCCCCATCGCCCCCCCC
>NW_020884893.1:11499059-11499266 GCF_003945725.1 Corapipo altera | reverse complement strand
CCCGCACCGCCCGCACCGCCCGCACCGCCCTACCTGAGCCAGCAGCGCGGCGGGGAGCGGCTCCGCGGCCGGCACGGGTGAGTCGGGGGCTCCGCGGGCACCGGCGCCCCTGCGGGAGGGAGAGGAGAGGAGGAGGGTGAGGAGGGTGCGGGTGAGCCCGGTCCCGACCCCCATCCCGGTCCAGGTCCCGATCCCGGTCCCGATCCC
>NW_020884893.1:11466907-11499049 GCF_003945725.1 Corapipo altera | reverse complement strand
GTCCCGACCCCCATCCCGGTCCAGGTCCCGATCCCGGTCCCGATCCCCATCCCGGCCCGGTGGGGCTGTGAGCGGCGCCGAGCGCTGCCGCGAAGGTTGGCAGCCTCCGGGGAGCTTTTCCTTGGAGTGGGGCTTTTCCCTTGGACAGGAAGGGGGGCGGCGATCCTGGGCGTCAGGAGCAGAAAGCAAAGCCGGGAGGAGGGGAAGAGCAGAGCTTTTGCCCCAGAGGGTTTTTCCCCACATTCGGCGGATTGGAGCCCTCCCGACACTCGACTGTGCGGGCTTGGCCCCCGCAGCGGTGCCCTGGGCCGGGGTATGTCCTTTGGGCAGTCAGGGCATGGTACCCGCTCGGTCCGTCGGTTCTGTGCGAGGGATGCGAACTCTTCCCTGCCTCCGGGATGGCTCAGCCTGCCTGCCCTGCTCACCTTCTGCCTGGCTGTCGGGCAGGTTCCTGCTTACACAACCGAGGATCTCTTTTGGCAGAGAATAATAAGGTCAGGTACACCTGGGCAAGGCGTACTGAGCAATAGGAGATAGAGATCCTGCAGAAAGATAAGCTCAGAAGTGTGCCCTAAGTTTGTTAAGCACAGTTTCTGCACGACTGGAAAATTGGGTCTGTGCATACTCGGAAATGTGTTTGCACAAGCAGTCACCCACCTTCGGCTTATCATTCCAACAGTTTCACAGGATAAAATTAGCTTTGGGCACTTTTGTTCCAAGAAATTACATGGGAAAACTTGTTTGGAAAATCAGATTAATCCGCACTCATCGTGTTTGTGCGAACACACTGAGATAAGCGGAGCTGAGCAGACACACGAGGTGGTGGTATTTGCTCTGCTGGGGTTTTGCCCCTCATTCTGCAGGGACAACCTTTGCTGTGGTGTTCAAAGCTGCTGAATCCATCCAGGAGTCAGGCTGAAGGGAAATGGGACTGTCCCCCATCAATGGAAGCCACCTCATGTGTGCAATGGGACTGGAGGGAAGAGAGGTCCAAGAGAGGGGTCAAGCCCCAACTCCGAGAGGACTTCACCTCTTCTGCTTGAACCCACAGGATTTTGGCTTCACTTAAACTTGCATTACTAATAAAGTTCTCCCTGTGGGACCCCTCCCTCTGGGTCCCTCTCTGTAGGACCCTCCCTGTGGGACCCTCTGTAGCATTTCTGGGTAGTTGATTTTTTTTTTCTTTTCCAAGAACAGGAGGAATTAATCCCAGGAAGTGAGCGTGCAGGTTCTCAGTAACAAGTAGAAACTGCATTTCACAAGCAGATTCTTGTGAATTCCGCAGGAATTCATTAGATTGGCATTTGATATCAGCAAAAAAGGTGTGTGTGGGGGAAAGCTACTCTGAGATCTCAGCCCTGATATTTGCCACCAGGATATAGATAAATTTGGCCTCATCCGAAATGCAAATTACCTTCTGGAAAGCGTGTGAGAGATCTTGGTGTTTGCAGTGAAACAACACTTTCCATCAAAGCAGGGAGGGTTCTGCTGCATCCAACTGGAAAAAGCTGTTGTTGGTTTCTGTGGAAGTTGTAACTTTCGTTTGTTGCTGAAGAATTAAAGAAGCTGTATGTGCTCAGCACAAGATGGGCTCGGGAGCTGCTCTGGTTGGCGATGGTAGAAAAAAGAGGAGCTGTGGCCAACAAGGCAGCCTGTTGTAAGCAATCTGTGGTCACAGAAGATGTTTGTGCTCCGATTGCTCATAACATAGCATTTCCCTTGAGGTTGGCATTAGGGGTTAAAGGTTTTCAAGAGAACTCTTTGTTTAAACATCTTTAAAGTTTCCAATAGGGGCCCCTTTGTTCGCTCTGGAGCAGCGTGCCTGCCTTGTTAAAAACTCAGTGCTCATAAAATGCCATTTACAAATGCCTGATGAATAGGGCTGAAACACGGAGGGGAGATAAGTAGAGTTTGTATCTACACACACATGGGAATTACAGAGTAGCCCTACCGTGAGTGAATGAATGGAACCTAGGAAAAATATGTCAAAAAAATAAGATGGAGTGGTGCTCATAAAGAAACTTATAAAAGTCAGCTGCTCCCCCAGCACCAGTCGGTCCCTCTCGTGCCAGATGTCACACGTGTCTCCTCCATCCGTGCCAGGAGGCTGAGGGGCTCCTGCCACTTGTCAGTAATCGTGTTTTCTCCACTTTGGGCCCAGACAGTAGCAAATTGAGCACTCGGGCTCTGCTGGGAGCTCGCACAGCTGCCAAAAGGGCTCCATTGATCAGCCAGGTACAGGGACCCCGACTCGGTGCTCTCTGTTACCTGCTGTGGGCAGGTGAGCATTGCCCATCTGGGGGTGCTCGGGCACAGATGTACCTTTGGGTGTCAAGTAACAGTTCTAGCTCTTAGCAGGCTTCAGTCCCCTTCGGTCTTGAATAAAAATAAGGGTTTTCAAACCAGCTCTGTTAAAAGAGAGGGTATAGGTCTGTGCTTGGGAGACTCCAGAGGCTGGTGCACAGTGATGACAATGTTTCCATATGGGATGCTCCAGACTCCCTTGCCTGATCCTGTGCCTGAAGCTTTTCTGTTTCTCACACAGCATGTCCGTCCTGGTGGTTTTTACTGGAGGCTGGATCCATCTTCCCCAGCCACTTTCTGCCATTGCCTCTGCCTCTTTATCTGCAAGCTTCTGATCCTCTTGCCTTCCAAGCACTTCGTTGTGCACATGAATCCACCCCTAGCCTGGTCCTTCTGGTGCCCATCAGGGAAATGCATAGGGCTCAGCTGTTGTCCCTTGCAGAGAGGAGGCAGTAACTTGTCTTCTCTCCAGATTTCAGTTTTCCTTTTTCTGGGCTGTGTTGTGCTCCTTGACTGCCAATTCAGGAGTCTTTGACTGTAGTCTGTGGACCCATAGGAGTCCATGGTCTATGGCAGGAACCAGTGGGAGCAGATCTGTTGACAGCAGAGGTAACCCACTGTACAAGAGTCTGTGTCTGGGCTGGAAAATTAGGCAGGGTCCAGAAACTGAGAAATGGAGAAACTCTGCCTGTGGGTATTCACAGCTCCTACACTTGCAGCTGGACTCGGATGGCTTCCCCAAAGTGTTACCTGCTCTTCAGCATGGGCAGAAGTGAGGACACAGCCCGCTGTGACGCTGGTGGGAGCTGTTCTCTGGTCACACCTGTGGGGTGAGGGCATCCCAGTCCTGGGACAGCAGTCCTCCTGCTGTCAGAGGAACGTGGAAGCTGTGAGGTTAGGTGGGAGACATTTCCTATGCTACCTTTGAGGTCTCCCTGTGAAGAGTATCTACACAAAAAATTCAGCCAGGGACAAAAAGTCTCCGCGTGCCTTTCCACAGCCACCAAACGCTCCTTGCTTTCTGCTATTTCAATTAAACACATAGCAGGATGGGTAGGATAAAGGGGAGAGGCACAAGAATATTCTCCTGGCGTGTTTTCTTATGCCAACACATTGAGTCACCTCTCCAGAGTGAGAAATATGATATAAAGATTTAGAGAAGGAGGTCAGGCAATGACTCTATGATTGTGGGGCTGCAGTAGCAGGCGCTGTCTGTGGTTGTCTGTGCCATGTAAACTTGCTGGAGGTCAGCTGGGGATAGTGGTCGCAGCAGATTCGGGAGACAGATGTCCTGCTAGTAACAATCAATCTCCTTGCTTAGAGATACCAGCTCTGCTGCATCAGGAGCTCAGCTGACAAACTGCACCAGCCCAGGGGCTGGTTTGGGCCATTTCTCTTTCCTTTGCGGTTGAACATGCATATTTCTGGGGAAAAAAAATGCTTTCTAACACCTTCCTCACAGAACAAGAACTCGGGCAGTGGATTGCTGCCTCAGCTTCTGGATGGCCCAGACATCCTTCCCTCCAAAGTTTGAAGTCTCTTGGCCCAGCACAGCTGTCCTCCAAGGGCCTGTTTGCAGAAGAGCATTTTCTTTGTAAAGAGACTCAGTGAGGTGCATATGTCCCCTGTTGATCACTCTTCATCAAAATCAAAGTATTCCAAGATCTCTTCAGCCTTGCATAAAACACCAGTTGGAGCAGGGCTGTGTTTGCCTGTTGTGCAGCTCAGGGGTCAAGTGCAGCCTAAAGGTCTCGAGTGGGACAGGAAGGAGCAGAGAAACATCACCAGCAGTCCCGAAACAGAAGCCATCTCTGACATGATTAGTTGAACAAGGGGATTTGGCTAACCATGTTTTCCTCTTGGCTTGATCTTTAACATTTTAATTTGCAAGTGAATGTGGTGTTTATTCATGGCAGCTGTTGCTGAAGGTACAGGTACAGCCTGTCTCAGTGCAGAGCTGTCTGGGCAAGAGGCTTTCATGCCAACTGAGTTGCAGAGCACTGGGAGGTCTTTTAGCAACAGATTGATGGCAGAGGAAGACCCTATGTGCTCTTGTGGAGAACATCTAGAAGAGAAGGGGATGCTCTGTCCATGCTACGCCCAGCATTTCCCTCCCAAGGGGACTTCAAATGTCATCTCATAGTATAAACTTGTCAGGACCTGTATGAGTCTGTGAGCTGTGAGTCAAAGATGTCTGTTACTCAGCCAGCAAATGGATCTGGACAAGAAACCTGTCTTCCTCCTACCCTCTCTGTGAATATTCAGGAGTGGGCCCCATAAAATGGGGAGTGGCTTTCTTGGGGAGCAAGGGGAGTTAAAGAGAATTCCCTTCTGCATCCAGCAAGGTTTTCCTGTTACAGCACTCCTGCTGATTGCTCCTGTTGGGTTTGGAGCCTTGATGTGCTGTTCAAGAAATACAGCCTTGTTTTTCAAACATGTCCTTCCAGGTGGCACTTGGCCCAGTAAAGCTGCCATAGTGTTGTAACTGGAGAATACTGCGATGTCCTGGAAAGAGTCTGCTCTGGTTCTCCCACATATGTGTTTGGGAAGAACCAAGGACACATCAGTCGTCAAAAAGGGGGAAAAAAAACCCTTTTGGGCTGGAAAATCATGCTATTTTCTGATCTCAACTGCTTGTGCTCCCTGAATCTTCCTTGCTCTGAAAACTGCACTTCTGTCCTTCCTGGTGGGATTTGCCACTCATCACCCAGCTGCTGTGAGGGATGAGCACTGAGATTCTGGAGCTGTGATGAAGTGTAAGGCTGATGCTGCCTGTAAAATGGTCCTGAGGGTGGATTCAATGCTCATGGGCAGCAGAGCCACCACTGAGAGCTGGGCATCTGCAGACTGGGAGAAACCAACCTTTGGGCAACCCTCCAGCAAAGGGTGGATCCAGTTCCTGGGCTGTCTCAGGCCTCATCCTTTCACACTGCTTGAAGGTCTTGCAAATACTGGACTATGTGCCAGCAGTCCATCAAGGTTTAAACAGCAGGTGCCTCCAGGCGGATGTAAGTTGTCTACACCTCTCCAAGTAGCTCTGTTTGCTTCATTATCCCCTGTGCCTGGTGCAAGACATGCTTCAGTCTTCCTCTTTTGGTCCCATGTGTATTTTGGGGGCAGCCTTTCTCTCAGGAGTGGATCTGAAGGATGATGACTTGCTGTCCTGCTGAGGATGTGACAGTTTGTCTCCCCATCCTCCAGACTGAGGATGCTCTCTCTGTCTTTCTGCTGTTGTCCTGGTAGGACTGGTGTCCTAAGCACAAGGACTCAGGTGTAGGGATCCTGAGCATTTTTGGTTTTGGTTTTGGTTTTTTTTTTTAATACTTTCATCAAACAACACTGATGTGGGAGTTGAATTACAATTTCCCAAAACTGCCTGGTTGGATCTTTGCAAAGAAAAGCCCTGCAGGGTGTGTGGAAAGGCAGGTAAGAAGGGTGAGTCTTGGCAACATCATGTCTAGGGCTGCTCTACCACTGGCCAAGGCTTCCAGCACAGAAATATGTGCTATCAAACAGCCCTCCAGCCTGGCTTGTGCTGGGTAAAGCGTGCTGGATGGGAGCCCCCAGGCTGTTCCCCACTTCTTGCAACACATGGGGATCCCTTGTCCTGGCTTCTTGCAGGGTCTGGAGCCAGGGCAGAGATGCTGCTGCTCCCACAATGTGCCAAAGGGCTGCCAAGCCCAGGCAGGTGTCTGGAGTCCTGTGTTTTTTGCCATAAACATAAATCTCAGCAGAAGGTTGATGTGCCCAGATGTCAGATGTTTGAAACCTTGCATGTGGTTGTACCTGAGAGCTGGCTCATGACTCCATAGCCATGGTCCACAACCTGCTTTCCTCCTCGTGACAGTATGGTCAGGGCTTTCCTGTGAGAGCACTGCCACTTCCTGAGCCTTTCACCCCTCCTTTCTCCATCTGCTCCATCCCCTCCTCTATAACAGGAAGCAGGGTAGGGAGCCAGCAGCATTCCTCACCCTGCTCCCTGCTGTGCCCTGTCCTTTGGGCTTGCCCAAAGGGAGGGTGTGCCCAGGTCCAACCTGTGACCATCTGGATGAACCAGAAGGGGAATATTCATTGCATTTCTCTTAACCTGTAGCCAGGAGAGAGCTGCCAAGGAGGCCATGCTGAAACCCGAAGCGGCTGTTTTTCCCGAGACTCAGCACTTGGCAGGGAGAGCAGACGGACAAGTGGTGGAGCAGGGAGGGATGCAAGTGCCCTGGGGAGCAACACTGCCAGTGGAGGTGCCCAGGGGAGGTGCCCAGGGAAGGCGTGCTGGCTTACCTGTTTGTCTCTGGGGATCCATCTCCATGTCCTCCTTGGCTGAGATTGTGAGGGGGTCAAGAGGAGACCGGGGTCATTGTTAACCTTCTCTCCTTACATGTGGCTCTTCCCTTGGTCACTCTCTTCACACCATGTCCTGAGCATCTCCTTCAGCAGTGAAAAGCAATGACTGGCTTTCCCCATGCATCAGAAAGGTCAGGAGATGGTCCAGGTGTCCCTCTCGGCTCGGCTGCTACCGAGTTTGGCTGAGCCAGCCCAGCCAGCAGCACTGTCCCTGCCTGGATGTTTTTTCCTTTATAGCTCAGCGTTATCTCAAGGTCTCTGCTGTTGCAGCCGGCCCCGTGTTTGCCTTCCCTCACAGCACCTGCCTGCCAGCCGGTCGCTTCCCACCCATCTCCCTCCCACTCCTGCATGGTAGCAGGGGGCTTGGAGGGGGTGATGTGGGTGCCCTCAGGGTGTGGGGAGCCCCTCCATGGGGATGCAAGTCAGCCTCAGTGCTGCCAGCCCCAGGGGAGTGAGCAGGGATGTTGCCCAGGGTGGGATGGTGGGAGAGATACCGGGAGACATCTATCCCATCACCTTTGCTTCCTGGTCCTCATCATCCTTGCTGCTGCCGAGACAGGGCTGGGTGTTATATTGAATCAACCCAGGACACTGTCCCAGCCTTGTCTCTGCTGCCAGGAAGGCGCTGGATGTATGGCTGAGCTGCCATGCCCTGCCCTGTCCAGGCAGCATCAGCCCTTCCACTCGAGGGGAGCGCCAAGACTTCATCCAAAGCTGAGATGTTGTTAAAAATAGATCAGTCATGAACTGGTTTTCTCCTTCTTGGTTCCTGGCCCAACAGCTCATTCCTCTCTCTGTGCTGGCTCTGCAGCTGTGTGGGTGCTGTGAGACACAGGCTCCACAGCAGCCTGCCACTGCAGGGAGGTGTGGACAGCAGAGAGCTGAAAAATGTTAGAGGTGGTGTAGCTGTCCCAAATATATTTCGTGGTTAGTGAGTGCTTTCTCCCAGGAAAGAAGACTTGGAAAAAGAATCTGCTAAATAAATAGGGAAATGAAGCTGGGATAGCAGGGTCTGTTTGCCTCTCTGCTTGCTCGTGGTGCTCTCGTGAGGGGACAAAGGCACCTGAGCACTGCAGGCCACCAAGCAATGCTCACCTCGGCCCCATGGCTTCCTAGAAAACACCTGCCAGGCTGCCACCCCCACTCATCCCCTCATCCCAGAGCGGTCCCACTGGCCCTCCCTGCATGGTTCTGCAGGAGCTCCTGATACCACTGCAGAGTCACTGGATCCTGGGCTGGTGGTCTGCTCACCTCCAGGGAAAGGCCCTTTGAGACTGATATTCTGGATCCAGTCTCTTCTTGTAGCCCTTTTCTGTCCTTCTCATTCTTCAATACAGTTTTCCAGGTGTGAACACTGAGTCTGGAGACAGTTTTAAGATGCAGCTGTGAAACCTATTATCAGTGTCCCTGCTGTCAAAGACATGCTGTTCAGGGCTGCACGTAACCACTGAGCAATTAAACAGCAGCCCTGGTGATGAATTACAACTGAGACCTCCTGGGGCTAAATAAATATCGGCTGATAACTACCGATAAAATGAATTTCTGTGTGCTTTTTTTTTTTTTTTTTTTTTTAAAGCAGCCTTCCAGTATCTGTGCCCGGTCCTGGCACTGCATGTCTCCTGGGGAAAGTTGCATTATCTGTGGCATTTCCACCCTCAGCACCTTGGGTTTCCAACCGGAGCTGGAATAAAAATAAACAAAATAAATCCATGTCCCTGCAGGTGCCAGGTGAGGGAGGGAAAGGCAAGGCAAGACAACACAGAGGTGGGGCAGGGAGGGAGAGAAGTGACAAGCTGAGGTTTCGGGTAACCAGTTTAAATATCTTTTCCTCCAATGATCCCACCTTAAAGGCATGAAAAAAACTGTCATGATGCAGAGCATCCCTTGAAAAGCCAGCGGGACAGGAAGAGCTGCAGAGCACTGGTGACAGAGTGGTGGGCACCCTGAGGTGATGTGAGGGAGAGCAGTAGTGCTTCACCCAGCACCTTCCCTCAGGAACGGGTGCCAGCCCACCTGTGCAGGCACCCTTACACCCTCTGCCTGAGGAGGCTTCTGCTCTCCAAAGGGAGTTTGGAAACAGGTAGAGAATAAATTTATGGAACTTCGTGGAAAAATGACGTTTACCAGTGATTTTGAGAGACTTCTGAGCAGGTTTTATCTGTGCTGGTGTTTCATCTGGGGGCTTCTATTCCTGTGTGGGAGTGTCAGGAGGGCTGGTGCTCTGCATCCCTGGGTGCAGCTTTCCCACTCTCCAATGGCTGTGGAGAGCAGTCACACAATCGGGGAAAAAGCATTTGGATGAACATTCCATCTGCCTGGTTTGCAAGTGAAAATAAGGCTTGTCCAATGGCCAGCTCCACCCAGAGCAGAAAATCAGACCCTTTGGCAGAGCAGTGCTGCTGTAATGAAACTGAGCTGTACTGAGACTGCCAGTCCTTGAATGGGAAAGATCCCACGTGGTTTCAGGGAAGTTTGGGGATGGATCTGTCCAAACTGCTGCTTAGGGTTTTTGGCACCACCTGGGGACACCCACTGAAGGTGGATGTCACCCTGTGGGCCAGCCCACCCTCTGCACTGATTCCACACTGTCTTCTCCCTGCAGCACATCCTTCCAGCCCTGGAACTGTGTGGACTTGCAGAGCCATGATGAAGCTCCTGCCTGTTGCCCCTCTCCTCCTGCTTCTCCTGACAACACTGGAAGCCAGACCAAAACCTGCAGGTGAGCCCCAGATGATGGGGAGGAGAGAGAACCGAGAGCATCAGGGCAGTGGAGCCCTCGGATGACAGCTTGCTGTGTGAGGTGGGGGGACATGATCCCTCTTCTTTGAAGGCATCCCCAGGAGGATGGAGATCCCCCCAGATGTGAGGCCCAGACTTGCCAGTGCTGCCATGGGGGGCAGGAGCCTGAGCGCGGCCCCAGCACGTTGGGTCTGGTGCCACTTGCTCTGGGCATATCCCCAGCTTTGACACAGCCCAGCTCAGGGCTTGTGACCCTCCTCCCCATGGGCTGTGACCCGGGCAGGATGTGCAGGCATGAGGGGGACCCCCCTCCTTGTATGAGTCTCCATGGTGGGGGGAGACAAAGCAAAGCCAGGGATAGCAGCCTCTCTCCTTTCAGGGCAGAGGGATCTAAATCAATATCAGTTTAAAACCAGTGAAGGATCTAAATGGAGAAAGGAGTGGGTATGTCTCAGAGACCTTCGGAGCAGTTGAGATGACAGCCTAGGTCTGGGCATCATCCCAAGGGGACTCAAACTGTTTGCTTTCCATTAGGGCCAAATTCTCCTAGGCTTGAGTGCACACAAGCCAAGCAAAATATGTTCATTGGCATTTCACTTGCTGAACAATCTCCCAATTTTCACTGGAAGTATCATCCTTATGTCCAAGAGAGGCTCTTTGGCTTGATCCCCACCCTGTGCATGCCCTTAGCTTTACTCTTCTCTGTCTCATTTTCCGCCCTGAAAAAAAACACAACCACAACAACCCACAGTCAGGCATGTCTCCCCAGCCTGTTGGCCCTGCTCCAGCTCTACCAGCACCTTCCATCACTTTACTGGGCGGTGGAAAGGTGCTGGTTTGTGGGGGCTACCCAGACCCGCTCTCTCCATCCCCGACTGAGCACCCCTCCAGCCACCCAGCAAGGATGTCTCTGCTCCCAGACCTGCTCCCCGCAGACAGCCACGAGGCTGAACCGTCTCTTTGCTCCCCTCCAGCCCTGAAGTGCAGGACGGGTCCCCTGGACATCGTGTTTGTGATCGACAGCTCCCGCAGCGTGCGCCCCTTCGAGTTCGAGACCATGCGGCGCTTCATGATCGACATCATCGGCAACCTGGACGTGGGCCCCAACGCCACGCGGGTGGGGGTGATCCAGTACTCCAGCCAGGTGCAGAACATCTTCTCCCTCAAGACCTTCTTCACGCGGGCGGAGATGGAGAGGGCCATCAACAGCATCATCCCACTGGCCCAGGGCACCATGACGGGGCTGGCCATCCAGTACGTCATGAACGTGGCCTTCACCGCGCAGGAGGGCGCGCGCCCTCCGCACAAGAAGATCCCCCGCATCGCCATCATCGTGACAGACGGGCGGCCCCAGGACCGTGTCACCGAGGTGGCCACCCAGGCCCGGAATGCTGGCATTGAGATCTACGCCGTGGGCATCCAGCGGGCAGACATGAACTCGCTGCGGGCCATGGCCTCGCCGCCCCTGGAGGAGCACGTCTTCCTGGTGGAGTCCTTTGAGCTCATCCAGCAGTTTGGGAAGCAGTTCCAGGACAAGCTTTGCGGTGAGTGAGGGCTGCTGCTGCGGAGTGGCAAGGGTGGCCCTGGTGTCTGCTCCTCACCAGGGACAGAAGATGACCTTCAGAGGGGTGTTTGGGGTGGCTGCCCATGCTGGGAGCAGTGTGGATGGGGAAGCAGCCTCCCCAGTGAGATGCTGGGACAGGGCACTGCACAGTGTCCATGTCTGTACACTGGAAATCAGTGGCTGAGCACTGGGGCTGACAGGGCTGGGGCTGTGTGGGTCGTCCCAGTGGCTTCTGCTGCAGGGACAGGGCATATTCCAAAGCTGGGGTCCCAAGCGTCCAGTGTGCCCGTGGGCCACTCTGATGCCCGTTCTGTCTTGCAGGGGTGGACATGTGTGTGGAGCAGGAGCACGGCTGCCAGCACAGCTGTGTCAGCACCCCTGGTTCCTTCTACTGCGAGTGCAACCCTGGCTACAGGCTCAACGTGGATGGAAAGACCTGTTCCTGTAAAAATTCTTTTTATTATCTGAACTCTCATAGGGAGCCTATAGTTATGGGTCCCATGGAGGGAAGCTGGGACACAGCAGAGGACCCAGCAAGGCCAGCAGCAGCCTGGGTGCTCTCTTCACTGGGCCCTCTGCTTCCCGGGTCTGTAATGACTGCAGACATTCAGAGTTGCCAAATCCCGGCCACCCCTCTGGGATGGAACACTTGGGGCCCGTATGGCCTGTCATCTGAGGGGGTCTGGGTAGTGTGCATCAGAGGATGCACATCCCAGCACTGAAGAGCACAGTGTTTTTTCCCTATATTTTACTTCAAAGCCGTGTTAGTCGGCCTGGTCACCACACCAAGACTTTTCCTTCTTGTCTCACGGTGCTGGGAGCTGCTTTGAAGTCCTGAAGCGGTCCCAGGGAGGCCGGGACAGGAAGGTGATGGGTGTCCTGTTCCCCTGCAGCCATTGATGCCTGTGCAGATGGGAGACACGGCTGTCAGCACCACTGTGTCAGCGTTCGGGGGTCGTACTCGTGCCGCTGCCGGCCAGGTTACTACCTCGGCCAGAACAAGAGGAGCTGCATTAGTAAGTGATGGTCTCCCTCCCTGTCCCTTCTTCCTTTGCTCCTCGTTCTCCCTCTCCTCTTGTCTTTCCCTTTCTGCCCTCACTTCTCCTTCTCTCACCAGTGATCGATTACTGCAGCTTCGGAAACCACAGCTGCCAGCACGAGTGTGTGAGCATTCCCAGCGGGCACTACTGCCGCTGCCGCAGCGGGTACACGCTGCAGCCCGACGGCAGGTCCTGCAGGGGTAGGTCCCAGCGTGGCACATGGCACAGGCTGTGCATATGGCAGATGCCTTTATGTCCTGCCCTGTCCCCAGGGGAAGGGCTGTTCCTGGACCACTCCACCTGAATGGAGATAACCCCCTGGCCTTGGCTTGTCTTCCAGCCACCGACCTCTGCAACGGGGTGGATCACGGCTGCGAGTTCAAGTGTGTGAGCACAGAGGGCTCCTACCACTGCATGTGCCCTGAGGGCCAGCAGCTCCAGGCTGATGGGAAGACATGCAGCAGTGAGTACTGGGACATGGATCTTGGCATTCTCCTCGTCTGGGCTCTCCTGGGGAGGGCTCACCCGAAACTGGGCTGGGGGACTCTAAGTGGGACTTTGAGCTAGTTTGGAAGAGATGGAGAGCTAGCTGTGCCTGGGGGAGCACCCTGGTCCTGCAGGGATGGATGCTTGTCTCCTCAGAGACATGGCCCAGAAGATGCACAGCTTTGAGGAAAGGTTCAGGAAAAGAGAGACCTAGGAAAGACTTTCACAGGGTGTTGGGGTGTCAGTGGAGGTTTTTGGGCTGAATCCTCTGCGCATGCTTTGCCCCACTTCCCAGCTGCAGTTCCAGGGGCTCCCCACAGTGTCCTGAAGCCCAGAAGCTCTGCCCCAGCCCCGGGCACCTTCACTCTGTCAGTGCCCATAGCCAGGTTGGTCCCCTCTCATCTCACCCCATGCTTGCAGAGTGTGGAGCTGGGCACGTCGACCTGGTGATGGTGATCGATGGCTCCAAGAGTGTCCGTCCCCAAAACTTTGAGCTGGTGAAGCAGTTTGTGAACCGCATCGTGGACCTGCTGGACGTGTCCCCCCACGGCACACGGGTGGGACTGGTGCAGTACTCCAGCCGCGTCCGCACCGAGTTCCCCCTCAACAAGTACCACAGCGCGGATGAGATCAAGAAGGCGGTGATGGATGTGGAGTACATGGAGAAAGGCACCATGACAGGCCTTGCCCTCAAGCACATGGTGGAGCACAGCTTCTCTGAGCTGGAAGGTGCCAGGCCTCTCTCCCACAACATCCCCAGAATTGGGCTCGTCTTCACAGATGGACGCTCCCAGGACGACATCTCCGAATGGGCCAGGAGAGCGAAGGAGTCAGGTGTGGGGATCTGGGGAACTCCAGGTCACCGTGCTTTGGGCATCCTGGGATGGTTCCTCAGGGTGGCTGTCTTGGGGAGAGGCTGCAGCATCCAGCCTTGGGGGGCTGCATCCCCTGGGTTGGCAGGGGCAGACGTGCTCTGCTGTGGTTGCAAGGTGCTCTGAGCAGCATCCTTCATGCAGCAGCCTGCACCACCACAGTGCTGCCTTGCTCCTGCCCATCCTTCCCGAATTCCTGCTGTGTGTTTGGGAAGCCCAGAGAAAATCCTGCATCCTCGGCTTTGCCCCCTCTGGGTTCAGGGCTGCTTGCTGTGGGGTGGCCAGCGCAGTGCTCAGGATCCGTCCTTGCCGTGCAGGGATCGTCATGTTTGCTGTGGGTGTCGGCAAGGCCGTGGAAGAGGAGCTGAGAGCGATCGCCTCCGAGCCAGTGGAGCAGCACTTCTCCTACTCAGCGGACTTCACCACCATGACCCACCTTGTGGAGAACTTCTCACTGAACATCTGCCCAGGTGGGTGCTCCTGGACACACCAGGAGACTTGGCCCCAAGCCGGGGGGGGGCCTCTTGTCCCCACAGAGCCAGTTGGGGTGGTTTGTGTGTCTGTCACTCCATGTCAAGTACCCTAAGGCTGAGCTGGGCTGGTGTGAGCCTAGGTTGTCTCTGGATCTCACCAGGCTCTTGTGGGTATAGAGGTGGGTCTCAGGGAGGGTTTTGGGAGAAGAAAAGATGGAGCTGGGGGGATTAATTAAAAAATGGGGGGGTTAATGCAAAAGTGTTAATGTGAGCAGCCACCCCCATGCTGTTGCATGGGCAGAAGTTGGGATGGCACCCTGCCCCAGCTCCAAAGGTGGCCTTGTCCAGACCTGTGCTTCTTCTGCTGGGTGCACAAGGACCACAGTGGATTTCTGTGAAGGTTCTCCTGCTGTAGGAAAGGCTTGGGCTGCAGATGTGGAGTCAAGATGCCACCTGCCACCCCAGCCTGAAGGCAAAGTAAAGCTCAGTGTTGGCTGTCCCTGGCACACTGTGACCACGTGTGTGACAGCTCTGCGAGATGCCAGATGGGATGCCTGGAAGAGGACTTGCTGGGCTAGCAGGGATGCAGCCTGGCAAAAAGAGAGAGGCTGAAAAAAAAGGGCAAAACAGTGGGAAGAGCCATGAGGCTCAGATCCAGTCCTGGTGGGTGGCTGTAGGGCCAAGGGAGTTGTACAGAAGCAAGGGAGGGCTGTGGGGGCACTGTGGGGCTGTGGCTCTGACTGCAGCCAAACCCCCACATCCCAGAGGAAGGCAAAGGGGAGACAGAGATCCGCAGCCCGTGTGAGTGCGAGGCGCTGGTGCAGTTCCAGACGAACACCGTGGCCATCCTGCAGAGCCTGACAGAGAAAAATATCCTTTATGGTGAAACCTGGGCTTGCTTGGGTGTAGGGCAGCTGAGAACAGAGCGCACACGGGGAAGGGAGGGAAAGTTAAGGGGGGTGGGGAGAATTTTAGGCTTCTTCAAAGGGAAAAAGCTCTTTGCCCCCCACACCGTCCGGCTCACGCTGTTTCCTTAGCACGCTCACTTGCTCAGATGACAGCCAGACTTGAAGACTTGGAAAAGCAGATTGCCAACAAGAAGTGATCCTGGCAGAGGGCTGCAGCACTCAGATGGGGCACAGGGATGTACAGTAGCTACATGACATTATTATTGCTAGGTTATGGTAAAGCATCAGTGTTTGTTCGTATATCTCAAAATCCCCGGGGGGGGATGTGGATTGTATTTAAAAAAAAATCTTAAGAACACCAAAAAGGAACTTGATCAAAACCTCTGCTGTGAAGCCAAGGGGTTTCACCCATCGCTGTTGCCTCGTTCCTCCCAGCTGGAAGGTCTGGGATGAGGGGAGATGACTGTGTGGCCAGACAGGTCTTTGGACAGATGTGGTACCTGGCCTTTCCACAGAGCAACTAGGATGACCCAGCCCTGCACAGCCCCTCTGGAGCCTGGCAAGCTACTTTGCAAGAGAAAAATCCTACAGTGGTGTCATCCTGAGAGTTTCACCACTGCTGCCAAGTGGTGGGGCAAGAAGAGCTGGGTGGCACAGGCAGGGCCAGGAATGCCTGTCCAGCTCCTGCCATGGTGCCAAGGTGGGCTCCCATGGGAAAGCAGGTGGCAGGAATTGTCAGATCCCTTGGCCCTAGTTTGGCAGAATTATTTGGGAATCGGTATTATCTTGTTTGGTTTTATAATCACATAGCAAAATGGTAATTATTCTATCAATATGTATGTGTGTGTATATATCTATGTATATTTAATTTTGAGAGCAGAGTAGTGCTATTTTGAAACTCATCTTTTCTATAAAGGAATTTCTATCCTGACAATAAACCCCCTGAAGATTTGTATGTCACGTGCCTCTCCTTTCAGCAGGGCTTCAGAGCCCCAGAGGTGTCTCTGCATCAGGACAGGGGCCTCTGGCTTTTGGAAGTTCCCTTGTGCATGGGCTCCACAAGTCCTTTGGGGAAAGTTTTGCTCTGTGGGCAAAGGATGCTGCAGGCCCAGCCTCAGCTGGAGGGAGCCAGCATGACATGGATGCTGTGTCCCCGTTGCCACGGTTTGCTTTGGAGCCTGTGCTTGTTGGAACACAGGGATCTCCAAGGTGAACTGGGGGATGGACCCACGGTCTGGCCCAGGCACCTCATGGAGCCACTCTGGGGTGTGTGCTGGGACAAGGGACAGACAGGACCTGCTCCTGACACATCCCTGCACACTCCACAAAGAACCAGCACCATCTTCATTCCTTTATCTAAGCACAACAGTGTGTTTCCTTCCTCTGGAGGGATAACACAACATTCTCCACCGTTCTCCATGAAGCTGCAACCCCTCCAGGGCTCATCCCAGCCCCCAGCACTGAGTCCTCAGCACAGGAAGGACATGGACCTGCTGGAGAGAGTCCAGAGGAGGCCTCAAAGGTGCTCCGAGGGCTGGAGCCCCTGTGCCCTGAGGAAAGGCTGAGAGTTGGTGTTGCTGAGCTGGGAGAAGGTCCCAGGGGGGCCTCAGTGCGGCTGGGCAGGAGCTGAAGGGGTCCAGAGGAAATCTGGGACAGAGTGTTCAGCAGGGCCTGTGGGGAGAGGACAAGAGGGGGTGGCTTTGCACTGAAGGAGGTCGATTTATGTTTGACCTAAGGAAGATGTTTCCTTCCAGTGAGGGTGGAGGGGACTGGCACAGGCAGTGCCTGAGTGGTTCCATCTCTGGGAACATTGAAGGGCCAGTTGGACGGAGCCCTGAGCTACCTGGTATGGTGGAAGGTTGCTCAGGTTAGAATGAGATGATCTTCAGGGTCCCTTCGAAGACAAACCATTCAAGGATTCCATCATTCCATGATTCCCATCCCCCGCTGTGGAGCAGCCCCACAACTCCTGTGACATCACAGCTCCCGGAGTTGTGTCCGTGTTCCATGTGGAATGGCCAGCACCCAGCGACGAGCACAAAGCAGCCATTCCCCTGCTACCATTGCACCTTTCTGGAGCTTCCAGTGCACCCTCTGCTCTGACCACCCTTCACCCTACTCAGAGACCACCCTTCATCCTGCTCCCAGCAGACTGTCCTCACCTGCTCCCTCCAATACCCATCAGTCCTGAACAGTAGCTGCTGTGTGGATCTTGTCATCCATCCCAGCAGGATGCTCCCTCTTGTCCTGATGAAGGTACAGTGCTGTGCCATGGAGGTGGGTACTCCCCATGGAGGTGGGTTGGAGCTCTGTGGGAATGGTGTGGGACAGGGATCCCATTCTGAGACTATGCCCCCTGACACAGGCTGCCAGAGACACGGAAGAGGAGATGGAAATCGATATGGTATTGGATAGTGAGGAAATGATGGAGATAGATCTGGAAGAGGATGTGGAGGAAGAGATGGAGATAGATATGGAGGAGGAGGAGATGGATATTGACCAGAAAGACGATGAGGAGGACATGGTGTTGGGATGAAGACCCCCAGCAGCACAGGCACGTCCTGGCCATGCCCTGCCCCGGGGACAGCGGGTCACCTGCCGCCAGGCTGGGGCTGGGCTGGGTGACCCCACTCAGGGACACAGTGCCCTGTGCCCTGGATTGTGGGGGCACAAGCCCCAGCCCTGGCCTGCCCTGCGCCTGCTTTGGGCCACACAACCCCCGTCCCATCCCCAGCCGGGCTCAGGCCTGGCCCCAGAGTCCCGCTGTGCCCAGCGTGTGCCAGGCTGGGGGCACAGGGAGCACCCAGCAGGGCCCGACTGCACTGACCGTGCCCTTGCTTTTCTTCCAGGACTGATGGAGATGAAGGACGTGGATGCCGGTCTTCTGTACATATGTTTTAGGTTTTGTTTTGTAATACCTCTGTAAATACGTTTCATCGATTGTTGTTTTCATGAAGATTTTTAGGATGTAAATACGTTTTAAAACTTGCTGTTTTTCTAAAAGTTTCTTCTCTTGCAAATATGTTCTGCAGTTTGTCGGTTTTGATGCTCTTCTGTAAATAAATAGTCTTTGTATTTCACACCCCAGCTCTCTTTGCATTTGTTTTCAGCACACACAGTATTTGTAGAGTTGTGGTTTCACCTGCTCTGGGTTCCCAGGGCTGGAGGTGTCTGAGGGTGCTGGCATGGCCCCTCAAGGGTGGGAGTACCTTCTGCACAGAAGGGTCCCACTGGCAGAGGTCACACTCTGCTTTAATTTTCATTGCACACTCTTGGTATCAGGAGATGCAAATCCCGCTGGGCTCTGTTCCATGGGATCCCATCTGGGACCTGGGCCGTGCCTGGTCCTGCAGAGCCTCATGAATGTCTCTTCACTAGGTGGCACCAGACACCAGCGCTCAGATGGTGCTCTGGGCTGCGGGCACCCCCTTCTCCCGGGCACCCTGAGGTGCTGGACACAGCACGGAGGGGAGCAGAGCATCCTCAGCCATGAGCTGGGGAATGTATGGTTGGATGGAGGGGGGGATTGATGGATGGAAGTCATCATCAGGTTGAAAGCACTGCAATCCCTGGTGGGGGACAAGGGCTGCTTTGCAGGGCACAAGCTGTTCCTTGGGCACTT
The DNA here is from genome assembly GCF_003945725.1 of Corapipo altera. Taxonomy (NCBI): domain Eukaryota; kingdom Metazoa; phylum Chordata; class Aves; order Passeriformes; family Pipridae; genus Corapipo; species Corapipo altera. The sequence continues at coordinate 11,480,700 of NW_020884893.1, read as the reverse complement.
TGTGCACCTTTCTAAGGCTGGGGGACCCAGGGCTACTGGTCTCATCCTTTCCATCCCCAGGGAATACAAACTGGAGAGCCTTGCTCTGGCTGGGAAAATGCAGCATCTGCCACAGCATTCTCAGCATCCGACAGTTCGGGTCTTGCTGCCTCGGGAGGAGGTTCAGAGAGTGGTTTTCATGTAGAAGAGCATGAGCCATATGGAACGAGGACTGCTCTGAGGGACCCTGGGGCAATGGGTGCTGCAACGCAGCAGAGAGCAACACAGGGTCTGCAGGCAATCCTGTGCCCAGAAATGCCTGGGTCCTGGTTGTTCTGTGGAAGTTTACAACAGAAAGAATTCAGACTATTCCCCCTGCTATGAAAAAAGCACTACTGAATATGCTTCAGATGGATTTCTTCCCCTCCATCTTCTCTGCAGCTTAATCCAAGCCTTGTTCCTTAGTTTTTTCTCCTCCCCTGGAAGCATAGGTCCAAGCCCCACCTCAGCCGGATCCTGGCACCAGATGGGAGCACAGCATTGTCCTTTCCAGCCCCAACAGCAGCTGAGTGCCAAAGGATTGCTTAAAAATTAATCCAATGCTTGTATTTCTCATTAAAAGTGCTAAATTGTTGGTGCACAGCCCAGAAACTCTATTTGGGTTGGCTATATCCTCTGCCGGTTATTTAATAAATGACTTTACAAAGAGCTAAATGCAGCCACAGAGTTAACAGGGAAATTGGACAATAATTAACAGATATCCAGTAAGTTACTGTGGTCCATTAAGACTTGAGAATGGAAGGCTGAAAAGGAAGCAGCGCAGTGAGATGCCCACTGTGCCCTGGATGGAAGGCGGTGGCTCCAGAGGCTGGGTCAGTGCAATGCTGGGGGGCTCAGGGGCTGCACAGAGCATGTAGGGGTGATACTGGGCTTTTGCTGCTCCTCACCCTTCCTGGTTACAAAATCAGGGGCTGCCCCAGCCTGCTCTTTGTGGAAATGTGGAGTGTTTGACTGCAGGAGCCTTCGCCTCCCAGGGACATTCCCAAAGCCTGCTTCCGGCACAGTTTGGTTTCCTGCCAGCCCAAGAAGTCCCACAGAAAGGCTCCAGGAACCCCTTACACAAGGTGAGGGGGCCATCGACCCATCGGTGGAAATGGAGCAACTTCCCATTGCCCAAGGGCAGTTAAAGAAGGCCAGGGAAACAGGGTGTAGCGTTTCCTTGGAAGGGAGGAAGAGATGGAGGGCTGAATGCTGGTGGGACCTCTGCCATCCAGACAAGGAATACAGTCCCCATTCCCTACAGCCATCAAGAGTTAGGGCTTAGTTGAGCTGTCCTTGTGTTCCATCATGGCTGATGACAGGGCTACCCCAGCAAAGCCAGTTACTTTCTTCCAGCATCAACCTGATTCCTACAAGGCAGCAGCCACCCAGAGAAGGGGTTCGGGTGACCCCCAAAGAGGTTGAAAAAGACTCACTCTTGGCTAAGCCAAAGCTGTTTTCCCCATATTAGCTTCTACTTGCAGTGGGGCAGGAGTCGAGAGGGTTTGGGGCTGGGGCAAGTTACCTCTGGGAAAAACTTGAAGGATCATCCCTGGGAAGGCACAGGAAGCCTCATGCTGATCTGGATTGTGCTGTAAGTTTTGGTTTGCAGGTCCACATGCAAGCAAAGTACAGAGGGGAAACCCGCTTAATAGAGCCCCAGAGGGGAACATGGCACAGTCACCACAATGGTTTCTCCTGAAGAAGGACACCTGTAGAAGAGTACTTGCCCCAAAGAAAGCAGCTTTACTGCCTCCAGCCTGCCTGGGGAACCCTTGGACCATCTTCCCTTGGCTTGACCCTCACCCCAGGTGTGGTTGCAGGGGACAGCTGTGCAATGGAATAACGTTTTTTTGAGCAATTGAACAATACCCTCTGTGTCTTGTGCAAAAGGCTTCCAGAAAACACAATGCAACAGGCAGAGGAAAAAAGGTACAAACATCCTGTTCCCCACCCCCATCCTCCCGAAGGGTTTAAATGTCTGTGTGCCACAGCTCTCACACTCACACCTCCCAGGGACACGGCAGCATGAGGTCGGTGGCCGCCCTCGTCCTGGTGGGGATGCTCATCCTCTGGGCAGAACTGCCAACAGGTATGGGACATCCCAGGGTAAGGTACAGGGAGGAAAAGCTCAGGGGTTGGGAAGGAGTCATGTTTACAAGGATCCTGTGGGAGGAGAGGGGAAGGAAGAGGAGATGAGAGTAGATGGGTGTTTGCTGGGCAGCATCTCCCCGGGGTCCCGCAGCTGCCCTGGAGCAAACAAGTCCTTCCTCTTGCAGGCAGCGCCTGGTCCTGCCCACCCGTCCGCATCGTCTGCGCGCTGCACAACCCCCCGAACCGGTGCAACAGCGACCGGCAGTGCCCCCGGTTCAGAAAGTGCTGCCCCACCTACTGCGGGAGGAAATGCATCCCGAAGCCCAGCAGAGGCCCCATCCACGGTAGGAGCTCGGGAGCCCCCCCGCCTGTGCCCACCTCCCGGGCAGCAGAGGGGGTGTGATGATGGTGGGCAGGGAGCTGTGTCCCCCTGCCAGAGCCCTCCACTGTCAGGATGGGGGGTGGCTGGTGGGCAAACATGTGGGCTGAGGTTACTCTGAACACCAGACCCAACCTTCTTTCCCTCCCTTTCACCAGTGTGAACTCAGCTCCCAGGACAGACCGAGGGCCTTCTCAGCATCCCCGTACCACCTCTGGCCCCAGCCCATGCTCAGACCATCTCGGCCCCAAGATCACTCCATGACAGCTCCTGTGCAGTGCCATGTGCCACCTGCTTGCCCTCTCCCTCTGCTTCTCCACTGCTGTTTTACCAAATAAAAGAGGCTTGTCTCAGGGGTGCCTGTGGTGTGTGACTCCTTTCCCCACCTCCTCCTGCCCCTCTCTGGACCCGTCCTGGCACACAGCCCCACTGCTGGTTTCACCCCAGAATTTCTGCCTGTGGAAGAGAATGAAAACATTCTGGCTACACACCTGCAGTGTGGTTAGGGGCTGGCTTCAAGGAGAAAATCCATCCAGGGGCACACAGACCCAAGTGGTGCTGAACCCCTCACTGGACCTGAGCTGGTGGGGAAAACTCAGCTGAGGAAACTTGCCTGGGAAAGCCTCAAGCCAGGACAATAAAATCACGGCTCCAAGGGGTTCTTGTAATTTTTGTACAGCTGAGTGCCAGGGACAAAAATTCAGGAAATGCCAAGAAATATCATCAAGAGTGAGCATGTGCAGCCTGAGGGACCCGCCAGCCTCTGCCCAGTGTAATAGCAGAGCCAGGCACTTACACCATGTGCTGCAGGGGCAGAGCATCACCCAGCCTGTGCTGGTGCCCAAACAATGCCTGCCAGCCCTCCCCAGCCCATGGCTGATGCCAGGCTTGTATGTCCCATTCTCAAGAAGCAGACCCAGCCCAGACTGGGAGATGAGCCTGGTCTGTCTGCACACACTGCAGAGAACAGAGAGGAGCTGGTGCTGTGTAAGGGCTCGGATAATGATCCCCACTGCCTGCCAAGCACGAGCCAGCCAATCTGGAGAGCAGCAGCAACTGGCCATATATTTAAACTACCCAAACACAGCAGGATGGAGCCTCTGGCTGTGGGATTGACCCCTAGCATGGCCCAAGGCAGACACTGGAAGCTCCCTGGCCAAAACTGGGAAGAGCATCTGCTGGAGTGGTCCCCCCCATGGAGGAATGGGAGGGAGACAAAGACTCAGAAATTATTCAGTGATTGAGAAGGAAAAAGTCCTATGGTGAAAAACCACCTCTCTGCTTAGCCTGGCCACAGGAGGGCAGAGATAACTGGAGAGCTCCTGCAGTGTCAGGAAGGCTGGAAACGCCAAGTGATCCAACAGGGACAGGCAGAACAAGAGCTGGGAGCTCATCAGCCAAATTCAGTGTAAAATCAGACATTGCTTTTTTCCAGTGCGGTGTCCTTCCAGGGGAAAACTACTCCTGACACCAGCCCAGCCCTCTGCTTGGGGAGTGCTGTGGCACACAAGCCGTGGGGTGAGAGGGGCAGAACCGCAGCGCTCCCCCAGCCATCCCCACACGCAGGATGGGGCTGGCAGCCGCGGCGGAGCAGCCTGATTACACCTCCCGCGGTCATTAGTCACAGATCACAGCCCTCCTCCCCCATCAGGACCAGCTATTATCAGCTATTAAGCCGGCATTTCCATGCAGCTGGCTAATTTGATAATGCTGCAATTATCTTGGTTTGTTAACAAGATTAAATTGCTAATTGGTTTGATTAAGCACAGAGCTCCAGGCATGGGGTGTCTCCCAGCATGGCCCTGGGATGCCATGCCCAGGGCAGCAGCTCCTCTGCAGAGACAAGGGCAAGGCAGGAGGGGCTCATCCTCCCCAAAACTGCTACCTGGGCCTCCAGATCTCCATATGATGGCCTGCAGGGGTCCCTCTTCCTGCTCTGAGACAGAGTCAGCCTTGCCCATGTCACCCCTGTCACCCAGCTGGTGGCCCAGGAAGGCAAGAGTAGGTGGCTTTGAGTCCAGAGGATGCTCTGGGGACATCTAGTCTGTCTCAGTCCTGCTGCTTTCTGCTTTGGAGAAGTCAGAAACCCCTGAGGCAATGCACCAACTGCACCTCCACTTGCAGCTGCATCAACAAATCCTCTACCCTGCTCTCCCCAGGCACAGCTACCCCTGCTGTGCACAGCATTTCCAGCTGTACCCAACACTGGATCAGACTCACCTGTATGTCCCCATGCAACAGCACCTGCCTGGGAGGAGCTGGGCACTGCACCAAAACACACAGGTCAGAATCACTGCTTGTGCTAAGCTCCTGGCAGTGTGCCTTGGCTGAACCCTCTGGATTCAGGTCTCTGAGGAGGAAGGGAATTTCCCTCTGTGTCCTACATAGTGTCAGCAAGACAGCAGGAAAAGCAGAAAGTCCTGTGCCAGAGAGGTGTTTCCATGCTGGTTCTTCCCACGCTACCTGCTCCCCCCAGGCTAGAGTAGCCTGGAGATGGAGAGGTTCCCCTTCTCTGCCTGGGGGCTTACCACAGCTCAGGACTCACTGCTGTGGGACCCTCTCCTGGGACAAGCCCACCAGGTCTGGTGCTGGGAATGTGGTCAAAGGCTGTGCTCAAGGCCCCAGCTTTGAGTTAGAAACATCCCTGGTGGCACATCACAGCAGCAGCACCACCACAGGGCAGGGAACCGGCAGCTCCTTTGGCATGTGGCAGGTCTGGCTTATTCCATCTTCCCCCAAAACAGGGGGTTTGGGGCCAGTCACTCTTGGACAAGTCCCAGAGGAAGCATCCAGCACTCCCCACCATCCCAGGGGGTGGAATCCAGAGTGTCTCACCAGGGATCCATTGGCAGAGAACAGAGAGGAGCTGGTGCTGTGTAAGGGCTCAACTAATGATCCCCACTGGGATCACAGGGGCAGCCTTGTTCCACACAGTGTCCTTTGTTCCACTCTGAAATGTAGACAGGGCAGAGGAGGGAGAAGTCAGGTCTTACCCAGAGCACAGCAGAACATCTTTAATATTTTCTTGGAGCCTCTCCCTGCATATGTTATGCTCTGGCTCAGGAGACTGGGTGGTTGGGGTCTGAATACAGAGCAGTTTGGTGCACAAGAGTGATGCGAGACCTTTTCAAGAGATTATTTAAACCAGTCTAATAAGAATTACTACAGCTTTGACAACCTTTGAAAAGGGAGGGTTATTTAGCTAGCCTAGCCCAGGAGTGGAAAGCTGAAGTCCCAGCAGGATGCAGCAATCACATCAGTTCCAGAGGGGAAAATGCCCTGGGCTGAGTGAATCCACTCAGCAGTGGCTCTGCCCATGGTCAGGTGCTATGCACAGCTCTCATCATTCCTGCTGAGGAGCAACAGTATTCCAGGTGGGAAAAAGAGTCAATACCATTCTGCTTCCCATAAAATAAATAAATATACACTGTTGCAGAAAAATAAACCATCCTCACACTGCTGAAGGTCAACAGATGTATGAATTCACTCTGTGCTTTCTTCTGAGGAATGATTCATGTAAACTCAGCTCCTCACCTGGACCAAGACACCCTCCAGTGGCAGGGAGAGGGTGGTCAGGGCCAGAGCTGTCTCATGCCAGCTGATGCCCTCCAGCATTTTCTTTCTGAAAACACAGGGATGCCTTTTTCCTTGGCTTATTTGGCCAGGATGCACCACTAACCATTCCCAGCGCCCTCCCACCCTCCTCAGTGATGGGCAACACAGAACACTAGCTCCTGCCAAGCTGGGAGGGCAGAGGGGGAGCCACATCCTGGGATTGCACAGTGGAGGGAGGCTGTGTCTGCCACCAGGAAGCCTTTGAGCCAGGCTGGAGGCTGTCCCCTCTGCCTGGCTCTGGCACATCGCCCCAGACACGCAGTGCACCCAGCCCTCTGTGAGGTGGGGAGCCCCAGAGTGGGGGGGTCTGACAGGGGATGGGACCATGGCTGAGGGATGTCAGAGCAGTCCACTGTTTTTTCTCTCCTGCCTAAAGTGCTGCCAAACCTCACAAGCTGCTTGTGACAAAGCCCTTCAGTCTGGCACAGGACAGCTCTGCGTGACCTGCAACAGCCAAGAGGCAGCAGAGCTGTGCTGAGCCATTTGGCTCCATCCCCCCTTCATCCCACCAGGAATCCTCAGCAGGCTGCTCTCTGCTGCAGCCACACACGGTTGCACACCCAGGAAGCCTGTCAGATGCTGGCAGGACTTCCCTGAGCCAGGGAGCCAAAAGGGAGGCAAAAAAAATGAGGCACTGACAGCACCCTGTAGCTGAGGAAGATCCCTGCATGCCAGCAGTCCTTGTCCCCATGCAGAAAGAGAGAAAAGGAGACAGAAACCTCATCTTTCTGCAGTAAGCCGTGCTGCATGGAGGCACATGTGAGGGCTCAGCAGGAGACTGGCAGTGGCACAGGCAGGGCAGCCCTGCTCCATCACCCCTGCCCTCTCTGTAACCCCATCTCTCAGGGGGGCACTCCTTCTGCAGTCCCTCAGAGAGGCTGATGACTGCATTCAGCCAAGCAGCTGGGATGTTCCACAAATAACAGCTCTGGCAAAGGCTGGCAAAGCACTTGGAGACTCACAGGAGGCAGTTTGTAGAGAGCAAAGCATCTCCCATAGGCACCAGCCCTGCACCAGCCCCTGCTCACACACAAACCTACGGCACAAATCCCAGCTCAGGGCCATAAACTCACCACACCCCCCAAATCCACCAGCACAGGCACAAGGGTACCTGTCCACTCCCTCCCAAATGGAGCCATTGACCTGCAGAGAGCCCCTCCCAGCTGAACCCAACACCTCCCTAAAGCAAAATGTGGATGGGAAGGGTGGGCTATTTATGCTGTAGGGCAGCTCAACGAGCTTCTGCCACACCCCAGCTCCAGCTGCGGAGGGGAGGCCGTTCCCAGCTCCCTCAGGTCCCACCAGCAGCGTTGCACGGGGGAATTCCTGCCTCTTCAGCCCTGCCTGTGCCAAGGCACACACAGATGCTCCTTTCCCCAGCACTATGTAGGTTAATAACATGCAATGTGATGGCAAGACACAGGGAACCGCAACACGATGTCAATATTTAGCTTTTACACGTTTGGCTAATTAGAGAGCAACCTGTGATTCCCTGGGAAGGAGGCAAGGCTGCTTCGCCCCCCTCCCTCCCCTCCCGCCTGCTCCCCTTTCCGACGGGATAAACGTCAGCTCATTATTTCTGGAGTTCGCTGGTCGCAAACGGTCTGTCCCAAAATGCTATTCCCAGGCACTGGATGTCAGAAATCATTATACTAAATAAAGCTTCATGAATGATTCATGAGGCTGGGTTTCACATTAATCAGGGAGAGCTGGGCAAAGGCAGCACAGCACCGCAGACCCGCCGTGTCACGTCCCTGCACGGCCGGGCCAGCGGAAAGGTTTGGGCATCAAAGGCACAAATCAGAGATATGGTGGCAATCAGAGGAAGACCCTGGCCCCAGCATGATCAAAGCCTGACCCAGCAGGGGCCAAAAGAGGCAGCAGGCCTTTGCCCAAATACCTTTCTGCTTCAGGAGCTCCTGTGACTCGATCACGTTAATGAGCCCAGGGCAGGCGGCTGCTGCTCCGAACACCCTGAGATGCACGAGTGCTTTCCACATGAGCCCTGGTGCCCAGCACAGGGCTGGGCCAGTGCTTGGGACTCATGTACTGACTCCCTGGCACTGTGCACCACGGTCTCTAAAAATAGAAAAATGTTTTCCCGACATGTCATGGGGAGGCTCCTTCCAGGGCCCAGGCAAACGAGGCTTCTGCCTGGATCCCATGCTGCATCCCAGCACAGGCTGCCCACCAAAAGGTGTCTTCCTGGGACACAAATGCTTCTTCCACTGCTCCAAGACTTTGGAAAGAAGGTAGGTGTGTCCCCTCTTGGTATTTGAATCTGCCTAAAAAGGCAAGCCCTGAACTCTCTGGATCCATGAAAGAACAAGGAGTGCCCTCAACACAGCAGGTGGTGGAAGGAGATGATAAAATGTGGGATCCTGTGTGCATTATGCAGGAAAGAGTGCCCATGCCCCCCCAGCCATCCAGGCTCAGCCAGTGAGCTCTTATCCACCTGCATCCCGCATCTTTGGCTTCTCCTCCGCTGCTACCTCAAAGATTCCTAGAAAAAAGCCTGAAAACTACAAAAATATGGTGACAAGCAGCCAGGCTGGCTGTACAGCAGGGAAAAATCCACAGCCAGCACTGCAAATCTGGGCTCTGACATGGGCACAGCAGTGATTCTCCATGCAGCAGCAGAGGAATATCTATCAGGAAGCCGAGGAGCCGTCAGACACCCCTGCTCCTCCCTGCCGTGGCTCTGCAGCCTTCCCAGGGCTGGCAGTGAGTCACCAGCCCTGAACCACAGCAGGGCTGAGCTGCTGCAAAGGGCTCCTGGGGGACTGAGGGGGTCCCGTGCCAGCCTAGGCCCCCAGAGCCACCCTGCAGCCCTGGGTGGCACATCCCCCCACTCCTGAGCACTGTAGGGTGGTCACTGATGCTGCAGCTCTGTCAGCCCCATGTCCTCCTCCTTGTCTGAGGTGTCCTGCCCATGCAGGGATGGAGAGGCAGAGATAGGATGAAGGAAGCCAGAGAGTCCCTTGGCATCCTTCAGAGCCTTGAGACATGAAGACCCTCTGGCACCAGAGCCCTCTCACCACTCCCAGCACTGCCTGAACCTTCTGCAGAGAACCCAAAATTCAGCATTCTTGCTGGATGAGGTGAGACAGGTGAGCCCCTTCCCTGCACACATGCATCTCCAGCTGTAATTGCTCCTACACCACATCCCCATGAACACAGAGGCAGCTGGAGGCAGGGCTGGAATGGGAGCTGGGAGCTCACCCAGAGCCTCAAACCACCAGGGCACCTCCATCTGCAAAATAACAGTGGTGATAATTCACCAGCTTTCCCTTGAAATTTCCAGCTGGGCAGGGACTGAAGGGCCTCAAACCCATCGGTGACTCTTTCTCCATATCTCTGGTAGAGAAGCAAAGCCTCAGGGCAGGTTTGCTGCCCTGCTTCCACCAGTGCCAGGCCCTCATCTGGATTTGCTGCAGGATGAAATTATCCACAGGATCAGACCGGTCTCAGGGAAATGGCATCTCCCTTTATCCTTGCCCTCCCCTGTTAATTACTGCTCCATCCTGCCTGGACACACCAGCAGGAATCAGAGGCCACCACTCTCTCCCTTCGTGGCTGTGGCCGTGCACATCCATCAAAAGCAAAATGCAGGGCAAGTGTCTGTCCTGCACGAGGCTGTGGAGAGTCAAAGCTCGCTGCACTCTTGGTTACCCACATGATTCAACCTGCAATATTGTAAGATTTAATTACAATTAAAGTTGTGCTCCATCTTCATGTGTCTCTCTCCTGGCAGAGAAAGCAAGAAGTGAGCCCGTGCTGCCTGTGCAAGTGTGGGTATGATGATTGTTTCTTGTGGCTTTCTCTGTACTGGTAAATGAAATGTGCCTGGGCTGACTCTGGCACCAAAGCTGGGTGTCAGGGAACAGAGTAAGCCCTGCTATTAACCTTTCCTCTGACACCAAGCTGCCCTTCTGCCAGCACCCCTGCCTGTGACAGCTCCTAGCCCTGCTGGGAATGGTCTGGAAAGGGCTGCCTGGCCCATGGGAAGCCCTGGCCTGAGACGTTCCAGCAGATTAATGATGAGCCTGGGAATGGCCCTTGGTTTTGTTGAATTCAGTTTTGGGGTTATGTCCTGGGTGTTGGAGGACAGTGAAACAACCTGGGGCAGAGAGAGAGCAGAGGGAAGAGGTGCAGCACATGGAGATTGCGAGTTGCTGTAAGATGGAGGCAATGCATATGCTCGAGGCACGTGGGAACCCTCCAGGTAGTAAATCACTGCTCTGAAGTGGCTGACCTTACACTGCAGCATCTCCCTGCTCCCTCTCAGGAGGCTCTCCATGTGTATAAAAAATAGCCTCCACTGTGGTACAACTTTCCAGATTTCCTCATGTTTCCAGTTGCAGCTTTGGAGTCCAACCGCAAGCCAAGGTCTCCAGCAACTTCAGGAATGTTCATTAATCTTTCCTGGCTCAGGCACCCAGTGGGCTCAGTAAAACTCCAGTCCAGGAGAGCTGCAGGCTGTCAGAGGCATGGGCTGTTGCAGGCCATGCTCCACAAGCCTATCCTATGGATGGCAACGAGTCACCTTACTGCAGGGGGCTGGATGTGCAGGTGTATCCAAGGGCTCTGGAGAATGAATGAGGCTGGTTAAATAATTTCCAGCGTGAAGCAGGCTGATATTCCCCTGTCAGCAGCACCTACAGACACCCTGTGGCTCTGGGAGGAAGATGGGGGTTGTAGGGATGGGATCCCCCAGAGTTTGTGTTCCCAATCCTCTCCTCCTGCTTGGAGGATGCTGCCATCACAGCTCGGCTTTCTCTCCCCAGCACCCCATGGGCTGGCTCCAGAGAGAGGCATGGGAACAGGGACAGCTGATGGCACAGGAGTGGGAATAGCCAATGGCATGGAAAGGAGAAGCCCAAACCCCTCCAGCTGGAGCAACCCCCCCCCAGAGCTCGGGGGATAAACACACTAGTGAGCACAGAAACCACCGGGGAAAAAGACTGTTAGGGAAATCCCATGTATTTAGTATTAAAGTCTTTGCCACTGAGAAACACAAGACCAGGCTTTTGCATCTGCCCTAATTTAGCTCTTTCCCTCTGGAAAGGACTATTTGTGCAATGCTTTGTGCTCATGTCCCCGGCATTAATCAGCCCCCATGAGCCTCTGGCTCCACGGATCCCCCTTGCAGGTGAACTGCTCTATCCCACCCTCCCACGTGGCAGGAACCCAGCGGCTCCGGCCTTCTTGAGAGATATCCAAGGGGCTGAAAACTGCTTGAAGATTTTTTTTTTCCTTTAATTAAAGGGGCTCTGCAGACATGTTACATTCATATATATTTTCCGCTATTTTTTAATTTATTGCTACATCAGCTATTTAAAAAAAAAAAAAAAAAAAGAGGCAGAAAGAAGAAAGGAAAGGAGCTGCCACAAGCTGAGCGCCTTTCAGGATGACTCACTGCAGCACTGAAATGGCTGCTGGCTTCAGCCTCACCCTGCCTCTGAGATTCATTTCCAGACTGCAGGAGGGACCACGGTGAGAGGTTTCACCCCCATCCCCGTGTGGAGGATTGGCCGTGTGGGTATCGACATGATCCGCCCCGGGCTGCGGCGGGCGGAGTCCTGCCTTCCTCAAGAGAGGAAGATGGGGGGAGACATGAAAGGAAGAGATGGCGAGGCGTTTCCAGCTGACCTGATTTTCTGCTTGTTCCCATCTCCACATCACTGCCAGTTAGCTCAGGAGTGGTGGTGGGGGCACGGGGCTGGCACGTGCCACGGGGAGCTGCCCCCTCCCAGGGCAGTGGCAAACCCAGCTGTGCCGAGGAAGGGCCCTTACACCTTGATTTGCTGGGAAAGGGCCTTAAAATGTGAGTCTTCCTTTCCTGCCACAGCTTGCCAGTGTCAGTGCAAAGTCAGGTCAACAAGCTCTGGTCAGCTCATGGCAGAGTTGGGCTTTTTGCCTCTGAGTTTGTGCAGAAAAGGGAAAATTCACCTCAGGTGCCATTGATACTGCAGCCAAGTCCCCTCTGAACGATTCCGTGATGCCAAGCACGAACCTGCACAGGGCCTCTGCAGCCAGGGAGGTGAACTTCCATCTTCTGCAGCTGCTTCCAGCCAGAGCTTTGACCTGCAGCAGGAGACATGGAGGTATCTCCCCTCCTTCTTCCCAAGGTGATCCCTTCAGTCTGAGGGCAGTAGGGGCATAGCCCCAGCAACTCCCTACCTTGCTTCCCACTCAAACTATAGTTCCTCCACACAGCCCAGGGATGCTCAGCAAACCTCCTGGTGCTGGGAGAGCTGATTTTGGGGGACAGGGCTCAGGTTACTCTGTGGGAGAGCATAAATGGGGCTCTGGTGCAGACACAAAGTGCCGGATGGAGTGGGCGCCCTTGCAGTGCCAGGCACAGCTCCTTCCCTGAAAAATGGTTGGATGAGAACTATTTTCAGAAGGGAAAAGAAAATTCACCCTGATCACCGTATGTCAGTGACAGGCGGAGAAAACCCCACGTGGGAGCCAGCCCTCCTCCCACCCTGTGGGCTGCATCCCGCTGGGGCTCAGCACCCACTGTCAGCCAGGCTTGCATCTGCCTGGAGCAGACAAAGATGGGCATGTTTATCTTGCAGCTTCCAGGGATGCTCAGCCATCCCTAATTGCCATAAATATAAATGCTTTTTGCTTCATATCACAGAACGGAGGAATTTCCCTTTTTTATATTTTCTTTTTTTTTTTGTTTGTTTCTTTTCTGAGGCCTCCCTCAAAGTCATCCCTTCCCCCTCCCTCCACTGCCTCCTTCCCATGTAAACAAGCACAGGCACACACAGTCTGACACATCACACACATGGAGACACGCTGATGGCCCTGCAGCGGCCAGCGCTGCCTGGCACAGGGACAGGGCTGGCAGCACACGCGGGAGGCGGGCGTGCGGGCAGAGGGGAGGATGCTCGCCACTAAAAAGAGCTCTCAGTCCGCCTCGTGAAAGCCCGGAGAAGGTTGAGAGCCCTCAGGCTCCAGCCCCTCGGACTGGAACGAGCGAGCCGATGATCGGATGCAGAGGGTGGTGTGAAGTCTCGCCCCGGTGCGAGCCGCCTGCCTGACACAGCTGCTCTGTGCCGGCTGCCGGAGCAATGAGCCATCGCTGCGGGGACACGCAGCCCCGGCCGTCACCCATCCTCTCCTTCCCGTTTCTCTGCTCCAGCAGCTGACTTCTGGGGGAGTTGGTGTGTTTGCAGCGCTCCCCGGGCTGCCTGGGGATGGCCCCGGGCGGCGGCGGCAGCTCGCTGACCTGAAACCCAGCGTGTGCCATGCCCGGGACTCGCTGCTTTCACTCACCTCCCAGTGAGGCTTTAAAGAAACACTGGGGAGCTCAACAAGCCAGGGAGGCTCTTCCCCGGGGGGCTGCCCCGGTGCCCTACACACCGCCCATTCCAAGGAGCAAGATGGAGCTGGATCGCATGGAGGGAGACTGCGAGGGCAGGGGGGCATCGCCTGCCCGGCGCAGGGCGGCACCGCTGCTGGGGCCCTGCTCGGCCTGAACGCCCTCGGCACGGGACCACCCGGGACTCCCCAGCTCCGGGGGCTCGGCCCCAAGGGCAGCGCTCGCCACTTGGGCAGCTTCGCGAAGAACCGGGGTAGCCCAGGGCCGCGTGAGGCCGGTACCCCCACCGCGGCCCCCACAGCCATCCCGTGAGCTCTCCCGGCTGCCAAGGACTTCCAGCAGGTAAGACAT
>NW_020884893.1:11462734-11466507 GCF_003945725.1 Corapipo altera | reverse complement strand
CCCCAGGGCGGGGCGGGGGACCCGCGGCACGGGCATCCCGGGGCGCGGCGAGGACCGTGAGATCGGTAACACAGGGACCGGGGCACCGGCATCCCGGGAACCGGCGTGCCAGCATCCCCGGGCATTGCAGGGATCGGCACCCTGGGGCGCGGCGGGGACCCGGGGCACCGGCATGCCGGGGTGAGAGGGCAGCTGGAGCAGCGGCACGCAGGGATGAGCGGGGAAGCGAGGCACTGACATCCCGGGGTAAGCGGGGAGCCGCCGTGCCAGCACCCACATCCCGGGATGCTGCTGGGGCGCAGGGACACTCCACGTCCCTCTGCGGACGGGTGTAGGGGAGTTCCTCTCCCTGGAGCTGCATCTTTCCCTCCCCACGGAACGGAGCGTGGTGCGGGATTCCCTCCGGAGAGCTGTGCACCCGCTGCGTGAGACCTTGGAGCGGAGGCTGGCACAGGGCAGGCATCATCTGCAGCCGGCGCTGGGCTGCCCGCTGGCAGCAGACAGCCGAGCTGTTGGTAATCACCCCCTCCTGCACCCCGAGGCGAGCGGGGAGTCCCCATCCTCACTGGAGTCATCTCCATCCCCAGCCCTGGGCATTTTGGTGGCCTCTCATCGTACAGCAGCAGCTTACGCTCTGCCTGCAGGGAGCAGCCAGCAGTGGGAATCCCCCTTCCATCCTCCCCACTGCCCGCCTGGCAAACCCCTCACCGCCCAAGATAAGGCTTGATCTTGAGAACATCCAGGCTGATGCGTGCAGGGACGCTCAGAGACAGGGACGGGGCTCTGCAGGGGCAATTTTGGATGACCCAGCGCATGGAGACACCACCCTGCAGGAGCCGGGAGGTCACCCAGCCCCAGCGCCCCCTCAGGTACCCAGCAGGGGACCCCCGGCCCCATCCCGGCCCCATGGACATCCCGCACAGGATCTCCTCGGTGGTTTACAGCCACCACCCTGGCACACCTGGGACGTGCAGGGTCACAAGCCCGGGCTGACAAGGCATTTAGGTCTGGGCTACAGGGTAAAGGATAAAGGATTCCTCCTCCTCTACGAATTTCAAATGGTTCCTCTGAGACGAGCCACACGACTCCCTCCTGGGAAGCCTCACTGAGCTGTAAGTACAGGGGTTTTTATCTGAACTGTTAATCTAAATCCACTGTACCTGGCTGGAAAAGACCCTGTGTGCAATACTCCCTGCACTTGCTGCCTCCTCGCTTGAATGTCTATTAGCACCTTCCTTCCCACTCCCTTGGGTCCCCTCTGACAGGTAGAATAGATATACATAACTTCCATTTGAAAGCCTTTGAGAAAAAAAAATATGTTGTCAAGGGAAACTCTTCTAGCATTTCTTATAGATATGCTTGATCTGTTTTTATATTTTTTTTACTGTCAGAAATGCATGTATCAGATATTTTTCTTCTCCACAACACAGATATTCAGTTGAATGCCCAACACCCAGCTCACACTGGGCTTGTGTAATTCTGATGGTTGTCTCAAAATAGCTTACAATATATTTCAACATTTATCAGAGAGAGACTGGCTTTATCTGTTCCATTTTTCCAACCATTCGTGGAAATTTTGAGTTAACTAAAGGAAAATTTTGCAAATTCACTTTATTCCAGACAGACACATTTGTATTCTCTCTCCGCTGTGCTTTAAAATCAAAAATCACCCAACCTTCCTAATGTGAGCTTCTGTTTCCCACCTGATAGCCCTGCAAATGTGAGTGGGGAGCACACTCTGGTGATCCAACGGGGGGACATCACGCCCCGTCTCAGTTCAAACCCTAGTTTTGTTCTAAAGCTGAGCTTAGCTGGTCGTGAAACAAGTAGGCAACAGAGTTATAAAACTATTAATTACTGCTTTAGGTTCCTAGATGAAAGCTGTATGTGGGCAGAAATAATTTGTTCTATTCAGAAGTGAACATCAGAAAGGAGCATCTGTGGTGGTTCGTGACCCTTCTCCTCACTCTGCTTCTGGCACAGGAGCAGTGGAGGGATTTCCCTGGGGTACAAAGGCTTGCAGGGTCCTGACACCCACCTTTTCCTTTTGAGCTGGGAGAGAGGTGGGAGCCAGCTCCCTCCTGGCCCCCAGGGTTTGGCAGGGCTCACCCAGAGCCGCAGCTGTGCACTGGGGATGGTCCTGCTGAGCTGGAGCATTGCTCCGGGCTTGTCCTGCTGTCCTGGGCTGCCCTGCACCTCAAAAACACCTTGCCTTTGATTTTGGTGACATTTGGCCTGACCTCACAGAGTGGTTGCTTTATAGGGAGAGTGGGGAGAGAGGCTGAGGCTGGTTTGGGGACAAGCTGGATCCCACAGAGGCACCCCCAGGGCCCTGTCTGTGTGTGTTTGTAGCCTGAATGCATGAGCATCCTTCTGGAAGGAAGCTGGATTAGTCATCCACACCCCACAGATGGGCTGTGTGATGTCTTCTCTGGAAAAGCTAATCTGTCGCTGAAATTCCAGTTTATCCCTGAAAAAGAGTGTTTACGTCCCTTTTTCTCCCTTGCTTTTTTTCTTAAGCATTGAAAGAGTTGATCCTTCTCTTTCTTCCCTCCCCTTTCAAGACAATGAGCCCATTAAGCTCTGAGGTTTATCACGAGCGGTTGCCTCCTCCAGACGTGGTGTAATGGAAGCGCTGGCGTTGTGGTGCAAAGCTGTGTCTTTAAGGAGCCCTGGCTGGGAGGTGCAGTGGAGTTAGCAGACACCTCTGCCAGGCTATTTCACACAAATCTGGCATTTGCTGCACCCACAGCCCGGCTCTGCTTAAAAACAAACCTCTGGGGTTTAACCACTACTCCGTTACCTGTCTCTAAAAGTTTGAAAAATTCTATGGGTGACACAAGGCAGGAAAAATGTAATTCCTCAACCAAGAGAGGAAAGCAGTGTCCCTCAACACCCACCACCCCATGCCAGGAGCAGGGGGACCCCATGAATACAGGGCTGCTCTGTGCATCCCCAGGTGTTCTGATGAATAAGAAAGGTGAAAAAAATCTGATTTCAAGGTGATGCAGAAAGATCACAAACCTTTTATTTGCCTTTTTTTGCTCCTAGTCAAGATAGGTGAATGCATCTGAAGGTGTGGGAATGCTTCTCTTTCTTAGATGCTTTAACTGCTTCTCATTAGAAAATGGAATTTCTGCTGCACGGAAAAGCCCCGCTCCCTGAAACTTATAAATTCCTAAAACACAGCAGAAATCAAAACTTTGGGTTTTTATTTCCCCACTGACATACAGATTCAGTCATCGATGATTCTGAATAATGCTTTTGTTATGTTTCAACATTATAAAAATAATATTAATATTTTACATGACAGAAGACACAAGAGGAAACAAAACAGGTGGTTGAATTGTTTTGACACTTCTTCCTCTGAAATTCTCCCTAAAACTGACACCTTCTCTGACAATACTTTGATTTTGGCAAAACTGCCTGTGCTGCTGGGAGAATTGCACCATCTGAGGACTTTTTGACCGGGTCTAATTAGCAGCGTAGGTAGTGGGGCTACAAAGCACTTTGGCAGAATCACAGCAGCGGTGATTTGATGAGATCTAATTTTTCCTCAGGGATGCTCTTTGGGGGATAAATCCTCTCTTCAGTGACTAATTACCTGTTTGAACAAGGAGAGGCCCATGGAGGAGGTGCTGGAGGTGCAGTAAACTGCCTTCTTTAGGAATTAACGACCTGCAAAGGGAGAAACTTTAAGAGGTAAACAAAGCAAGGAAAAGTTTCACCTGGAAAAATCACTGCCTTTTTTTTTTTTTTTTTTTTTTTTTTTT
>NW_020884893.1:11181797-11462634 GCF_003945725.1 Corapipo altera | reverse complement strand
TTTTTTTTTTTTTTTTTTTTTTTTTTTAGCTTCCATACCACAGAATAACAACTGCCTAAAGCTGTTTCTCTCCCCTCCCCTCTCTTCCCCTCGGTCCTCACGTTTCAAAATTCAGACATCCCTCCTCACTCCCCAGGGTGCTTCTGGCCCCGCCTCACCCAGACCGGGGGGAGCCCTGCGTCCCCTCCAGCCCTGCTGTCTCCTCCACAGGTGGAACCAGCTCCTGCTCTGCTGATCATGGTCAACAAGACCTTAAATTACTGGGGTCCCAGTTTTGAGGAGGACGTTATCAACATCAACGTGGGGGGTCTGAGGAGGCGGCTCAGCTCCAGCGCCCTCTCCAAGTTCCCCGACACGCGCCTGGGGCGCCTGCTGTCCTGCGACTCGGAGGAGTCCATCCTGCAGCTCTGCGATGACTACGACGTGAGCGCCAGGGAGTTCTACTTCGACAGAAACCCCGGCTTCTTCCTCTACGTCCTCCACTTCTACCAGACGGGGAAGCTGCACGTCATGGAGGAGCTGTGCGTCTTCTCCTTCTGCCAGGAGATCGAGTACTGGGGCATCAACGAGTTCTTCCTGGACTCCTGCTGCAGCTACCGCTACCACGAGCGCAAGCTGGAGAGCCGGCACCACAACTGGGATGAGGAGAGCGAGGTCAGCAGCGTGGACACGTCCCCCGATGAGATCTCTGACATCAACCACGACCTGCTGCGGTACAGCACCCTGCGCTGCGGCAACGCGCGCAAGCGGCTCTGGCTCACCATGGAGAACCCCGGCTACTCCATCCCCAGCAAACTCTTCAGCTTCGTGTCCATCAGCGTGGTGCTGGTTTCCATAGCCACCATGTGCATCCACAGCATGCCCGAGTACCAGGAGGTGGATGAGAACGGCAATGTGCTCGATGAGCCCATCCTGCACAAGCTGGAGTATTTCTGCATCTCCTGGTTCACCTTCGAAGTGTCTTCCCGCCTCCTGCTCTCCCCCAACCCCAGGAAGTTCTTCAAGCACCCACTGAACCTGATTGACATTGTCTCGGTGCTGCCCTTCTACTTCACCCTTCTGGTGGACGTGACCATGGGCAGTGACTCAGAGCTGGGCAACCTGGGCAAGGTCGTGCAGGTCTTCCGTCTCATGAGGATATTCCGAGTGCTGAAGCTGGCTCGGCACTCCACTGGACTGAGGTCACTGGGGGCCACCTTGAAGGTAAACTGGCTCTCTATCTCCTTATCTACTCCTTTAGTCTCTGGGTAAGAAGGAGACCTCTGGGTGGTACCTGGCAAGCGTCCTTGGGGGGGTTGGGCTGGGCTGTTGGTGTGTCTGCTAAAGCAAACAAGTGTGAGGAGCACTGCATGAGACCTCTCCTCACACACACTCAGCACGAACACCCATCCACCCTGTTTTGCTCCATGCAGAAATGTGCTTCCAGGGACTCAGCCATCCCACCGTGGCGTGAAGGCCTCATTGCACAGCACTGGAATGGACTCAGCCATGTGTGGGTGGACGGGGATGTCCCACCAGAAGCGAGTCTGTGCCTAGTTGGGCTGTAAACGACCTGCTGAGCAGGCACCAGGCCAGGCAGCAGCTGCTGGATCTGCCAGCACCAGTGGCTGTGGGTCAGAGCTGCTCCTGTCCCTAGTCTGGGAGAAGGAGGAACCTCCTAAGAGCAGGCTGCCAGCTGACCTTTGGTGTCTGCCCATCTAGGGAGACAGAGAGATCCTGGTCCAGGTGAGCTGACACTTGGATGCTCCCAGATACAGTGAGGTTGGGACTGGCTCATGGGTAACCATGTGTGGCACAAAGCAGCAATAGGAAAGCAAAGGGTGAGCTGCAGGGCCCAGGACAACCAGCCCCAGGCAAAGTCTGTGCCCTCAGCACAGAGCCCTCAGCAGAGCCTGGGCTACCATCAGCTGCCCCTCAGTGTGATGGAAAACTCTGTCTGTAGGGCTGGGGAAAGCTGGTCCCAGGACCACACTGTCCTTGGAAGGAAGGGCTGGATGAGGAGATGGTGACATAGTGAAGGACCAGGACTCAGGCATGCTGGGAGGTGGCACCCCTGCAGGTTTGGTGAGAGGGTGCACATCCTCCATAACATGCCCCAAGGCTGTGTTTCTCCAGACCCCCTCCACAGCACCCCCAGCCTCTTTAGACAGACCAAAGGCAGCTTGAAATCTGTCATGAAATCGTCACCATCCTGGTGCTGCAGCCAGACCTCCATCAGTGTAGCTCAGCAGGGTGGCACAGACCAGCCTCCACGTGGTTCTGCTCCTAACAGAGCCTGAAATTCAACCAAAGGGACGCTCTCCTCCCACTGCCTGGCATGGGACAGAGCTGCAGCTCCTGGTGCTGCTGCCTCTGCAGGGCCATCACAGGGATGAGTGGCTGGGGACACCTTGCTTTCACTGCTGCAGCAGTGACAGAGCCAGCATGGGGTGTCCTGGCATCAGCAGGACTCGGCTGCCGGGGTTGGTCCCATTCCTGTGGCTGAGCCATGGAGAAAAACAAACCTCGAGTGCGACTGGTGTTGAGGATGGGCAGCAGAAAAGGTCTTCTGCCAGCTTCTGCTGTGAAGCAGGATCAGCTCAGCCCAGCACTAATCCTGCAGAGCCCACAGAGCATCAAAATATTCCTGGCATCCTCAAAACCATCAAAACAGGGTTCAGGGAGAGTTCTTTGAAATGAAGGTGCCTGAAGTCCTGTGTGGTACTAACTCCAGAACACTCACCTTGCAAGAGCACTGACAAGTGACAGACCCGTGTCAAACCGCCGCTGAAATCTGCACAAACCTGCACATGTCCGTGCTCCGTCCGAGCGTGAACACCACGCTGCAGCACAGCAGGGACTCAGGGGCTCATCTCCATATTATTAAGCAGCAGATGAGATCCGGGGAGTCGGCAGCGTCCCGGCTCCGGCTGCTGCCGGGCGGCTGATTCACCAGTGACGCGCTGGAAAGCGCCGCTTCCCGGGGACTCCGGAGCCAGCTGTAAATGGGGATGAGCGGAGACACAGATCTGACGCAGCAGCTTGGCGTTGTGATTTACTGGGCACATAAATTACAACGTCTTGTTAATCATAATTTACTTCCTATTGCAAGAGCAGGAATCGGGAGCGGAGCGGTGAAGGCTGTTAACAGGCAGGAAGTGGGAGCGATGGCTCTGGCAAGCCAAGCGATTGTTCCCCTGCCACGAAAGTGCTAGCAGAGGGAATTCTGCCATTTGTGCATCATGAGCCCTGAACCATCCTCAGATTGCTTGAGGCCTGATCCAGGGTCTGTTTAATTTGAAGAGAGGCTTCCTACGTGTCTCTGTTCTCCCTCCCTGCCATGCAGGACGTCCATTAAAACTATTGCAGCTCCGTGGGTGTGGGTTTGGAGTCTGTCTCCCACTGGCCATCAATAGGTGTTGGGCCCTGGGCAATTACAGCACCAGCAGGGACCTACAGGAGTTGCTGTCTGTCCCCTCAGGGGCCTAAATACACAAGCAGGTTGGAAGAGCTGGAGCTGCATGACCCTGGACAGCAGATGCATCACCCTGCTGCTGCTACCATGGGCCATCTCTGCTCAGTCTCCACACTGGTATCTCTGGCCAGGCTCAGGCTGGGGTCTTCCATTCCAGTTGTCTTGTGCTGTACTGGAGGAAAGACATGCCTTCAGCAGGACCCTGGAGAGACTCCTGCTGGGGGAGCTTTTTGCTGGAGCCTTGTATTACTGAGCATCGCCTCGCCAGGGCTGGCTACTTGCTAAGCCTGGATCCCACCTGAACCATGGCTAAACCTGCACCCCACCCGAACCCCAGCTGCAGCTGCCTTCCCCCTCAATCAGTGAGCAAACCATAAGTTTTGCAGATAAATGGCTGCAAATAGGTGGCAGCCAGTGCCAGCTGGGAGATTCCTGGAGCCTCCTTTTTGCTGTGAGCCCTGACCCTGCTTGTAAATTGAAGCAGCAGGAGCTATTGAGCTGCCTGACTTCCCCTTTGCCTTCCCCCTCCAACACATCCTAGGGCTAGAACCAATACTCTTTAAAAATGTATGAGGTTATTCAGTGCTGCTGCTGCCCAGCTGGGACATGCAGACCTGCTGTTAAGCTCCAGCCAGGAGCAGGTCTTTCATGGCCAGGTGATACATCCTTGCAACTCAGTGCCTCTGAGCTGTTTGTCCTCCTCGAGAGGCTCCCTTGGAGCTGCTCTAGGGCATTTGCCCCGTATCAGGTAAGGGAGGAGGAGGAAGAGGAGGAGGTGGTGGTTATTTCCCCACGGTATTACTGGCATTAACTGAGCAGCTTTTGCCAGCAGTCTAAACAAAGTCTCCTCAGTCCCTGACATGAATCCGCCTCCCTTAGGTCTTGTCTTGACCACAGAAGCCGTTTCCCACATCTGTGCTGTTTGCTTTGCTCACATTGTTTCCCTTAGTCATTATGTGGTCTCCAATAAAGCATTCTCTGCCTGTTAGGAGACTGGGAAAAAATCCCCACGATCAAAGCTCTGCTTTCTTTTCCCGAAACGATGAAGAGCAAGCTGGCAGATCAGTAGGCAGAAACATCCAAGAAATTCACTTGTGACAGTCAAAAAGTGCTTGGACAAACCATGCTGGGAGGATGGTGCTGGTAGCCTGTCTCCTGGAAGTTCCCTTCCCGGCATGACTTGCTGCCTGCAACTGCCCACTGCCTTTTCCCCCTGGGCTTCTGGCACAGGTTTATATTTTGCTCAGATATTAAGAATATCCAAAGAAAGATTGTGGCACAAAGGTTTTAGTTTGAAACCAGAGGAATGATGGCTTCTTCAAGGAGCATTGCACACCTCTGCTGTCAGTCTGTCCCCCTCAGGTCCTGCACACCCACCTGAGAGCTTGGTTCTGTTCCCACCAGGGCTTCCAGACCCCTTGGGCTGGGGCTCATCAAGCTGGGGATTGGAACACCCTGTTGGCTGGGTGCTAAGACCAGCCCACGCTGACACTGGATGGGTCCCTGCACTGACCAGATGACCAGGGCTGCTTGGATCCATGTCAGCTCTGAGGTTCACTTGGAGTCTCCCATGGAAGAGCAACAAAATCTGAAAGCAATGTAATTGTCTCAGAAACAACAGTTTCTGCAAGAAAACTGCCCCTCACGTGTGTAGCGAAGGGTTCCATGGATGCTGAGACTGCCAGTGGTGGTGGGATATAGAAGGGACCAGGGCCCTGGGGCTCTGGCTGTGGGTCCCCAGGGAGAGCTGAGCTGAGCCTCAGCAGAGGCCACATCTTCCCTGTGAGCACTGCCAGCGACTCGGGAAGGTACAAATTGCTTCTCTTAGCGGCTGCCTATTAGGTGGTTTCTGGGGACCTGCCAAGATAAAAGGAAATGTGATAAATATTGTTAGCTGAGATTAAGTTGGAGTGAGTGCTGGAGGCAGGGCAGCAGCCTGTGCTGGGTATCCCTGGCTGGAGAGCACAGCCTTCCCTCCTGGCACTCGCAGGCTGGTGGAGTGCAGAGAGGTGGCTGTGGGTGCCAGGAGTGATTCCTGACTGCACCACCCACTCCAGGTGTGGGTCACCCACACATCTCCCAACGTGTCCCAGCCCGTCCCTACAGCGGGAGGGCAGAGGTGGACAGGGGCACTGAGATCCACGCAGAGGTGTGCAGGGCTGTATTTGCACTGTGGCATCCCAGTGTCCTGGCTGGTGATGCGTGTGGTGGCTCCCACCGACCACTGCTCTGCTTTGCCTTCCAGCACAGCTACCGGGAGGTGGGGATCCTGCTGCTCTACCTGGCCGTGGGGGTCTCTGTCTTCTCTGGAGTGGCCTACACTGCCGAGAAGGAGGAAGACGTTGGCTTTGACACCATCCCAGCGTGCTGGTGGTGGGGCACGGTCAGCATGACCACCGTGGGCTACGGCGACGTGGTGCCCGTCACGGTGGCGGGGAAGTTGGCTGCCTCGGGGTGCATCCTGGGGGGCATCCTGGTCGTGGCACTGCCCATCACCATCATCTTCAACAAGTTCTCCCACTTCTACCGCAAGCAGAAGGCGCTGGAGGCGGCCGTGAGGAACAGCGGGAAGAAGGACCACGAGGAGGTGGAGAGCATCTCCAGCCGCGACCGAGAGGACTCGGAGGCCCTGAGTGAGACCTCCCTGGACAGAGGCAGCCCCGACCGCCGTGGTCTGACCCCTGGCACCCACCCCAGCCCCTGAGCCACCGCTCCGTGGCGCTGGGGCCCGCGGGACCTGCTTGCTCACGGCGAGCACGGCACGGCCGCTGCACCGGGACACGGCAGAGGAGCCGGGCTCTCCCTGTCCTGCACCACGGCTGGCATCGCCCCGGCCCTGCCAAGGACAGCAGGGGTTGGAGGAGATGCCCAGTGGGTGCTGGCTGCCTCCAGCCCCCGGGATGCGGCGACTGGGTCTGCCTGGATGTGTTTTAGCCTTCACCCTGCTCCCCCCTGGCTGCAAATGGAGGCTGTGGTGCTGGACATACTCCCGCCAAAAGGGGGAAGGGAGAAAAAAGAAATACAGGTGACCCCTTACCAGGCACTGCCCCAGCTGGGTAGAGGGGAATTTCCCTCTGCCAGGAGGTTGTGTGTTGTCCAGGGTGAGGCTAAATAGCTCGAGGGTAAGGCAGCCCCTGACCAAGCTGGCTGCCCTTGCAGGTCCTCTGCCAGGTCAGCATCAACTCCAGCCCCAGCCTTGTCCTACCCCCTGCTGGAAACAGCCTCAAAAGGCTCAACTGGCCCCCCAGCCATAAAGGAAAGGGGGCTGGAAGTGAGTCTGTATAAGGGGAGAGGTGGTGTCAGCTCAGGGTGAGCCCCACTGTCCTCAGTCCCTGCAGTGGGGTCGACTGGACCTCACCTTCCTTCCAACTGGGGTTTATCTGCTTGCCTGTACTGCCACTGCTGGGATCCCCAGGGATCTGGGGCTGGGGCATGGCAAAGCCAGGAGCACTGCCCATGCAGGGGGGCACCAGCCAGGGATGACCAGCCAAAGGAATGTTGTCCTCTGAGCAGCCAAAGGGGATCAAGCTTGGGGAACTGAGGAGCCATCTCCAGTGGGGCTCTCCCCACAATCCCTTCCCTCCACGGTGCTCCTATGCCACGGGAGCCCAGGGGCTGCAGCAGGCCATGGTGGGGTAGAAGACACAACCAAAGCCAGCCGGGTTTGGCACACAGCCTGTTCCCCCTCACCACAGCCCCCAGCCTGGCTTCATTCTGCCTCTTCCCTCCTTGCCTCAGGGCCAGGCAGGGGCAGGAGGGCTGTAAGGAGTGGGGGGCCACACTGCCCTGGGTGTCCTCGCTGTCCCCCAGGGAGCTCAGCTCCCCGGGGGATGATGCACTCACCTTTCCTCTGCCCGGAGGGGGCACCCCCATGTCCGTGGGACAGAGGAGACCTTGCACTGCTCCTTGGTGACCAAGCACCTCACAGCCAGGCAGGGAGGTCTGCCTAGAGCACCAGACTGCCCTCCTGCCTGGACCCCCAGCCCACCTGAGCACATTCGGGGCTGCTCCCAGCACAGCATTAATTCCCTGTGGAGTTTTTCCTTGCCCCCATGGTTCTCTGTTTGGAAACTGTGCAGCTCTGTTGTGCACAGAGGAACACACCCAGCAATGCCTGTTCTGAGCAGGGGAAATGTGCATCCTGCAATCCCCAAATCAGCTCAAAACCACGTTGGTGGCTGCAGGATGACCCCAGGTACCTGCATCATGGGGTTTGCTGCTGGCTGTCCTGGCTGGGTGTTGGCACAGCCACAGCTGCCGGTGCTGGATCTGCTGATCACGGGCAAGGAAAGCTAAATCAACACCAGTGCAGGTCCAGGCTTTCTGAACCCCAGTGGGACTCGGGGAGGGTCCCCAAGGACCTGTGGTGTGGGATTGGAGGGTGTTCACGCTTCTGGCATCATCAAGTCTTCCAGTATCGATGGTTTGTGGTCTGCTCTGCGCTCAGTCCTGCTCTGAGCTGGGGCTGGGGAGTGGCTCCGTCCGCTCTGACCAGCTCCCGCTGCACTGTTACTTGAATAAAGGAAGGAGTTTCCCCTTCTCACCATAAATATTCCAGTAGCAAAATGTATTAAAATGTGAAGAGTAAATTACATCTATTAATGAAAAAGCATTATGCAAATAATTAGGAGCATGTAAATTAATTTTATATCTATGCATGGGATGCATACTGTATATTTTATTAAAGACCTCAGTGACCTGCTGTGGATGCTGGTTTCTGTTTTGTGGCAGCTGCACATGCCCATGCTCATGCAGCCCATGGGCTGAGCTGGGGCTGGATCAGCAGTCTGGGGTGAGCAGGAGCTGCTCCAGCACCACCTCGGAGCACAGCGGAGATTCCACCTCATCCCTGCTCTGGGTGGTGAGTGACAGCTTGTCCTCGTGCTTGGACCACTGGTGTCATCCTGTCTGGAGCAGTTTGGATAACCCACCTCCTTGAGGCTCAAGGAATGGGGCATTCCTGGGGTGCAAGGGAATGGGTTGGAGCTGGTGGGCTCTGGGAAAAGCCACACAGGGAGCCAGGCATCACAGCTGGGAGGGAGAGAATCCTGATGCTGGGTGTGGCCTCAGATGCTCTGAAATGAGCAGGGCATCTCTAGGCTGTTGCTCTGCAAGGGCTGGCTGGGGAGGGCAGGACTTACCACTGCTCTTCCTGTGTCAGGTGCATTCCTCTGCTGGGTGTGACAGGAGCCAGGGGTAAAAATAGAATTTAATCTCTATTCCTTTGAGAGCTTTTCCATTAAAAAAATAAAAATCTACAAGCTGCTGATCTTTCCAAGGGAAAAGCTCCCCTGCCTTGAGGGCTGTAAGCAAGGCAGGACATCCCCCCTGGGGCAGCAGCTCTCAGAGGGGGCTGTTGCAGAAGAGCTCCAAGCTCAGGTTTGGGAAAGCCACGAGAGATGTTTTCTTTTTTTAGCCTCCTGCACTCTGTTGAAGACATTAGGATTTGTATGGCTCTGAGTAACTGCACTAGGAAAATCCTCCCACTGCTGTGCAGGCAGATCTAGCAGAGCTGGAGTTCTGCAGAGCAGGGAAGAGCCGGGTGCAGGAAGGTGCCCAGCAGCAGTGGGTGATCACAGCCCACGCTCTGCAGAGACACGTCTGTGCAGCAACGGGGCTGACTTACTATTTCTAAGGCAAGGAGGAAACTCGTGTTCTTTTGCTAATCCCTAATCAGTTTTCCTGAGTGGCTGCGTTTTCATTTGGTACAGTGGGTAAATCAATTACACACTTTATCAGGTTATTCCTACAAAGCTGCTTTCCACATTCACAAAATGATTGATGAAAGCACGACTCTCTTGCCTCCAGGGAATGGTGATTAAGGAGTGACCTTATTAAGCTGTTTAATGCAGCCGAGAATTAGACAACTCTCCTCAAAGAGACAAAGTAAACTTCATTACTTCTGTTTGAAACTTCTTTTCCTTTGCCAGCTCTAAGCACGGTGACTACCCTGAGCACAGTCTGTGCACTCAGGAGATTTTAAAGGGTTTGATCTGTAGGAAGGGAAGACTCCTCACTGACAGCGTTTCTGGGATCTCTGCTGCTCACAGGTTCCTACAGTCCTGCTGACCTCAGTAAAAATCCAAGCTTAGTGCCTGAGCACACTGCTTGACGTGTTAAATCAGTGTTACTGCTATCTGCTGAACTGTGTAAGGAGATCAGTAAAGACAAACAGTGCAGTAGTTCTATTTTTTTGTTTTACAAAATAATGCTAAAACACTTCCTCCTGGTAGAGATTTATCTGAACCACAGCTGTTAACTTAGTTATAGGAAACACATAATAGTCTCAAGGCTTCCATTCTAAGTGCCTGAGAAAGCCAAAAGAACAGCCTTGAAGGCATGGAATTGAATTAACTAAATATGCCTAGACAGGTCACACCATTTCAGGGAATGAAAACCACAGGTCAGATGTGCAGGGAGGCACAAAACCAGTGATGTTCACATCATCTGCATGTTCACACCCACACCTCAAGTCTGGTGAGAGCAGAGGGGGAAAACTGCCCCGTGCCTTTTTCAAGACCATCCCCTCTGTGGTGAAGGAGTGATGGTCCAGAGCTTGTGAGCCCCTCGGGCTGAGGAAAGTCCACCCCACCCTCAGCTCAGCCACCTGATGCCTGTGCAGAGGTAAGAGGCTGCTGTGCTGCTCTCACCACTCAGGATGGGACTCAGGGACTCTGGGCTCCCTCCGCTTCCAGCGCTCTGTTGATTTTGAACAGCGACAACCTAGAGGGGAGCGGAACAAACTGTCCTTCAGAGCTGGAAATGAACTGTTTTAAACTTTATAAACACGTTGGCTACCTTCCTGGGCTCTTAAATTAAAGGACAATTAACTTTCAGTCTAGAAAGAGATGATGGTTGTTTCCCGGTTTGACCCTTCAAAATTTTGCCAGAGTGATTAGCGCAATGAAAAGCTGTCAGCGCTCGAGGCAGGGCTGTCAGCCAATGCTCACAGCATTTATCCAAGCTCAGACTCCTCTGGCCTGTGCACAGGAGGAAATGGGACAAAATGAGGGTGTAGGAAATGAGTAGCTGGGCATACAGGACACTGGCACAGCAGCCCCTGTCCTTTAGTATTGATTATTCTTAATAACTGCTGATCCTACAGGTTTAGTGGAGAGTTGACTTTTCCCATTAATCGGGGAGAAAAACCTGGCTAAACATCAGTCCCAGCTCACAGGTACCTGCCAGTGTTGGTTCTGTTTCTTTTATGCAGTTAATACCTGTGCAGCAGGTGCAGTGCTGCCAGCAGGGAGGGAGCACATGAACACTCCCCTGGTATGGCAACACTGGGAACACAACCCTCCCTTTGTTCTGGGGTTCCACAATATGCTGGTAACAATGCTGAGGATATGGGAGAGCTCCAGGCTTTCCCAGTTACTAGAAATGCCTGCAGCCTCCCTCCCTTTCACTTCCACGCTCCTTCCGAGCATTTAAAAGCTCACATCTACTTTGTTTCTTCCGGGATTGCTAACCAAAGCTGACTCCTGAATGAATTCTGTCTCTGCTCCCGTTAGTCATCCCTCCAGGACAGATTTAGTAACTGCTCAGGGAAACCACGTTGAAGCCAACAGTTCACCATTGGAAGGCAGCACCCACTCACTGTCAGCTTCATCTTTTTCTGAGCTAGAAAGCTCAAAGTGAGCCAGAATTGGGAGTGAGCCTCAAGCCTCACCTGTTGTGTAGGAAGGTGGATAAATTGATATGTACCTAGTCCCAAACCTGACTGCTGGCTCAGGGAAGTTGCTGCAGAGACAGCAGGGACCTACAGCAGAGTTCAGCATCCCCATTTGCCAGAGCACAGCGTGGGGCAAATGACTCTCCTGCACGAGTGGGGCTCCAGGCAGGGCTGCCCATGCTCCTCACTGTGGGGAACTGCCTGTTCCAAAATGTTTATCTGATGTGTTTATTGCCTGTGTTCCTGAAAGCTTGTACTCTCCTCCAGAATGTTGCATAACATTGGCTGACTAGAGGTACACCATGTTAAAGCTCATCCTCATAAGCAATAACACACCAAAGTATTTTAATGCACAAACGTGAGTCACGACACTACCTGATGCTTTCAGGTAGGGACAGTTTATTTGCCCCTTTGAACAAATAAGGCAAGATATTTGAGAAAGATCAAATAAAATCTCCTGTATCAAACTGAGAGGAATGCAATAAAAGTTACTGTTTCATACATATACAAACTAAAGACCCAACACTATTATATACAAACAGCCAGATCTTACAAAATAGCATTTCAAGTCAGCAGTTTATGCCAGTGTCGCTAATTTCTTTGTTACAAAAAAGTTAAAGCTACAAACTTCACATTTGTAAGTCTCGCATGACTGACATCATCAGTATCTCTGGGTTTTAGAAGCAAAGAGAACAGTTTGTCCAGAACCCTTTCAGCAATGCAGATGGATCCAAGGAGCACGCAAATGCAGCTTCACA
Organism: Corapipo altera; assembly: GCF_003945725.1. NCBI lineage: Eukaryota > Metazoa > Chordata > Aves > Passeriformes > Pipridae > Corapipo > Corapipo altera. Next base: position 11,450,747 of record NW_020884893.1, on the reverse strand, counting down.
ATTAAACAAGTTTTTTTGCTTAAAAACTTTGTCAGAACAGCCTTCCCTTATGACACCAGCCTTGGTCTTAGTCTGGAGTGCTAAGAGTTCACTCTGAGGAGTGAACAGGTCCCATCCTTCCAGACCCTCTACAAAGGGACCAAAAAAGGGAAATATTTTCTCTAACAGATTGAAAATCAGTGAAGAGAAAATAATTCCTCTGCATTACAGCTCTAAGTGCAAGAAACATCATTAAGTCTCAGCCAATGCAAGCATTTAAGAAAGGTTCAAAGACAGTTAAGCCATTGGACCAGTTTTACTTATTTTGGTTCATTTGCTATATTTTAAGACAATTGCATCAGCAAAGCAGAGCATTTCAAGAGTGCTTACATTCAGTTACAGCAGTCACAGGTTGCATATTCTGTAAATAGACACCACCCCATGGTGTTTCACCTAAAACTTGGGGGTTCTAATGCCCTCTGATCACTACAAAGTTACCTACACAGTGCAGAAGTAAAACTCCTCCCGGCAGAGCCCGTTTGATCCACGCCACACACAGGCAGTGCACAGTTTACCATGTCTGTGTGTCCATCACACCAGAGGTGCTGGGCCAGATCCATCCCAGTGACTAATACAAGATCCAGTACTGAGCAGAGAACTCCCTCCTAAGTTGGGGGAGTTTCTTTGATGCAAAGGATGCTCACGGATAAGGATGCTCAAGGATGCTCTCATAACAAAGACAAGATCAGGGCAAAGAGTATTGCACAGATTCCAACGAGCACGGTATGAGCCCTGATGTTTCCCAGTACCTGAGGCTATCAAATTGCTGGTTATCCCAGGATGTACTCCTCCTTCAGCCCCCTACATACACTGCTTACTGCCTCTCCCTTTTCCTTAGGGACAGCTTGCTGATCTCCAAAACTGCCGTGACCCCAATGCACGTCAAACAGAGACAAACTGATGCAACCAGAGCTGCAGAGGGTAAGAATGGCTTGGTTCCTTTCACAGCTATGGAGCAGACCTGTTAGCATAGCCAAGAGTCTGCTCTAAGGGGAAAACAAGACCCCACAAAGGCATGAAATGAGTGCTTCACCTCTCTCGCAGCACTTGATCCAGGAGACACTGCTGTTTTATTATCTAGGTGATGTACCAAGGCCTGTTTCAGAAGATCGACAGGGAAACTGTTCCCTCTATCAGAGCAAAATGAAAATAAATTGGTAGAAATACTTGCTCTGTCCAAACAATTCATCATATACTGGGAACACCTAAAGCTACACGGCTCTGCTGTCACAGCCCACAGGGCAGAGGCACTGCTCAGTCTTTGCCCTGCAAAGAGGCTCTTTGCTTCTGTTTTCCTCTCCCCTCTCTGGTGTGAGCTGATTGCACCATCCTCACAGCGATTGTACACGCTGGGGCATCGCCACTGATTGACCTTTACTGGGCAAGAACAGCAGGGAAATGAAAAAAAATACAACCTACCAACACAGGAGCATCCAGAGAAACTGGAAGAGACTGAACCTCTTCCAGCAGGACATCAGTAGTTGTCTTCTCATCCAGATCACCTCCGCCTTTGCTCAACCACCATAAATGCACATCTTTGTTAATTCAACAGTCTTTACTTCCAGTTCAACTCTCCTGATGTGCTAAACCTTGCAGAAATGTGAAGGATTGTGAAACCAAGTTTTTATTCAAGTGTCTAAAGATGTAAATTTGAAATGAAGCCTATAAAATATTTCACAAGCTGTGGAGATTTTTTAAGTCCTCTCAGACACAGCTGAAGTACCCAGTTCCTGAGATTATTCCTTCCACCCATTCAAGTGCTGTTTCCTTTCCTCAGCACTCCATTGTCAGCAGAGTCTCCCTGAAGGACATCTCCAGACAGACAGACAAAGGGGAATCAGATCACTGACTGGCTTTTGGTTTTAAATGGGTGTGGATTTTAAATGACAGAACGTAATTTCTTATGGAGGCACAACATGCTTTATCTACTCATATAAATTCATACAGGACACAAAAAGAGGACAAAACTGAGGTCTGGAGAAAACCACACTTGCTTAAAGCACACAGTGTAAGGCATGGGGCTTATTACAGGCCTTTTAAAAACTGAGATTTAAGTTTCTTTCAAAAGGCTGGAACAGTTTGTACAAGTTCTCACCTGCTCTCTTCAGTGACCTAAAACTTATCAGTACCTTAACAGTAGAGACAGTTAACAGCTTGAAATTGAGTCTGTGCATTCACAAAGAAAAACAAAACCAAAAAACCCACAAAAGATGCAGCCGTTAAATACCACAGTCCATATTCACTGAAACCAAAATGGACTCTTGAAAGTTCAGCTGAAAAGAGAGTGAGCCAACTTTCATTAGCCTATTCCTATCTGTTCCTCTGGTTTAAAAACAATCCTCCTAAAAAACAGTAACAGAACTCCTTTGCAATAACGTGTTAAATACCTGTCTAACATGAAAACACAACCCCCAGGATCCTCCAGGTCACGGCATTCCTGAGTTCACAAAGGTGCTATGGAAAAATAAACGAGCAGAAGTATTGCCCTCTATTTCGCTAGCGTATTTCAATAGAAATCAATCTGTTCAGTAGTCACAAAAGCAAGGAGCTGATTGTTTGGGGCTGGAAGAACATTCTACCCCCCGTGGCTCAGAAGTTCTGCTGCCGCCGCTTCTTGGCTTCGATGGCGTCGAGGATCGGCTGCCGCTTGGACTGGTACTTCTGCCGGATCTCCTCAATCTCCTGCTCCATCATGGGGTCCAGGGCCGAGAGCCTCCTCTGGAGCTCATCCACACTCCATGTCTTCAGCTGAGCAGGAGACAAAAGAAGAACAGACAGCGGTGTCAGCGTGGCCACCACCCCCAGGTCTGCAGGGATCCCGCTGCCCGTCCGGCGGGCATGGTGCACCTTCCAGCGGGAAGAGTGGGAGAGTTCTGCTCCAGGCTGCTGCTCTCACTGAGACTGGCACGAGCCTGGGGACACTGGGCTGCTTCTGCTCATTTTACAGGTACATTACATGCTCTGTTTAGTGGCAGTGTGAGCGTATAAACAACTAGTGAAATGTTTCCCCCGCTGAGTTGCTTTTCTAACGCTTCATTTTGCAGGCTTAGAACAGAAATACTGCACTGAGATGGAAGGGGAGCAAAGTTCTCTTCCCCTCCCCTTTCCTTGCACCTAAACTTACTTCTGCTAAATGACAAAAGGAGACAGAGGGGAACAGAAATCAAAAAACACCATTGACAAAAGTTGCATTTGAATAAAAAAATCACTTCTGTACAATCAGGCTGAAGCTCAATCACGGTGAGGATTCAGACAGGAATCCCAGAGCACAAGCACACACACCAGGTCTCTTTGGGTCAGCCTCATACTGATACAGTATGCAAGTACAATTTGTATTTTCCTGCACATGTGAAGATGTCAGACTACTCTGGACAAGCTCCCTCTCCCTGAATTCCCTCTCTGCCTGACCTTAGTTTATCTGGCTCTCTTGTCCATGCCAATTTTCTGAGAACTGGAACAGAAGAGTTTTACTGTGTGATTAGAGATGCCAAGTGTGGCCTGGACAGTCTAGATTGTCCACAGCTACAGCCTTTATGTAACATTATAATATCATAACCTGTGGAACAGACAGGATTTTAGGACAACGTTAAAATATATGGACACTGGAAGTGCTTCGGATGTTCACTTAAGCACGAGCCCTTTTCCCATCCAAAACCAAGCGACCATCAGAAACACACAGGAGATGCTGTTTTACAGCCACTGCAGCAGGACAGGGATGACTGTGCAGCACCTGCCATCAGTGATGCCATCCACTGCTGTGGATGCTAAGAACATGCAAAATAATTTGGGGATTTTTGCGCACAAAGAACTGTCAATTTTTTGACTTTCAACAAATGTCATAATTGAGTGACTTATCTTTTTATTTCAGCTACATGCAAGTGGTGCTGTCCTGGTTTAGCTGTTAATTAGTCAGCTGTCGTGGTTATTCTTCAAACCACTTCTGAACCAAAATGCTCAGTGAAATGTTTGCTGCCTACTACAAGGCAACAAATGAAAGTTTAATGGCAGTTTGCATCAGTCCTTAAAAATAATACTAAGATACAGAAATCTTGATCCCTCTTCCTGAGATGGTTTCTGCTAGCTGATTTCTCACATGGTCTTTTGAAGTTCTTTAGCATATTCTAAAGATCTCTCCTAGTTGCATTTACAGGATCATGAATTCACTTTAATCATCCAGGCACACATGAAACACAACCTTTCTGCTGAGGATATACAGTCTTTGGGCCTCTCCAATCAGGCAACTGTTCATTAGAAAGACAAAGCACTTCCTCTGCAAAGATATACATTATTTATACACATTAATGCAACTTTACTAGGCAGCAGTTTAAGTTGATGCATGGCACCAGTTGCCTTTTCACACTAATTTATTATGGAGCAGGTAATTATTCAACATTCCCCTTCCTCACAGTCCAGGGAATTGAAAAGTCAAATGAAAATGCAAAACAGAAGAAAATATTAATTCAAGTACTGAACACATACTGAGCAGCTACAGCGGAGCAAAGGGCTGTCAGCTCCCCCAGTGTATCCAGTGCTGGACTGCTGAAAGAGAGCACTGGAACAGATCTAAAACACCTTGATCAAGGCTTAAGCCAACTACTAGATGTCAGAAATTGTCACAGGGCTGCAATCTTCCAGAGGTGCCCTTTGAGCCTTTTCCACCACCTCCCAAAGTGCTGGGTGCTGCTTACAGCCAGAAACAAAGTGCCAGAGCTGGCAGAGCAGAGGGCAGGGCAGATGTACAGGGATGGTCTCTCCATCTGAGAAGGTGGCAGTAAGAAAATATTGCCCTGCTGCTGCTCCTGAACCCGATGGAGCATCTCGGGACACCCTCGTGGGTACTGACACACAGAGTCTTCCTGCTGCCGGGGAGAACTGCCTGCCAAGGGACACAACGGCTGTGACAGCTCCCGGGACTGTGTTTGTCAGGACAGATGGCTAACAGCATGGGAGATGCTGGAGTACTGCTAAGTCTGGAGTGGGCAAAAGCCCACAGATATATATTAATATGAGCAAACTGGGAAGTGTGTTCCCTGCGCAGACGCGTTGACGCAGAGCAAAGCTGCTACTTCAGGAGCCTGATCACGGGTTAACCAGCACAGGGGTGGTGGGAGAAGGAAGGGAGGCAAGGCAAGGCACTGCAAAAATCTGGGAGCTCAGGAACATCCTGTGTGCAGTGCTCTGTGCTGGTGAGGATGAACTAACCACAGAGCCTTCCCCTGGAAGAACGGTAGCCTGGCTGTGAGTGCCACGCTGGTCCTGAAAGAGGCAGAGAAGCCAAAGGGCAGCCCTGGGAAAGGTCCAGAACGTGACTGCTCAGCCCAGATGAGCTGAGGAGAGACTGACAGCACCCAGTGGCTAATGAGAGCCACACACCCACGCAGTGCAGAGGACAGCCAGCCCTCTGCTCCTGCCCTGCTTCAGGCTGTGAAGCACCAGCCCGGGGACCTGGGCTGGGCAATTACTCAGCTCGTCCTTCCACTCACACACACGTCTCTAGAATTAAAAAAAAAAGAAAAGAAAGAGAACTGTTTCAAATGTGATGGCCTCCATTTCACTTTGCTGCATGGCAGTTCACTGCAAGCCAATGCCACAGACAGACTTTCTGCCAGAAATGAAGTTTCAGACTCCAGGATCTCTGTCTCTCAGTGGAACACTCCCGGGACACTGACATTATTCTCTTCGTGAAACGCCAGGAGCAAAATAAGACAAGAAGGACAAGGACAGCATCTCATGACAGACAGTTACTTGGGGTAAAGTCTCAGTGCTGAGCAGCTGCAATTAGAGCTGGTTTTAGCCATGGGCTCAGTCCCACTCCTCTCCTCACTGCTCAGCAATTCCTCCGCTGTAAGAAGTCAAAGTGTCTCTGTAAAAGCTATCTATTTTTGTCCACACTGATCAAATACCTAAGACAAACTTCTAAAGGAAGGAATCTCATTTCAAATGTAAAGACAGATATAAAATACTTGTCCTAAGGTTGGTCAAACACATCCATCAAAAGGGAGAGGAGGCAGTGCAGTGAAACCATTCCAGCAAGGTTCTGTGTGCAGAAAGCTGATTTTTAACCATTTGATGAACAGCTGTATTTTCACTCAAGGTTTTGAGAATGATCCTAACTCTGTAAAAATGCCCAACTGAAGACAAGTGTCAGAGGTGCAAGTGTTCACCTGAAAGCCTCTCACCCATGGCTGTTCTGTTGGTCTTCAGACACCACTGACAGCAACGTCTTGTTTCAATATGCTGATGAATTCTGCTGTATAATTCAGAAGGACATACATAATTATATCCTCTGGAAGGACATAACCTACAGCCTTCCCATGCATGCACAGTAATGATGGATAAACCAGGAACACATCATTTGAAATACAGTTTCTTCCTCAAGGAGAAGACTTGTAAGTTATTCATGACATTCCTTTGTCAGTATTTCAGACAGATTTGCAGACAAACTACCCCACTGAATAATGTTCAACTCAGCAAACTGCTTCTGAGTTGCCATCCTTTCAAATTAGCATTTAAGAACAGGGGGAAAAAAAAAAAAACCAAACACTTGCAATTCTTAGAGTCAGGTAAAGTGTCACAGCAACATGATATTCTACTGAATGTAAATGAACCTAAGCAGCAAAAGGAGAATAAATAGAAGCCACAGGTTTGATATTCAAGGTCACCATGATCTGAACTTTATACTGCTCTGTCCTAAGCAGGAAGCAGTCTAAAACCCTGCCACAGTATTTTTAAACAGACCATGCCAGATTTCTTATTTACACAAAACAAAAAAGTCTGTTGTAAAACACAAAGCCTGGAGAATTAACTCAGCCCCTGCCCTGTCCCCACAAAAAACTCAAACAAAAATCCCAAACAGTAAAAACTTTTTTGAATTAGAAGCCGATGCAAGTGATTTATCACAGGTTCTCTTGGGACCCATAGTCTTTACCCTGAAGAGCACCCCATGCTGGTTTGCCTACAGCAAGGTCTGTAGCTTGACCAGTTTGGGACTTGGCACATTCCTCTCGTCTCTCAAGAGCCCTTCAGCAGCACAAGGTCACCACTGCCTGGACCACACTGCACTACTGACATAAATATGGTTGTCCACTAACCCCCAGGTCACTTCAGTTATCACTCTTATTTGCTCCTCTAGCAAAAACACTGCCAGCAAAATCCTCTTGCTGCATGAATTATGAACATCAAACAGAAAGGAGCTGTTTCCCAGCAGCTTTCACACGTTTCTCCTCCAAAAAAGAGTCTCAGTAAAGCTCTAGCTCACTGACTGCACAGGAATCAAAAAACATTACCTTGGGGCAAGTGGAAAGCATGTTCCTCCTGAAACTTTCTTTTTACTTGCTGACACTGAATCTGATCCCTGGGTTTAGCACAAAGCCTTTTCCTTGCATGTCTGCACCGTTTCAAGCTATCTGGGCTTTGCTTTTAGATGCTGTCTTTGAAGTCCTGAAGCTTGTGCCAAACATGAACCCTCCATCCCCAGGGAGGGGATGCAGTTGTTCTACCATCACTCTTCAAATGTGCAGATGCACCCTGACTTCTGGGACAAAACTGGAATATGTATGACACTGATGAGATGAGGTTACTCTCCTCATGGTGAAGGTACCTGAACAGCTTTGCAGAAGGAAGATATTTTTGCGTCTTGGTACTTACAGCCAGTCCTACAAATAAAATTAGGAAGTTGTTCTCTCCTTCCTCAGCCCTCTGGTCACATCCCTCGACCATAATTTCTCTGAGTTTGAACACTTGTCTTCCACATGCTCAGAGTATTTTCTGAATATCCTCCCACTGTTACCCCCAGTGGCTTTTTGGAAAGGAAACACCCAGCTGCAGCAATCGCTCTCTCTGCCTTTCACCCAGATATTCCAGGTGGCATTTACTGCTCAACATAACTTGATGTCAAACTTTTAAGTTTTAAATAGCCTTTAGAAAAACGGGCTTTAGCAATTATCACTTCATAAGGGGCAGTGGGAGTTTGAAGACTAAAATACAGAAGTAATAAAATTGCAGCTTCCCACGCTACACAGGGAAATAAATTCTTAGTAGAAAAGATATGAGCTAGATGGGAACTAAAGAAAAAAACAAATTAATTGTCTATTTAGCAGAGGTTTTATTGTTATAACTTCCTCTTCTGCCTAGTTTTATGCTGCAATCTAACAGTTCTTGACTGCATGCCCAGTGATCAAAACCCCCCAAGGAAACTCATCAATCATATCAGCAGGGAGCACAACTCATCATTTACTTGTGTATATTTGGAGAGGCAAACTCTAAGCATGGCTTGAGAAGGGGTTTTATCCAGACTGAGATATCCAAGCTATGCTAAACATTAAATGCCAAATAGGAATTTGCTGTTAGAGATAATGAAAAATATTTCCACTGTAATACAGTAGCAACAGGCTACTTTGGAAAAACAAAACCAGAGCAACCAAGTGGGACTGCAACTGTATGGAAGCCCCTCACAGGAGGCTACTGATGATCACACTCCACAGCAGAAGTGGCTTTGTATCAGAGACAAGTAAAAAAGAATTCCTACACACAGTCTATTAAGTGTTCAGATGTCCTTTGGGAAGGGAGGCTCTTCACAGAAGAGACTAATTAAACTCTTGCCTCCCCTGACCTTGGCTATCAGCGCTGTTATCAAGACGCTTCCCTTCTGACAAAACCAAGGGCACACTTGTACTTCCTTCCCCAGGATCCTGCAGATCGGTTTGTGTATCCACCTCAACTTCTGAACTTTTCTTCTGTCACCTCCTCAAGCAGAGTTTTATTTCTGGGAGGTGCTCACCCCTCGGATACCACTTGCCACGACTATTTGTAGCAACCACCTCGGAGCAGAGCTCAGCCTGCAGCACATGGCAGCGCACGGGTGCTGCAGAGGACCACGAGCTAGGGAGAGGTGTCATCTCGAGGATTCATGAATGTGAGCTCTGACAAGTGTAAGAGCTGAGATTATTCTGGAATTAGCTTTCTGCAACTCGAAAGACTGGTTAAACACCGTATCAATTAAATGCTCGTATCAAATATACTCGGAGGGAGCACATTACTCAATAGTACTACGCACGTTTTTTTAAACCAGAAATAAATGTATTCCATTTCTCTGGCCAAAATTAAATGTAGAAGGTGATTTCTCACGCTAAGCAGACTCCAGGTCTTGAGGATGGTGATATAAATTGGTGTTGGAATAGCATGCCATTTTTTTCCATAGCAGTTTTCCTGAAATGCTGCCTCAATACTGCTTGGCATACTTTCAATCACTGATCTAAAAATTAAGTGCCTTGTTCTCATTTATGTTTCTAGCATAAGGAAGCCTTGATGTAATATATGAGCAGGCATTAACTATTTATTCACTTTAAGTTGTCAAATGCAAAGGACACAAGAACCTAAAAACCTACAGGCACTTTCTGCCCACTTTTTTCTCATGACTGTCAGGTCCCTACAACTCCACAGATCTGCCAGGCAGCCATTCTACAGAGGGGCTGCAGTAAATCAGGATAAGCCCCTGTGCCTACACAAATACTAATTATCTTGATTTTTCCCCCCCTTTTAGCATCAGCACGTCAGTGAAGTTTCTCACTGTTATGAAAGCAGAGGATGAAGTGCACTCACTGTGGGATTTCATGCAAGATTCAAAATACAGATATTAAACTTTCAAAGGATTTGAAAAATAAGTCTCAGCAGCACAAGCTTCTGCTTTTAATGCATCTTAATTATTTAGGCAATGTACTAGCAAAATACATCACGGGCTGCAGCATCCAGCAAAAGTCAAACCAGCACTACGGCCAGAAATTCCCAAAGAAAAAGAACAGGATCTGTGATCAGTGCACACGTGGAGACAGTGGTTTCAGGCTACCTCATCTGAACAGCACACGGCTTTCCAGAAAGAAATAACACTCCACTTCCAACCAGATCATCATTCTAGATCATTCTAGAGGTCAAGTCAGCTCAAGTCAGTGCAAGTCAAGCAGCTGAAACCATTAAATTTTTAAGTGCAATCACAGCATCACTTTTTGTGGAAGAAAAGATGGACACTACCACACACTCAGTGTCTGGTCCCTGGTTGAACTGGAAAAATATATTTTAATAGAGTGTTATATCAGAGGAGACCCAGGGCTTCTCAGATGAGCTGTTTCTCCAGCTCTGCCTTCCTTGCACAGGTGTGGAGTTTGATGGCTACTGAAAGATCTCACTGCTACAATACCACTAAGGATCCCAATTCATTTGCCATGGAGCTCTGCTTATTTGATTAAAATACAGGGGCATGACACCAGACCATTTTATTTGTTACTATCCCTACAGAATTACTTCCACCCGTAATGTTTGGTCCTGCTGGTTCAGCAAGGACCTCCCTCAAGAGTTCTTTGAGCAGAGAATCCCTGTGGGTGCTCTGGAAGAGACACACACACACTTTGGACACACGGCTGCTCCTTCACCAGCTAAGAGGCATCTTTGCTTTCTCACCCTCCCTACAGTTTGGAAGTTTCCCCCCATTCCTCGAAACCACGGAGCAGCTTTGCTGTTGGCAAGATGCCAGAAAATTCCCAATTTCGGAGGATCACAGCAAACATCCAGCTCTCCCTGGCTACCCAGACAGAACTGTGCAGTGATTATGCAGAGTTATTAGCATGGAACAGGGATTGCAGAACTGTGGGAACAGCACAGCCTGCATCCCTGGGCTGCTCTGAGCCAAGAACTGCACTTCAGTAATTCTCACTGTAATCCTTAAAAGGCTCAAGAAAGTTTTGGTGTCCCAGCCAGCACAAGCACACAAACACTGCAGGCTGTCATTACCTCAGCACCATGAAGTTGTATCAAGGAAGCAAACCCATCCAAATCTCTACTCACTGATATGAGTGGTGAGTGGTCATTAAAAAAAAAACCAGAGCTTTTTAAAGAAAGACCAATTCGTTTTAATCTTCTCAGCTCCAAGATTAAATTTCCTTTTTTAGCCTTAGTGTCAATTATGAGCATGAATAATGCCATTCACTTCCAAAATCATCCCAAGTACTGTACACACTCAATCTAAACAAAGGGAATGACAGATTGTGTTGGTGTTGTTCTGCAGCACTGAACTTGAAGAAGTCCAAACCTTAAAATCCTTTAGGGACTTAGAAAGTGGCTGACTAATCCTGCAACCACAAAGACAAGTTATCTCACTGGGTTGTTTTTTTCCCCAGTAACTGAATTACAAACCAAGATAAAAGGTCAGCCTGTCTGAACAAGCAAGCAAAAAAAAAAAAAAAAAAAAGCATCACTTGCTTTTAAAAAGCACTTGCTTGCCAGAGGTTTGATTAAGAAAAAAGACAGCAGAGGGTTTTTTCCTTCTCTAAGTGATTATGCTTTAATTTTCTTAAGTAAGAGTACCAAAATACCTCTGAACATGCTAAAATAAATCATGTCATTGGGCTTTGAGGATCTGGCTAGCTGCACAACTCAACTGTAAAGCACACAGCTGACCAATGTGGGGTTTTTTTCCCCCCCCCTTTTTTTTAAAGAAAAGCAATCTGTCAGGAAATGCTGATTCCTTTAAACCAAATAAAATGTTTTTACAGATCTGAAAGGTTTAACTAAGCTCTGCCAGGAAGGGTACATGTGTCTGTAATGGAGCTTCCTTCCAACCCCCCCCTACCCTTTCCCCTTCTCTTCCCTGCTCCTAAGGGCTCTGCTTACTAAAGGATTGACAATAAACTTCTTTATTCAGGATCCCTTATCCTAAACTAGGAGTGATTCATTCACATGATATTGCCCAGCATGAAACACAAATGTAACTGAAGTGGTAACCAATTAGTTAACACTAAATCAGTACACAACTACAGCCTTCATTAATGATGTGGAGTAAGAAGCTGGTGATACTGGTGCATCATCAGCATTAACATATCAGAAGATTTCACACACTCAAATCTGCAATGCACAGTGAAGGCTTAAAACACACATCATCCATGGCAAGGAGCCATTATAGTTTTAAATATATAATATATAAATATATTAACACTTAAGAGTATTAAACATTATTCAATAAATGTTTTTTATTTCAGTCTTAAGTCTCCCATTTTATTTCTGACTCCAGGAGAGCTGCTGAAGGGGATTTGTTTCCAGGAAGACCACACCCAATTCCCTACACTGTGTACCCAAAAGTGTTGCAAAACCTTGGTCCAATGCTGCTCTGCCTCTGCTCCTTCACTGAGGGAAGGGAGGCAACAGCTGCAGTTTGAAGGCAAAGAAGACAGAAGAGAGAATTAAAAGCTTTCTGAGGAAAGACTGAATTACAGAGATTTCCAGGGGATTCTGAAAAAAAAAATAAAAATCAACAACTGCATGCCCACGCAGTCATCTTTAAAACCAGGGGCATGTGTTTAATATTTCAGAGACAAATATTTTTTGGGACAGTCCCCCAGTGAACCATCTCCATAAAATCCATGTCTCACAAAGCTGCACACTTTGCTATGAAAGGTTTTCCCAGCTGTTCACTATTACTTGGGCATCCATTTATAACAATCCTGCATGATGGCAAGGCACAAGACAAGAAGGAATTAAACACTTAATTTCAGAATAATAATCCTTTCAGACTGTATCAGTCTACATGTACAAAGCTGCTCTTTCTCCCTCTTCTTGAAGGTCAAAGCTTTGATTCTGAACAACAGGATGGTTTGTGTTGGAAGGGACCTTGCAGACCACCTCGTTTCAACCCCCTGCCATGGGCAGGGACACCTTCCACCAGCCCAGGTTGCTCCAAGTCCTGTCCAACCTTGCCTGGAACACTTCCAGGGATGGGGCAGCCACAGCTTCTCTGGGCAACCTGTGCCAGGGCCTCCCCACCCTCACAGGGAAGAATTTCTTCCTAATATCTAATCTAAACCTGCTCTCTTTCAGTTTAAAGCCTTTATCTCTTGTCCTATCACTCCACACCCTTGCTAAAAGTCCCTCTCCAGTTCTCCTCTCCAGCTAAGGCAAACCTCTCAGGATACCCAGGCCACTGGAAGCAGCCACAGCCAACTGCAAATTCCATTACCTTCTCTGTACCAGCAAAACCTCAAAGAAGCCTCACCCATGATGAATCTCCTCCCTGCAAAGTCTCCTGGTGAGGTCAGCAGGCAGATTCCCAGGGATTACATGCACCAATTACACTGGCAATGAGCAACACCTGGACTTTTCTGCAGGATTTACAGGAACAGAAGAAGAAAGGGCACAAAGGCAAATGCAGCAGGTCCAGCAGTCAGAGCTAACTTTGCTCCTCCCACAGTGCATCATTTCAGGCACTTGTCCAGATGAGACCCTGCCCACTGGAAAGAATCCAGAGAGGCCTGATGGAGACTTTATCCCCAGGCTCTTCACTTATGGTCCAGAGGCTCCATCTCCCACGAGGCAACTCAGAGCAGCTGTAATGGGCTCCTCAAGCAAAGAGTCTCCAAAAGGAGCCTTTTCTGCTACAGATGAGAAAAACCTGGACAAGCTTGTCTTTTTAAGCTACATTACCCTTTAAAACATTTGTACTGACAGATGAGTTGGAAGAAGATTTTAGAAGCATTTCAAATAGACCTCGTTTGAGCAGGAGTGTTCTTTCTTTAAGGGAGATGCTGTGCCAAGAACACATCCAGCCTTGAAAACACATCTCAAGGCATAACAAGGCTCCAACAGGTTTTCTAAAGAATACAGTATGCTCAGAGATAATTTTTCCAGCATCACACCCTCAATTATTAATTCCTCTTCTCTTTCTCCCAGAGCAAAAATGCACATTGCAGCCTGACCTTAAACATACAGCAGTAGTGGAACAAATCCAGTGATCACAGACCCTGGATGAAGTTCTGTTAGTTACTTAGTTCATCCACAAAACTTTCAGTCAATGTCTCAGCTGATTAAATGCTACAGCAGGAAAGGGGCCTCGGAGATAGTCCAGGATGTTGAGTTTACAAGTCTGAACACTCTGATATAAAGTCGATTTCAGGTTACATTATTCCAGCCTCCATTAAGGGCTATGACCTAAGCAATTCGACACAAACAGCAGCAACTCATTTTACTTCCCACTCACTGCAAGTTTCATCTAAAAGCCTCATGTCACAGAAGGCCTGCTATATACAAAAATATAGCAAAAAACGAAAATTTGACAGCGAGTTGTGGCAGAAAGTGCTTTGCAATCAATGTCAGTTTGCACCAAAGTGAAAGCAGGTGGTGAGCAATGACCCTGTTACCAAATGGAAGAGAGCAGGAATCTATTCTCTTCCCCAGCAGATACAGGAGTCATGTCACTGAACCACCTTTTTCAATTTTAAATATTGCTAACAAATTTTAAAACCAAATGTGGTATCTTCTCGGGGTTTTTTTTTTGTTGGTTTGTTTTTATAAAGGAAATTTGGAAAGGTTTATAAAACCTACATACACAGAGTTTGCTGTAAACCACGCTGGTGGTTTGAGGCAGCCATGAATCCAATGAGGTTTGCAGTGAGGTTCAGAGTGCTTTCCTCATGCAAATGTCACAGAAGATTAACAAACAATAAAAGAGAGAAGTAAGCTGTTCCTGGGCTTATTTTTAAAATGACTGTATGTTTGACTATAAGGTGACAAAATGAACCATTTGTCCTTAATAAAGATGTCATAAGTTAAAAGTATTTGCTGGGAAGAACATACTAAATATGCTGAAAAGGTAACACTTAAGAGAGACACAAACAATTAACAGAGCTTTAAAAATTTTTGGCAGATGGCTGAAGGAAAAAAAAAGGAAATCCATTCAAGGGACATCAATGCTATGAATCAAGACAGGTGACATTTAAAACCAATGAATAAAACATCACAAAAACCTGCCTCTTTTCATAAATCATACTTCACAGTGGAATTATATCCAGATATTACACTTCAAGATCTTCCTCCATAAGCAGGAGACACCATGGGGGTACGAGTCAGCTTTGGAAGTTAATACTTGTCTATCCTGGACTGCCTTCTGCTGTCAGAAAAATGGTCTTATTTGAGTCTGTTTCTCTCCCTCCCATAAAAAGAAAGTTATAGCCTTAATGCTCTCCCACAGAAAGAAACCTTTATTTTAGATTCAGCACAGCAGAAACAAGTTTACTCGCTTCCCACCTAGGAATGTGCCCTACTTCCATAGGGCCCAGACAGGGATATCCATCAGCCACCCCAGATCTGGCTTCATCTCTCAAACTGATGAATGCCCCAGCAAACAAGTTCACTTTACGTTCAAAGTAAGACTATTGGAAGAAATCAGTGCCTGAGAAGTAATTTTTATTCCAGCCACCACTGGGAAAAAGGAGAGTTCATGATAGATGAAGGGCAGAAACATTTGGACAGAGAACTCCCTGAAGATTCACTCAAAGTGTTTGTTTTAGTCTTGGAAAAACGTTATTGAGAAAAGCTCCACTTTAACCAAACTTCTTTTCCTTCTGTGCAAAACTATACATATTCAAATGAATTTTTGGAACAATCAATCTTTATTCATCACACAAGGGTTAGAGAAACTTGCTCTCCTTGAAAATAATAATTCAGTAGAAGTCTCACGATTATCTGATTTTCAATAATGCCATTTAAATGACCTACAAATGTGCACACTCTAATAAAGCTTTTTTTGCTCCTATCCAAGCAGACAGACTTTCTGGAGTCTTAGTAACCAGCTCGGATTATTCACTTGAGTAATTTGGATGGGAGAAAGGAGGAACAGAAAGATTAGTGTGGAGGGGCCTGCATCTGACACCTTTACCAAGCTGCTTAAAAGAGAGAAGTTAAAAGAAGGATCATAGCAGAGTCAGGAAACACTATAAAATGATAAACTATAAAAAGTCACACACCAGCAGCTCACCATATAATGCAAGTACTTCTAGCATCTGCCTCATCCCTGTATCCTCAGCATGCCTTCTTCCTACTGCTAGCAAAGACCCAAAGACCAATTCCAACAAAATGAGAGCCAATTATTCAGTCTGCCATCATTTTCAAAGCCGGCAACTGCACAGAAAATACTCTCAAGTTTTTAATCGATTGAACTTTTAGAAGGACAAAAGGTAGTAAAGCTATAAAGCATCAATATTAGATTGCTAATAAATGCTATCCAAATGGATGTTCAAAGAAACCAAAGACATTGAATGTTCCAGGTACTGGCAGACAACAAGCTGTTCACAAGATAAATGACACCTTCACAGACAGAATACAATAAATTAGAGACTCTGGTCATTGTAAAGCAGAACGTGTTTACTGTTATTGATAAGCAATAAATCACCTGCCCTCTAACAGTTCCTCCCTATAAGTAACTTCCAGTGAAAGAAACAGATGGTACCAGTATGCAGCCATTCTTCAGCACAGCCCTGAGCAGGGAGAAGGAATGTGCTGTGCTGATGAGGCCCATTTTTAACTGCAGTTGTTCAGGAGTGGTGTCTGGGGGAGCAGTGGGGTGAGGAGAGAGACAGAACACCGAGCACCTGAGCTCCAGCTGCCACTGCTGCTGGTCCAGGCCAGTGGGAATCATCACTGCACATCCCTGCTTTGGGCTCCAGCCCACAGGATCCATCCTGGCTGGATCCTTCCTGCCTGGGCCACACCTGACATGCTAGGCAGACTCGGACCTGCAGGCACTGTCAGGCTGATCTACCCCCAGGGTCAAACCCACAGCATGATCCTAATGCTTTGACATCCTAACGCCTTGCTCTGACAGAATTCAGCTTTCTATAAACACTTTCGATCTCTTGCTATCACACCAATACCTAATTTGTGCAACTAGAAGGACTCACATTCAAGGTTTCACCACAAACTAACAGCCTGTTGTCCAACTGAACAAGCTGAAGACACTGTTAGACCAACACAGTTTCCTTCCTTGTAAGGAAACAAAACCAGAGACCACAAGAGCAAGTGGTCTGCAGATGCTTTTGAAACAAAGAGGTCTCATTTCAGAGCTAGTCAGTTTTAAGGAGCACATTCCCTGGAGAAGTCAGGTACTGACAGTAAGTTGTGGCCCAAGCACTTTGGAAGCAACAGGCCAGACTATTGGTTACTGGAAGGAGATCTGTAGCTGGGGCAAGAGCTGGGTTTGATCCCACAACTCCTGCTACTCACCCTTCTCTGCCGGGCAAATGGTGAGGTGGAGACCAGTGTACGTGGGGACTCTCACTACTGTGCAGCCCTGACAAAAGTGGCAGCTGGTCAGCACTTACATTCTTCCCCCCAGTTAGAGGCAATTAACACCTCCTGCTAATCCTTCCTTTGCCCTGGAAAAGTTTCAGAAGCCGCAGTTATATTGTTTGCAGGACAGTCTTCCCCAGCAGTAGAGAAACAGATGACACTGAGCACTGAAAAGTGATAAAGTCTGTTTTGGAACCAAGGGAAATCACAGCAATCTTTCCTGTCCAAAGAAATTCCCATCAGCAGCCAAAGAGACACTGCTCAAAAGGAGCTAAAATGATGGGCTGGTGCAGGGAATGGCACTCACAGCATGGGAACACGAGAGCTGGCACACGGGTTCACTCCCAGCAGACTGCAGCGTGGTGAAGCTGTGAACAAAGGCCAGGGCAGCAGCCACCTTCCACAGCCCTCCCACAGACATCTGAGACACTGGCTGTGTCTGCTCCTTCCACTTCTGCAAACCTTGACACTCTCAAGGGCATATGTTAATTTTATTTTTGTAAGGAAAAACAGTTCTGCTCCGAAGTTTTTTCTGCTGTGAAGGCAGATCCTCTTCATTAAGTCCAGGACTGAGAAGGAAAGACCCGAATTACAGCTGTTGATAATTGCAGGAAAGGGAAAAGTCTGACTCACCAAGACCTCGCAGATGCAAGCAAATCAAGGTCTTCCCAAAGGAAGCAGAATGTTTCTTAGGAAAGAGACATAAACCTCGTTTCTGAATGTCAGCTTCCTCCCCAGCACTGCAGCAGCAGGGTGGAGACTGCCAGTGCAGACAACAACTGCTGCTGGTGGCAGCTCCCCACCAAGATCCTGCAGAGGAATGGCACTGCCTTCCCTCCACAGCCCAGCTCCCACCTGCTGCTCTTCCAGGGAAGCACCAAGAGCAAGAGCAGCTCAGACACTGTAAAAGTGACTGTACCAACCCAGCTCCTGGCAGATACACAGGTGTCAGAAGCAAAAAGGCCTTGGAGCAAATGGCCTCAACTTTATGTGTAAAGCCTGTGGAAAGATCTGATATCCTGCAGTACCCTTGCTCTAGTCTCTGTTAAAAGTTCATGTCCTATTTGACTTCACATCCAAAACGTGCCCCCAGGATACCTGACTAGCAAAGACTCACTGATACATAAAAAAATATGACTTAGAGTTACAGTAAAACCTAAGGTTAATACAGGTATTAAAAACACAGCAGTTGCATCGTGGTGGCAAAATTTGAGACTGACCAGGGCTCTACTGCCACTGATTTTCACCAGTGAAACCACAGTCATGAAATAGAACTGAAAAGGTTTCAGTGTTATCACAGCAGTCGCTGGCACCTGCTAATTTGTTAACAAAACTGGCCTTCAGTAAAAGGATTAGTGTTGTAATACAAAACATTGGTGACTGGCTGATCCACAAATGTGTGCTACAATAGGTTTGGCAAGACTGAAGGCCTTTCGAACAGGGCCAGAATAGAAAACAAGTGATACCAGTTTAGCCACAAGTGATATTAGAACACTGACCTGCCCAGAGCGGTTAAAAGGCTTTTAAAATAAGAATAAGTAAAGGGTTTGTTGTGTCTAAGGGCAGCAAACACATAATTTTCCCTTATGTTACAGTACTACTGAAAGATTAAAGTGAAAAAATGTAGGACATTGTCTAAACAAATCTTCTAGCATTATTAAGTCTGTGCAACAGCATGTGACTAATGTTCACTGGCAAAATTAAATTCAACTACAAAAATTCTGAAATCTGATTATGGCAATTAGGAATTCTCCGTACAATGCAGCCTGCCCATTAACAGCCTACTCCTGCAGCAGTCTCCTGTTAAGAGTTTGTTGTATTTTTCCTAAAAGCAAGCATTTTTGCCCATAATTACTATTTCCCCCCACCCCACATTAAATAAATCATAATGTTGTTGAAAACATTGTTTGCAATCAAGCAGGGCTTAAATCTTTAGAGATCCTTGTTCAAGCGTGAGTGGGGATAAACATTAACAGCATCAGGCATTGACTAATCAGTTAATAACAACTTCTGCCTCAGAAATCCAAGGCTGGAAACACTCTGGGTTAATGCCATCTCTGACCACAACCAGGACACAGCCAGAGCATCACATCTGGGAGGAATGGAGTTCACCACCTCTGCAGTGGATGGGGTTGAGTCAATCTAACCCTCATCCAACGTGACATGGCCACGGTGATATAAATAGTGTCTTATTTGCCTGCTTCAGAGGAACAATGTTAGTCAAGAAAAGGTCAAATGGTTTTGCCACAGGGAAAAAGAGAAAAAAAATCTTTTGTAATTTAATATTGCCCCCTCCCTTTTTTTTTTTTTTTTTGGAGGACAGAAGACTCCAGGTGCTACTCACGTAGGAGGGAAGGAATAAAGAAGAGAAGGCATATTTATCTAGTCTCCAGTAGCACAAAGCTACAATATTTCAATCATTTCTTAAGGCCCAGAGGAACTAGTATTTACCCAGCATCTCACTGATCTCATCTCTACTTGGAAACCTGCAAACTCTATAAAAAAAGGCTGCTCAAACCTGCCTATTTTGACAATGCAGAAGTAAGTTACAGCTGCAGGCAGATCTAGGACAGATTTACTGGATACACCCAGTGAATGCACTTTTTTCTTATTCCACAGTGCTCATTGCATTGATGATTTCAATTAATAAATCATTAATAAACATGACTTTTACCCACAGCTAGCTATCAAATTGATCAATTTTTGGGCAAATGGTAAAAAATACACGATTTTAAGTCTTTAAATACATTACACAACGTGAGCTCGCTGCTACAAACCCTCAGATAAGGGCTATATGAACACCCACATTATTTATCAAGGCTGCTTTCAAGTAATTTTCTTATCCTACAGAAAATAAAGTAGCTCTGTTCCAAAATTTACATGCAAGGCAGGTTGGCATATTCATATGCAACTGAACTAGAGAAACACATACAGCTGGGAAGCGAGATTTCTACAAATTATTACAGGAAGGTGACCCAAAGGCCAATTTATTGCTCACTTTTATTGCTTCCAGCACACTGCTAATCTGTGCACATGGCAATACTGCAGCACTAATGGAAATCAGTAAGCGGGGTCACGTGTGTCAAATAACTGCTTTGCACGTTCTAAAAATATTTGTAGGTCCCGTTTGCTGGAGTGGCACCGACCTTCCCTCGTGTTATCCGTGCTCCCTGGGTGTACCCTGCACCCACAGCTCCCAGGGAGCACGGTGGAACACATGGAATACACTGCTAAACTTGTTATCAATCGCATTAGAAAGTAAAATAGTTACAGCAAGTTTCCCCTTGGGCCACCTTCTGCAGACAACAAAAGACTTCTGAGATACTCCAAACCAGCCCACCTTTCCTGGGAAATGCCACACACTGATAAACAATTATTTATCATTAGATTAGGGTGCAGCACACAAGGTGAATGAGACACATGAAGTGTCTGACTCGACTGGAACCGTGTGTTTGGCCCAGACCCTGTGACACACAGGCAGCTTGAGGGTTATATTTGCAAAACATCTTTATGCAGTGACTTTAAGCTTTTGGGCTGAACACAGCACAGTGAAAAGGAGAGAGAACACAGGAGGTCCCCTCAGCCATCCTCTGCAGCCTGAGAAAACAGGAGAAGCAGCAGCACAGACAACAAAATACACATAATAGCAGTTAAGTCTCCTACAACATGCACAAAGATGATGAAAAGCTCCAGAGATTATTCTGGCCTTGAAGAGAAGCATCTCCTCGAGTCGTGACTGGCAGAGGGATTTTGCTTTGCACGCTCTGTGAAGGTGGAGTGAATATCACCAGCTCCTGCCAGCGTGACAACCTGAGCCACAGGCAGCACGACGAGGCAGCACAAGGGCACTGAGAGCAACAAGTGCTGGCAGTGAAGGATCACTGTGTGAAAATGCAGCGTTCAGCTGAGCACGCTGCTGCTGGCACTGGGAACTCAGACCAGAGATCTTCCATCCCCACCAAAAAAAAAAAAAAAAAAAAAAAAAATCAAATTTATGAATAATGGCTCTTTCTTTGGACTTCCGAAAAGTTCACGAAAATTCTGAAAGAGTGTGAATCGTAGGCAGGAAGGCTGAAAATTAAGGATTTGAAAGAGTAATTAAAGACGAGCTTGATGTTTATCTATTAAAACAAAGCCCAGTGCCACAGCTTGAGAAAAACAAGGGAATTCAATGGTTCTAACACTTCTTTGTCAGGCATTACACACTGTGGATTTGCATTTTCCAACTACCATCTGGATTTTTTTTTTTATTATTATTTTAAATGCATAATGGGGAAGTAAAGCAAGACAGCTTGTACCGTCATGTCCTCAGGCGTTTTTGTTCGTTTTGTTTGCTTTTAAACAAGGAAAGTATAGAGACAGTGACTGGTTATGATTACTGAGAAATACCTAAAGAAAACGAGTTTTTCAAAATGCCCCATCCAAATGCATTAGCCATTAGAATCTCCTCAAGTTTCCATTAGTCTGTCAAAACAAGAAATAATCTTATAGCAGCTCTGACTAAAATTCTTAAAGGATTGTCACACTGATTGAATTTCAAAGTACAGACTTACAAATTCGTAGTCTCCATCCTGTGGTACTTTCCAATCAGATGAATTTTTTGTCTGGCCAGACACATTCTTCCCGAAGCTATTGATTTGATTCTCCTTCTCCTTCTGCTCAAAATATTCAAGGAATGATGGTTTGGCTGGCTGCATGGTTTCATCCCTCCCTGGAAATATTAAACATAACAATAAAAGAGTTGTTTTGAAAAATATAGTTTTGCTTATACAGCCCTACATCACGCCCAAAAGTGATTTAATTTTTTTAGCACACACTAAATCACACAGTACTGCTAAAGTACTTGCTAAAATACTATTTTTCAGCAGCTTTTCAATCGTAAAACTGACTGTACAGTGGGAAAACTGGAGAAGGGAAGCTTAAAGCCCAGCACACAAGAGATTACAATGCTGGAGGCCTTGGCCTCTAGACCTGCAATCCATCATCACAGCACATTGCCAGGTAACTCGACCTCATGCACTGAATGTTGAACTGAACTGCTGCCCACGAGACAGGCTGGGCTACTTCATCCCAGCCAGGTTCCATGCACTGCAAAAATAAGCCAAGTTCAAAAACTAAACAGCACTGTTTTACAAGCAGAAACTCACCTTTATATTTGTGAACAGAACAGGACAAAAATGAGGCTTTCCAAGACCACAAATACCTTATAAATACCACATAACTTGCCTTGGGTAGAAGTAGTCAAGTTCTACATTGTTTGTGTAGAAAGGCTTAATTAGCTGACAAAAGTTCTTTTTTTTTTCTTTTTATAAATAGTAAGTTTTTGAGTTTCCTGCTCTAGTTTTCTTTTCATAAATTAATTCTTTTGAGTCCACTCTCCTACTGGATTACTCAAGTAAGCCAGATATATAGATCAACCTCTCAATTCTAGGCTGTATTTAAGAAACTTGGGGTAATAACAAACAAGTTAAGAGTACAAAGAGAGACAGAGGAGTCAAAATAACCCTGTAAACATGAATACTTTGATTTTTAAAAGCAGGTCTCATAAGTCTCCCAAGCACTATTCTCAATGAGCTCGCCCATACTGAGGAGAAGAAAGGATGTGGCCAAGAGCACTGACATTGTTCTCATTTGCTTAAATCATTCTTTAGAACAAGCAGGAGTTAAAAGAAAAGGGAGAATGCTGCTGATCCATTAAGAGCTAATAAAACTACATTCTCACAGGGTGCACAGGTGGGTTGGGTAGTTGGTGGGATTAGGGATACGAGCGCTTTATCCTTCTTCCTTTAGCTGTTACACCATCCAACACTCTGCTCATGTGATTCAAGAACCACTGCATACAAATAATTTTGGAAATCCATTCAGCAAACAGGTTTCCATCACTGCAGGGTCACGAGTTCCCAGAGCAAAGCAGCTCCCCAGGGCTGTGTGGAGAAAGCAGAGGTGGCTCCCCACGGGAGATGGCTCTGGCTGTGGGGTGGCAGCAGCACAACAGGGAGGGAAGTGATGACACATGAGAGGATGGAAATACTGATTTCTAGCACAGACAGCAAAAAAACCCAACACAGGAAGAAAACATGACATTTAACTTCTCAGCAAGTCAGGATCAAAAGGCTTTCAGTACCTCCAAAGGAAGATTTCTTCACTAGTGCAACCAGTCCAGCTTGAGATGCTGCACAGACTCCTCTCACTTAAACTGGCCAGTCCTGTGACTTACAGCACTGCTAATATCTTGTGAAGAGTCCCAGTCCAAAGGAAGAAGCTGTCTGGCACAGCAAACATGCTGTAACAGAGCTGCAACACAAGGCCATGACAGCTGCAAACACAGCTAAAGGCTGCTCACAGCTTAATGCCACTGCACTGCTCTTGATGATAAAATGGTTCAGCAGAACCTGTGAGCATCATGGAAGCAAGCACTGAAACCAAGTAAATGGTTTTGTTCTGGTAAGACAAGGTTCTCTAGACACTGCAATAGGTTACTCATACTTGAAACATATGTTTTAGGTGATGCAGAAACCATCATTTTCAGAAAGCAGGATCAGGACTAGAGTTAACAGAAAATAGCATCAGAATAGCCTAATTCTGGACTGTGGAAATAAGTTCACTGCTGAATGCCATACACTTGAAATAAATATAATCTGTCAGGCAGGCAATCAAACAAATTTTAGAGCTTCAGACAGACACACAGGGGATGTTCTGTGATGGGTTGGTGGGGTCTGTGTAATGCTCTCTCCTACAGCAGTCTGTACAGAAGGCAGGCTGTCACAAGGCAGTCCTCTCTAAGGATACTCAGCAGCGCTTTCCTCTTGAAAAAATATTAGCTGTTCTGGAAACCCATTAAGATTTAATCCCTGAACATTATTCTTGCACACAAAATTGCCACCCAGTGATCCAGAATTCCCTTGCAGATTCTGTCTGATCCTCAGACAAGCAGATGAATTCCTTGGTCAGCCACGAGATACTTTAGGAAATTATTTGTCTATAGACACATTAAATACAGAACAAATTTCTGCAAAGAGAAATGAGAAATCCTGGCAGGATATTTGGGTTGTGATACTGAGAGAAGTGTGGTTCTACACAGCCTGAAATGTCATGATGCATTTTGAAAAAGCCCTGCGTGGCTCTGCCTCTCCAGGGTCAGCTAAAAGCTCAAGCATGAACTGAAGTGCTGATACTTTTGCACCACGACAAGTGGAGCAAAGATAAATTATTCCACCCCTGGCAGCAGTTCCCCTTTCCTAAACAACAACCCCAAAAAACTCATTGCAGAGAATTAGATCAAGAAGGACACCTTCAGACCAGCAGCGTGAAGGTCAGGCAGGGAACACGCCTGCAAAGTGGAGAACAGATTTGCTGTTGGGAATAATTACTGTAATACAATCACAATCCAATTACTGCTGAGTGATAAAACATTTATTTAGAATGAAGTAAACACACCCCTTGTGCTCTGCTGCAGCTCAGCCTGTTTGAAGCAGGAGGTAAGTTATTATGGACAATCTCGGCAATGTTTAACACCAACTAATTTTGTAGAAATACAGAATTCATAACTAGCCAGGCTAATCTATACACAGCTCACTGACAGCCAGTCTGGGTCTCGGTAACTCAGACTTCCTAGGGGGAAAAAATGAAAATCTAAATCATGACTGTACTCTCTGTTTTGAAAACTATTGTTTGCAGCACAGGAGGCTTTGAAAGCAAATGTTTCACTCTAGTGATATTGGCTTATTCAGTTCTTTCTTTTTATTTTCTTAAAGACTGTTCACTCAAAAGAGAGCTTGATTCAGAGTGTCAGTTTAAACAATCGTGCTCATTTCCCCACATCTTGTGTTTTAACAAGAACTGCAATATTTGCAATAAATGCAATTTTGCATTTGGCCTCGTTGAACTTCTTGAGATTTGCACACTCCCACCTCGCCAGCCTGTCAAGGACCCTCTGGATGGCATCCCTCCCCTCCAGAGTGTCAACTGCACCACTCAACTTGGTGCTGTCAGTGATAAACGGAATAGGGAAAATTACCTACCTACAGAAGCTTTTCCTGCTGCCCTTGATGTCCCTGGCCACACTTATTTCTATCAGGGTTTTAGCTTTCCTAACCTGATCCCTGTCTGCTCAGACAATCTCTCTTTATTTCTCCCGGGCTACCTGTCATTGCTTCTACCCTCTGTAGGCTTCCTTTTTGTGTTTGAGTTTGTCCAGGAGTCCCTTGGTCACCCACACAGGCATTTTTGCCTGACTTCCTCTTTGTTGGGATGCACTGCTCCTGAGCTTGGAAGATGTGATCCTTGGATATTAACCAGCTTTCTGAGCCCCCCTCTCCCTCCAGGACTTTATCCCATGGAACACTACCAAGCTGATCCCTAAAGAGGCCAAAATCTGCCCTCCTGAAGTGCGAGGCAATGAGTTTGCTGTGTGACCTCCTCGCTCTCCCCAGGGAGAGGATGAGAGGAACGGTGTGAACTGCAGCAAGGGCGACTTGGCAGAACACAGGGGAGAAAGTTTCACAACAGGGATGGTTGTGCAACAGAGTGGGGCTGGAGGGACTGTGCAAGGCCTTGAGCAACCAGAGCTGACATTGCACTTGCCCCAGCCATCACAATGGGGTCAGACTGATGATCTCCAGAGGTCCCTGCCCAAACCAGCGCCTCTGCGACTCATGCTCTGCACACCCACTGTCAGACACCACTAACCCTGCAGTCACCTTAGGCCTTGCAAACACAAACAACATTTAGCCACCAATTTCAGAATGTTTTGTCACCAATTTGAGTACATTTCTATGCATCAACATGTAACACTGTGCCTTTACTTAGTGACGCTTTGTTTTCTTAAGTGCTATAAATTAGAGACTGCTAACTGACAAAAAATGGGAAAGATAATATAAAAGGAGAAATAGCTGGAATAGAAATACAGATCTAAGATATCTGAAATTGTAGTTGCTGCTCTGATCTCAGTAGGGGTGCATATGCAGTAAGACCAACAGAAACGTTCCCGGAGACAGAAAGACATTGCACCAAATCAATTATCATCCCAGCACGACTGAAATTCTTTTTGTCAATCTTAGCACTTAACAGCAGTGTCATCTTTCCAAAGATGATCTGCTATTAATTCAACGCAAGAGTCACTCCGCTATGTCTTTAAAATTTTGGTAACAGGCAGCTGAAGACAAAAATCGATCACTGCTATTTGCAGAAGCAGATGCTGCTGAAAGATGACACCGCACCAAACGAGTCTGTGCCAAAAAGCATTTGACTTCCTAATTTTATAGGGTTAGACTAAAATATGAACATCTGACAGAAAGTGAGATCACAACTGTGGCAGAGAAGAGCCTTTTATGAGAAGGTCACCCCGCGGTGACAAGAAAGGCTTCACTGTGCATCTATTTTGGAATCTAAAGAGTTGCTTATGAGGATGAGCCACGAGAGCTCCCTGGAGCCATTAACGGCCTATCATTTAGATATGCAGTCATCTTTTAGGAGCTATATTAATTACACAAATGGAACACCACAGCTCTGTTGGGGCTGGTCCAGCTGACTGCAGAGTTGCAGGTTCGGGGTAGCTGTGCAGAGCCACAGGCACTGGGAGGGACTCTGAGAGCTCAGCACCTCCTGTGAAGAACAGAAGCCCTCCATGGAAAACTCACAAGTGCTGCCTGGTATAAAGTCACATTTAGAAAGTATAAAAACATCAGTATCGTTGTGACAACAGCAAAAGGTGTGAAACTAGTGGGTCCAAAGAATGCCGCAAGTTGTGCACAACAAATAAAGATTCTGATTTTTGAAGGAATATCATGCTAGGCTTATTATGATTTCACCACCAATGTTATCCTTCAGCACTGGAAAGCAAAGCCCAACTGCTCGTGGTACTGTGCAAGCTGAGACAGTCCTTACCCAAAGCACAAAGAGCCCAGACAAGCCCAAAGACAACTGACAGGTACAGGCAGGGCTCTGCAAGGAGCCACTGAGGTGACATCACCAACAGCCAGTACTGGATCCTCTCCTCTGCCAGGCTACAGCAAGGGCAGCTGGTAAGGAAAAACTTGAACAACAGTCAAGATTTCCAAAAAATGTGACCTTTCTGAATAGCTGAGGGAATGGAAGAGGTCAGTTTTAGTGGCTGACTGCAGCACACAGACCTCCTCACATCAAGCAAAAGATGACAAAGAAGGTGTAGAGAGCCTCCAAGCCATGTGCCTTTCCATATGATGCTGCAGGGAAAGCACAGTGATAAAGAAGAAACAGCCCAGTCAATCAAACCAGCAAGAGATTTACTTTTTATCCCCAGCAGTAAAGAATATCCATGAAACCAGATCATTCACTATCATCTAGTCCCAGAAATCAAAGGACTCATTTCGTTGATTCTGTCAAATTAGCTCTCACAATTGAAAATTTTCAGAAGCTTATGAGCTTCAAAAGACGCCTTCAGAAAAAAAGTGGGATTTACAAAGTCCTTGTATCTCTCTGAACAGGCTTGCTGAGTAATGAAACTAAAATTCCTGCTTTTCTCTAAAATTATTCTTCTTCTCTACTCAAACTTGACATCAGAAGAATCCTTGGTTTATTATTCTTTCCTCTCGAAAGGGATTGCAATGATCTACCTAGGGTGAATATTCTAGAGTCACAAAGCCTGCCATGAGAGAGTAAGATAACCTCAGGAGCATATTTTGTGTGCTCTTTAGTCAGTTTATACAGTTAATACTTAAATACCTATTCTTGAAGCCACAATGATAAGATTTCTTCCCTATATCACAAAAACTCCCATCTGGAGTAATAGCTAGGAGCAGTTGGGAGATCAAGCTACAAATTAATTTACAAAGATAATGTGAATCAATAACAATGAAGTGAACAATTACTACATTAGCAATATCAAAATAAACCGTGATTTGTCAAAGATTTCAGAGCAATCTTTAGAAAGACAACTGGCCTCAGCTCTGGAGAATATTTGTGTGGATGACAACGTGGCATCAGGAGCAACAAACCAAAAAAATTTTCAGTTGACTCGTGCTCAGGAAGTTGCATCCTGTGAGCAGGAGCTCAAAGCAGCTCTGCAGAGATGAGGGAAGAGCACTCTGAAGGAAGCAGAGCCATCACTGCCTTTATTCACACACAGTGACAGAAAGGATCCCCTGGGACAAGCAGCACTGTCTTCTGCTATTGTATACGAGATTATATAGTCCCTTTCACAGAGGGATCAAGATCTATTGTGAAGAAATTGGTTTGCTTTGTCCCTGCTGTTGACAGCCCTGCTGCTCTCCCCAGTTATAAACCCTCTCATTTCCACTCGGAAGTTCATGGGGAGCCGGTGGATATTCACTTGCTTTTAAGTAAGGCTCAGCTTTTCAGCATTCAAACCACCATCCCCCACACCCTTCACCTTCCCTCCTTGCCTTAAATTTATTCTTTTTTCAAATATCCAGTGTCATCTTTCATTTTAGTGGTCTAAATAAGCACAGATCTTCCACTGACTTCTCACATAACAGCCTTAGTCCCCAGCAGTCTCAGTAAGTTGCTGTCTGCTTTAGATTCAATTATGTAACTAAGACTGAAAATACATATTTAGGAGGCACAAAACAGTGCCTGATGATTATGTGCAAGCAACACTTCATCAATATTAAATTTCAAATGGAATTTTGTGTTATTTGCTTTGGGCTATTTCTTAGAGATCACAGATGAACTTTAGCAGCTGGGCAGCATAATTTGTACAGCATGAACAGGACTGAGTCATTTTGAGCAGCAGAGCAGAGAGATGTCAAATTATTCAACCAGAGCAAAAAGTGCTCCATCATTAATAAGTTCACCCCGTGGCAAGAGAAGCTGAGATTTCCTCACATTAAAAGCAGTAACACTTCCTATCTCTTGAAGCTTACGAGGACAAGTCTCCCCATAATTATGGCTTATCTCAAACTAAATCAAATCAGAACATTCCTGACAGGTTCTGCTATTAAGAACAAACTCCTAAATGACCATAAAAAACAACATTAGGTATCCTAAATCTCTTAACAAATAAGATATGAAAGTCATTAAGGAGAGGAGTACCAACACTCATCCAAAGCTAGTAGCATGTAGTTGAGAACCCTTTCAGGAAAAGGGGAGGAAATCCTCACAGTAATGAAAGCTGTTTAGGACCAGGTTACCTCCTCTTGGATCTCTTTTACATAAAAACTCAGACACAATTATAAATACATAGCAGCTTTCCTCCTCCATCCCAATGCTCAGTGCACACCTTATGTCTTTCACCTCATTAGCTTGAATTGTTAGTTCAGTCCAGCAACCACAGCGTGTGACAGGCAGTGAGATGTGAAGGTGCATCAATAAAGAAGTGAACATTTCATATTCTGCAGCACCTGCCTCAGGTTCTGATGTGAAACAAGCCCATCAACAGGGGTGCAGCCTGCAGGTCCAGCACCTGTGGGTAACAGCTCAGGTTCCCCAGACAGCACAGAACCAAGTGAGCACTTCCTAACTCCCTTTCTATTCATAATCCAGAAACTCATTTGCTTATCTAGAGAGAACAGAAAACAACATTGCAATGAACATTTCTTTTCCCCTGAAGCTTGAAAATCTGCAGGTAAAAACA
The DNA here is from genome assembly GCF_003945725.1 of Corapipo altera. Lineage (NCBI taxonomy): Eukaryota > Metazoa > Chordata > Aves > Passeriformes > Pipridae > Corapipo > Corapipo altera. Next base: position 11,421,034 of record NW_020884893.1, on the reverse strand, counting down.
AATTTGGTTTTGAACTCCCGCAGTGAAGGAATTTCAGATTTTACAGTTTTCCTTACTCCTGCTCAGGAGGTAAGCTTTCTCCAGGATTTATTTTGATCCAGTAGGGAGTGAGTTTATTCTTAGAAGAGACAGGTAGGTTACAGTTTTCCTGTATGTGCAAATGAAGGGAACAGTGATGTACTTACTAAGTGATTTACTACTGCTTTGTCTCTTGGTTGTCTCCTGAAGCACACTGCCTCCTGTATGCTGTTCAGGACTCTGGGAATCACGTTTCCCATTTCCCATCTTCTCTAAGACAATGTTTCTGCCCAGAAAAAGAAAAAAATATCCCCCCACTTTCTATCTATGCCCCACCATCACAAATACAGGAGTGCTCAATAATAAAGTGTTAGAAACAGCAAAAATAGCTGTTAAACACATACATCCTTTCTCCAATGTGTCTCTGAAAATATAAAAATTAACTGATGATTAACTGTGTCTCAGTGTTAAAGCTCTGTCAATTATGCAGGCCAGCCAAAGGTGGACAAGCATCCCACTGAGCCCTTGGACTTGAATTCTCTTCATGCTTCAGTCTGAGCCACTGTTTCAATTACTAGGGCCAGGAGCCTACCAGTATTCAAACAAAAAACCAACAGCATAAACAACTCCCCCCATTGCTCAAAATGCTGTCTGCATGTCCACACAGCTTAATACTCTGGAACAAACCCTGCAGGCCACTGTTTATGTCAAGTTTGCCAGCAAGGCTGCTATTAAAAGTCAAAAAAGTAACACAGCTGCAAGACTTATCTGTGAAGATGTGTATTCTCCACACCTCAAGAGTGGCAGTATGATGATTCTCACAGTTCAAGAACAATTTAATCAGTGTAGGAGTTTCCATAAGCAGCATGTTATTTAAACGCATAATGCTGAGAGTGTTTTATGGTCCAATCATCCCTAAATGGACCAATTTACTTTAAACACAGAACTGTACCACTGGACATTAATAACATTAAGTAGTGGGGAAGCTGCTGCCTACAGAGAGTTATTGCCTACAGAGAAAATCAGAGGCAAAACACAGCCAGTGTCTCTGACGTACACATGATGTAAATCCTGCCCAGACGTGGAGCTGTTCTCTGCAGGACCTGCATCAGCCACTTGGACAACATGCAACTGCACTTTTCTGGACAACTAATGAGATTACAGCATCCACAGCTACCTCAGCTACACACCAGGAATACTTTATTCAATTACAGTATTAATGCCATTGCATAAACCTTCTGCCACCCATACTCACTCTGCTGCTCACGTTACAGCTTTTACAGTCGTTGCTTTACATGAAAAATCTCAGTTTAATTTGTGGGGAAAAACTGTTTCCTGAGTCTTGGCAGTAATGTTTCTCTGGCTTAGGTTTAAGTGTCACCCACTGGCTGCCTCACAAAGCCACCAAGACTAACAAGCTTACTCTGAATCATTTTTCTAATAGCAAATTGCTAACTTTGCATCTTAGCTCATTTAATTTGCTAATGAAACCCGATTTCCCCTCAAAAGGGGAAATACTTTCTTAAAAGGACACAACAACCAGGCTTAGCAGTGTGGGCATGGTAAAAACATAACAAAACCCAAATCTGCCAAACTGTGTTATAAGAAGGAAGCCTAGAAATTTTTAAACATTCACAAACTATTATCTGGACATTATGTTATCAAGGTAGAGGCAACAGTGCTATGAAAGCTTCTGGTCCATCTCTGCACCAGGTGCTGCACTGAACGTGGGCCACGTTAACAGAACCCCCACACCCACAATTCTTCCACCATCTCCAGATCCCTCATTCATCTCCACCCAAAAACCAGACAGCCCAACTCACACCACTGCTGGCAGTTCTACATTCTCCAGTGTCATTTTATTTGATGCTTAAACAAGCAAGAGGCACTTTAATACAGAAAATAGGACACACTATAGTACCAGATCCCACTTTGCTTGGATCTGATCATATTGCAGTGTCCAAGGAAGGCAACATGTTTATCTGCTTTATTATAAAATCATGTTCCACTCTTTAAATTGAAGAGACAAACTCATGCAAAATTTCCTCTACCTAAAGACCTACAGGAGATAAAGCAGAAAAAGCACAGAGTGCACAAAGTGCTTCACTGTTTACTAGTATTATACATTCTCTCACAGAAGAATTTTAAAAAGATGATTCCAGACATATTAACGGTTTCTCCAGCTCTCCAGCACAATGGAAATGCCTGTTATTACAAATCATTGCTCGTCTACAGCTCTTCTAAGTTTTCCTGGAATAGTTTAACTGCAATCCATAAGTAATCTGTTCGCCATCGATTTAGAACTAAAACGTGTCGCAGCACAATTTAGTATCTGCGGTTTCAGGCAATCACTTGAGTGCTTTCAAAACCCGTAACAGAATGTCACAGTGACATTTTTAATGCTGCCTGACTATTTATATTGAGTGCCCAGAATAAAGCCAAGCAAATGAAAAGAATTTAGGCAAACACAATTACGGCTCAATTGACTGCAAAACAAAACTTCCCCTACTACATAAAATACAGGAGTTTAGGAGTTTAGGAATGCTTTTCCTCTGAGCCTTAGAAGTCATAAATCGATTTATGCAAGAATCACTTTGAAGTCTACTAGAAGTTGTTTGCACTTTCAAGGCTATTGGAAGTTGTTTGCTAGAGATTTCTGAAACAATCCTATCTGTAAAAGGCTGAAATACGATGCTCTAAACACTTTTTATGGTAACCAAACAAAAAACTAGTCAAGATACAGATTTATGTTTTTTTAATTAGAAGGAAGGGCTAGAACACAAGCTCAGAAACCTGCAGTTAAACAGCCCAAGACACCTAGGGAAGCTAAATTCTCCTACTAATGCCATCAATCAGAAGTTTTTTATTGACTTCAAATAGGTTCTATTGTGAGTCATAACACAAGCTGCCAAAAAAAACCCCAGATGTCTTTAAAAATATGCATCAATAAAGCTTCTTCAAACTCAGTGGTTTCCAAAGAGTGTTATTACATTTATGTTTAAGATTACAAAGAGAACTTGCTCCAGAGGGTTCTGCAGCAGGCTGATGAGCTTTACAGCTAAATCCATTTAACTGAACGTTATGAGTATGGAAATGGAAAGCTGAAAAATGGAGCTATAGGCAATTCTCATAAAGGGCAAGCTGCTCAGAGACACTGCCTAGCAGCACATCCCAAAAACAAAGAGAGCTGCTCTGTGCAGCAGCCAGCATTTCACAGTTATACTACCAAGGAAGGAGGAGAATGAGGTGTTAAGGACCATTTTCATTAACATTAGATTTCGTGGAATCAAGCTACAAGTTATTAAAATGCAGCAGAACCTGGAGCAGAGGGTGCTGAGGGCAGCTGGGGTTTATCAGACATTACTCTGTGAAGCCCATGGACGTGGAAGTGGTCCCTGTGTCAGCCACCACCCGCATCCAGGATCTGCAAACTCCTCCTCCAGCTGCCCCAGCACCTCTGCCACATACCCAGCCCTGAACATGTCACACAGCTGAAGAACAGAGTGTTTTTAAGAAGCCTGAAGCCCAAGGAGGGTTTAAAATAAAAATTCGAGTTTCCAGTCACAGAGATGTCGAGGTGTGGGAGCTTGTTGTGGAGCTCCCTCTTGAGGTTAGAGACGAGCCTGAAGTAAAGGAATTGCTATATCCTCATAACTGATTCTGCTCAGAACGAGAGCATGTCCTTGCAAGAGATACTATCAAAGGCATCTCCTCAAACCTCTGTACTCCACAGACAGCGTTAGATGCTTTTGAGTTACAAGCACTGCAGTCTTAGGAAGACAGTGAGGAGATAAATACGTGTCAAACACAGGGAGATAAACTCAGAGACACTTTATTTACACAGAGTTGGCAGCCACTGCAGGAGCAGGAGACAGCAAAACCTCCGAGACTGTGAGCCACGAAACGGAACAATACCCACTGATGATGAGAAAATAACAGTGCTGGCTCTTTGTAAAGAAACTGCAGCTTCACCAGGTTTATTTAATACTGTTCAAATGTCTCTTTCTTGGGGTGACAGTTTAGCTACCCTAAGCATCCATCCATCCATCCATCTCCCTGCTAGACTGACCTTGTTCCACAGCACCTGAGAGCATCAGCCCGGTGCCTTTGTTGCCACAAGCTGCCACATGGGCTGATACCTCTGGGGTTTAATGTGATGAATCAGTGTTTACCAGAGTCTGGAAAACTCTTTAAAGGGATTCTGCTGAAATTTCACTCTTGAACCCAATATCTTTCCACAAGCTTCAGAGGGCCCCCACAGGAAAGAAGCTTTCAACACAGAAATTCTTGAGGAAAGGATTTCTCCAAACTCCTGTTGAGAATTTTATCCTCTATCAGTAGAGTTAAAGGTTCAAAATCAGATTGCCAAGGAAGTCTTTTGGAGCAGTGCAAGAGACAAAAGAACAAGCCTTGCCTGTGATGGTCATATCTTAGTACTGCTGAGCCCCCACTCAGCATTTTCCTCAGTCCTTGAGCAAACAAACATTCCTGCTGGCCAGCTGAGTCATCCCTGACTACCTCTGCCTCAGGACTGTGAGGCTAATGGATTTCTATGAGAATCCAGAATTCAGAAAAAGATTCCTTTTCTTCTAGTCATACTTTTCCAGGAAGGCTCTCCTTGCCATTTTTCTTTAATCAGAGAAACATTTTCAACTCTTTTCCAGCTCAGGTTGTAAGGTCTTCCATAGACTATCAGTCACATCATTTTAAATCTTACATCCTAAGGCAAGGTTTGTAGCTTTAGTAAGCTTTCCTATTTTAGGGCAGAACTTGAAATGTCTCAAACAGCAACACACAGCTCATTCAGTTGTCCTCAGTGATTAGAGTAACACTAAAGAAACACACCACTCTAGAGAGATGCCAGCTCCTCCCACTGCATGTCCTGCTGTGCTGGAAACCTGAAAGATATTTGTCATTTCATAAATCTTCATTGGATGTATCAGTCCTGACACAGACTTGCTGCTTTCAGATGCCAGGTTACAGCCAGATCATCTTCTAAAGCAGCACAAGTTTTTTAATTAACCCTCTGCTAGAATCCTCCTCCTCTATATTCTGTGAGAAATACAAAACAAGCAAGAAAGAACTGACCCAAAAAAATTACCACCTAGAATCAGATCTTATTCAATCAGCACAGAAACTTCTGGAAATTGTGCACAACTCATCAGCTACACCAAGTGCAAGACTAAAAAGAATGAAACTTGGATCCTGAAAGGCTTCTCTACTGCCAGAGGGCATTGACCTAAAAGTTTTGGCTTCCTACAACCAAAAGACACAAGCTACCAAAAACATCGAAGCAGGCTGGCAATATATACAACAGCCCACATGAAGTCTTAAGGAATATTCTAGAAGTCAGAGATGTTCTCTTACTTTTCATGGTGCCCTCCTCCTCTTCCTCTTCCGTGTTTATGACCATGGTACCCAGCTGGGACTCCAAGGTGCCATCGTGTTCTATCATGGTGTTGGCTCCGTCACTCATGGTGTTCACAGCTCTTATGGTTCCAGTTTCATCTCCACTTGCCCTCACCATGGTGCCTGAATCGGTTTCATCTTCCTCCTGTACAAAGATGCCATAAATACATATTTACTGATGGTGGTGAAGTCCCACGAGGAATGTCTGTCTCCAAGGACACTGGCAAGGCTCACTAATTCAGAGGTTTTTACACACACACACACACACAGAAGCCACATTTGGTTTATGCACTTAGTTCTCCCCCTGTCATCTCCAAACAGGTAATGAAAAGTCTTCATACTTTTCTGCCAGCATGATAAATAAGAGAACAGATAAAATAACCAGCAGAAGCTTCTCAGTGCAAGTTGTATCTCATTTTCTCATTTCTGACCTGGTGATGTGTCTGTAAGAGTAGATTACAACACTTGTTCAGTCATTAGTGTTTCTATTCATGCAGCCAGTTCTAAGAGCTGACCTCAAACCACTATCTCAAGTGCTACAGTTCACTGAGGAGTCATTATTTAATGACAGCAACAGGTCTAAGTCTGCAGTGTTGGTGGCACATGGAAAGAAAACCCTCATCCTACTTTTTTTTCCTATCTCTAGCATTTAGGTAGTTTTACTTGCTCTAAATTTCAAAAGCACTGAAGAAAAATGAGCTCCATTTGCAAATCTTTGAAAAGGATTCAAATAAACTACCAAAGTTTAGTAATTTTTTTCACTGAAAATTATTTTTTATCTTTCCATTTGTTAACAGGCACTACTACTAAAGAAGTTGGAATTAACTGCTGTCAAGGTTTAAGAGACTGACTTTGTAGGAAAACACAAGCTCTTCAAATGAATTCTGGTGGAACAACTTCCTGGTAGAGAGTTACCTTAGCCAGAGGTAGCCAGAGGTGCTTCACTAAGTGTATATTGTGAGTAGGATTTAACAAAGAATAAGGTCAAAATTTCCACAATCCATTTAGTTTCTTGGAAATGTGGACCAGCTGTCCAGCTGCAGGAACACAAATCACTTCCTAGGTTTAGAGTAGAGCTTTTAGGTATCTCACCTTAGATGAGATGCTCAATTTAGTGTTGTTCTAAGGATGAAGTTCACATTCTTGATGTGTGACCATGGCCTTACAGATGTGTATTAGTGTAAGAGGGAAAACACAGGCATTGCACATCAAGCTGCAATACTCCACCTCACTGTCATGGAAAGGAAGAAGTAAACCCCTCCATGGTGTTCCCAGAATGTGTCAACAATGTCTACAAAATTTACTTCCCAACCTCAAAACCAGTAGCAAGAGAGGAGAAAACTACACAAGGTGTTAATGGAGGAAAAGCAGTTTTATGTGGAGATGAGTGGGTGAGAGGAAGCAATAAATTTGTTTGCTACAAATTTAACAAAGGACCACAGCAGAAGTTTCCACAGTGCTTGGGAAGTGCTTGGGAATGCTTTTCTGCTCGCAGACATGGAGCAGACAGGCTTTGGGAAAACACACAGACGACTCAACTCTGCTACACAGACACCATCTCTCAGCAACGTGACCCCAGATCAGTCAGAAATGCAGAAGAGAGAGTGGGGACAATACTCAGGGTAGGGACAATACTTGTAGAGTCGACATCATGGCAACATGACCCATAAAGTTACATCCACACTGAATAAATATGCAGCCCTAGACTGGAAAACCAGATGGAGAATGTGTTCAGCACAGACACTGTGGACCATGCTGTTCAAGTCTAACCCCTGAACAGGGCTGGCATACAATGCCTGGTGTTGCCCATTTCATTTATTCAGGCTGAAGCAGGCAGAGACTCAAAAAAAAGCTTTCAACATGCTTTTCAAATTCACATGCTGTAACCACTGAAACAAGGAGCTGAACTGCAATTCACAGCAATCCCCTGAACACTTCCCATGCCCTCACCTCAGGCTTCTGTCGGTTGCTCTTGTGTAGAAGAAAGTTTCTATAAGGGAGGTTCTAAAGCACAACAATAGTAAAACAACACAACATACTTATATCATAGTGCATCACAGATGATATCATCATTTTATACTAGCAGAGCAGTCTAAGACCTGAATCCACAATGAAAAATTCTCACTACTACATAAATAATATAATCCAACTGGGAAAATGTATCAAGTCTTCTGCATACAGGTCTTTGTAGCCCTACTCAATCACAGGTCTATAAGGTGGACAGTAAGCCACAGATGCTGCCTATCCCACCCAAATATAGCTTGAGCAGGGACCAAGCACCAGGTTAAACAGTCACAAAGCAGAAAACTCCAGAACTAAGTCAAATCCACTGGCAATTGAACAAAATATTGCAAAACCAAAAAACCAGAGCAGCTAAGCCTTATGAAAGCAGCAAGAGTTTGGACTTTGTACAGTGTTACTATTAAATACTCACTGAGTTTTCTTCATCCTCTTGATCCAGTTCACGCTGCTGAGCCTCCTGACGTTTCAGCTTGATGTCCATCGCTTCGTTAATCAGGTCTCGCAGGATTGAGACTCCTTTGGCACTTTTAACAAATGGATGCTGAGAAGTATTTTAAAAACAAATAAGCACTGCATCCGAAGCAAGGCGTAACAGTAAAAGGCTATTACTGTGGCCTACTTCAAATTAAATTGAGGTTTAACTCGAAACATGACTGAAATGACAATCCAGTACTTGTGTTTGGCACAGGAAGGAGACATCCCACCCTCCAAAGAGATCATGCTGCAAGGGCCCTGCTGCTGTGAGACCTTGGGCTCATTCCCCCCTCCACAACTCTGCTTACTTCTCTCCTTAGCAGCTTAGCTGTCAAGAACCAGTTACACAGACCATTTCCATGCCTAGACCATTCTGAGCAACCACTTTCATTTAGCCTCCCCTGTTTAGTGTTTTAAGTTTCTTGGCAGTGCTGGTGAGAATTTGAAAGTAAAACAAACCCAAACAAAACCAACATCAAACTCCAAAAGCCAAAACAACAAAAACAACCCAGAGAAGACAAAGGAAGTTGAAGTTAGACTGGTTCTCAGAGAAGAAGTGAAAAGCTGAAGTTGAGTGTGAGTTTTTTAAAACTGAGATATTAAAAAGTAAAACCTGTAGTGAACAGGAGCAGCGAGAAAGGAAACCAAACATCCCAACAGCCACACAGCACTGCCTACCCTGGCAAGGCTTCTCTAGAGCTTATGTTCTAGTAAGAAAAGGCAGACCTGCAGCAGTTGTGTTGCAGTGGCACGTTGCTCCGGGCTCTTCACAAGACACTGTTTCACAAAGTCAGTGAAACTGTCTGACCAGAGCTCTGGTTTGCGGAACGTTGGGGGGGGGTTGGTGGGAATCATGAAAATCGCCTGAAAACAGAGGAATATCCTGGAATTCCAAACAAAGCTTAAAACGTTCCAACGACACAATATAAACACACCCAAACACACACTGGCACTAAAGGATGATGGACATTGCCACGTTTGCTGCTTCTGAAGAGTTCGTGCCAATATTACACATGAATCTGCTCAGAGGGATCGAGTAGCAAGAAAACAGACTTTTCTCACTAGGTGCTTCCATCTGGCTGAGCCATTATGTGCCCCAAAAGGCATGAATATGCTAACTTCAAATCTTAAAAAATTGTGCTTGCATTAAAAAAAAACAACAAACACTTTGGATAATCCAGCTGAAAATATGTTTCTTCATACCCAACACTGAGCTTCAGCTCTGTCTTAACAGAAGAGGATTGTGATTTTTTTTTCTTCCCATGCAGATTCTTCTTGACAAAGACCTGTTTTTCGTTTAACCAACACTACAAAAAACTGGCAGAAAACAAACAACTTGCACTAAATTAAAAGCAAATGGCAGGTTGGTATGTTACTCAGCCAGCTGCAACAGCAAACCCTTTCCATATAGCAACACATTTTAAGAGGCCACAGTCCTTACCCTCATGGGATGAATATCTGCATATGGTGGCTTGCCTTCAGCCATTTCTATTGCAGTGATTCCCAGAGACCAGATGTCTGCAACACAATTATACCCAATTTCCTGAATCACTTCTGGAGCCATCCAAAATGGGGTCCCTATAACTGTGTTCCGCTTTGCCATGGTGTCCTGAGAAGAAGAGAAGGATAAAGAACCAGACAGTGGCAACTGTATTAGCCACAAACACTCATTAGTGAATTATCACCCTAATTATCTTGCATGCACACATATTATTAGGCTCAGCAGGACTGGGATATGGAGGGCTGCAAAGAGGAATTGAAATGTCCTCACAGGAGTTAAAAATATCCCGAAGAAAACAGCAAATGCTATTGTAAGCCATTACTCAGGTATAACAGCTTCCACAGAGCAAGCTCTGCTCTAGTCTGTCACTAGTTTACAATCTCATTATGCTGATGTGAAGTGCTAAACAACAGCTATGAACAGTTTCTCAGTCTCCACAAGCCCATCACACTCACAGACAGATTAAAAAGACAAACTGAAATGCACACAAACATCTTGGTTTTACTCACTGTAAGCTGTCCTGCCACTCCAAAGTCTGCAAGTTTAGCATGTCCCTCTGTGTTTAGCAATATATTTCCAGCTTTGATGTCCCTGTGTATTTTCCTCATAAAATGCAGGTACTCGAGTCCTTTCAGTGTCGACTGCACTATTGTAGCAATTTCCTCCTCTGTGAGCTAAAGAAGAGAAGAGTTGCTGCCAACCTGGCAGTGCTGAGACACAGCACTGTAGTGCTTTGGTCTGTATGTTACTGAGATTCACTAATTGCCATTTAATTGCCTTCACTAAAGGAGGTGACACTAATGGGGAATTAGTTTGTGACTGACAGCATTGTGTAGCAAATTAGATTATAATCAGCATACACATACACACCTACCACATTTCACATACCATAACCCTTTCCCAACTTGTAATTCCTACCCTGCAATAACCAAAGTAGGGTAGAGTAGAGTCTTACTTGGAATCAGTCTGGCTTTTCAGGAAAGCCAACACACCCAAATCTGCTCCTCTGATTAAATTATCCAGATAACCAAAACTCAATTAATGGAATCACCCTTTCTCAGTTTCAGAGGAACAAGGGACCTGCACCTGAAGTTATGGCAAATGGTTGTCAGGCATTGAACACTGTAAGAATTTCCTTGAGCTGCTGGACACCCACACTTCCCATCCACACATTCAAAGGAGAGAGGACGTACAGTTTTGTTTCGTAACCGAATAATGTCAGACACGGATCCAGCGCCGCAGTATTCCATCACTATCCACAGGTCCGTGTTCTTAAAATAGCTGCCATAATATTTCACCACATGAGGACTACGAAATGTGAAAGAAAGAAGAAAACAAAGGGTCAAATACCAGTAACCAGCATCACTGAATAAGCACAATACACACTGCTGAACCCCTAAGGATGTTTTAGAAACTCAGCGCTGAAATGCCACCAAAATCCTGATCAAAAGTGTTCCAAACTACCCTGAACCCACACAGGGCTACCACAGTCCTGCCAAGTCTGTTCCCACTGCTCATATGACCTGCCAGTAAGTCACTTCAGGGAGCTAAACTGTCAGACAACAAATCCTGCGGAAATGAGGAGTGATTAGCCTTCAGTCTGGTTTAACCCCCTGGACAGGGTTACAACAGGGTCAGTGCTGGGGCAAGCAGGAAGGCAGGACAAGGGAATGGGAAACGTGCCACAGCAGTCCCTGGTAAAGCTGCTGCAGAGCATTTGGCACCAAATGGAAACATTAAATAAAGTCCACAATTTGTTGGGAAACAGCTATCATGTTCATTGAAAGGAACATTCCCCCATAGCTACACGCACCTATTTGTTTCTACAGTTTAGCCCAGGATATATTTTAAGATCTCAGTACAACTGTCTCTCTGTGAGCTATTTGGCTGCACAAAAAACCAAACAACCTAGTAAAGTACATTGGTCTGAGAAACCATCTGTTCTCTGGAAAAGGTAAAGCTGAAACTAACAGAAAGAATGTCCCTGATTTTATGGGAATGGAGCTAAGGAACAAAAGTGTGTTTAATCTACTCTCTGCTGAACATTTTCTAATGAAAAACCAAAAACTAGCAGGTCAGTCACACTGCAGTGTCCCATTATGCTTGCACAGAAAACGTGATGCTCCAGTGATTCACTCCCTCTGCTGTTCACAACTGTAAGGTCTCATTTTAGGCCTTAAGATATTAATATTTAATTTAAGAGACACCTAGTAATGCTGTCCAAGTTACACAGTAAAATTTTTCACAAGAAATTTCTATTCAAGTTAAGTTTTGCTGTCTGCCCCCAGTCACCTGCATTTACAAACAGGGAGAGTGGAGTGCAATAAGAGCGAGTGGGACCACAGTTTTATACTGCTCATGTAATTTATTTTAAATGGCTTTCCATGCCTCAAGTCCTTCAAAGTAGTGTTTCTTAAAGCCAGATTCATGACACCAGAAGAAATGAATGCATTTTAAACCTTCAGCCTTGGGCACACTTTGAGAAGGTCTTCCCTACCCACAAGCTCTTCATTAGCCAAGTCACTGCAGCATCTTTTCCCACAAAAACATGCAAAGACAGCCCAGAGAGCCAACCATCAGCCCATCAGCAGAGCTGCCAGCAAGTTATTCTGGGGATGCTCAGATCAGCTGGTCCTGCACTGGAGCCTGCACAGGCAGAAAACAGCCGGGAAGGACAGTCCTGCCACCCGAGCAGGTGACGGCACGTAGGTCGTGCACATGCAAGAGCAGTCATGCGTTAGTGGCTCCCATCCACGTGCTCCTTAAAAACAAAACCAAAAAAACCCTTCTTCTAAGAGTTTTCTACGTCCTGTTTAGAAGCCATCCCCCCCTGTGGAGGCAGGAGCTGCTGTTTAGCACACAATCAAGTTACCACTGCTCGACAAGCGACGGTGCACGGGCAGAACCGCAGCAACCGCTCACACGCTCGGCTCGGGGCTGGCAGCAAGTGCAGGGTTATTCGACTGAGTGCTCTCTCGTTGCAAGCTGAATTTTTGTTGTCTTACCTTTGCACTACCCAAACGCTCAGTTAACATGACTCAGCTGATACGAGGTAACTTGATTGTTCAAGTCCGGCCTTTCAAAAAACATTTAAGGCAACATCACGGCTTTTATTCGATGAAGTGCCAGATCACAGGCAACACTTTTCCTCACATCCCAGTGATGGGTTTTGCAGCACACACTTACCTGTCACATTGCTGCATTATGGATATTTCTTTTATAATTTCTTGCAGGTCAGATTCCACAGGAACTTGTTTAATTGCAACAACCTGACCCGTTTCTTTATGAATGGCTTTGAACACACTGCCATAGGAGCTAGGAAACAAAACATGAAACAAACACTGAAATGCACTAACATTTTAAAAATGCAAATATTATGGCTTTGCTTTTTGCAAGTGTAACCATCAAGGAAAACGTATCCTTCTGTTAAAAATATTTTGTATTTTAACATAAATAATCACTCTGGTAGTTTCTAAACACTGCAATACAAATAAGTCACAGCACACTGAGACCGTGAGAAAAGAGCCAACCATCGTGACATTGACAATAGCTTTGGAATGGCCTTTTGCACAAATCCAACAAATAAAATTCTCTCTTTCCAGCATACAGTACAATCTGAGCACCAGTAAGAACTACAGCCCTGGTCAGATATTATCATTCGTATTTGCAGCTTCTTTCATACAGCAGCCAGGCAGATTTATAACTCAGTTTTTCGACATGAACTGCTTAAGGCAGCAAACATGCCAGTCACTGACTGTTCCCATGCTGCTCTGCCTCACCAAGTGGCACAATGCTGCTGAAGTTCACTTCCACCAGGCAGATCTTCCACAAGAGGTACCCAGGATAAACTACAAAAACCTCTTGAGTTCCCACAGGGTTCAATCAACTCCAGGCTGGCATTTTTCAACAATGCTTCAACTCCCTACTGCTGAGCCATAAGCTACTGTTTGGATTAAGATATCACACTCTTGGGAAACAAATTCTTTATTCTGTTACTAACCAAACACTGTCACTATGTTAGTACATACCTTTGCAGAAATAGGCTCACAACAAAAATGAAACAGCAGAGACCACTGAACACATCCCCATTACAGAGATTTGTCCTCAGAGACATGTACATTGGGCCCACTGGAACAGAGCACGTACCCTTCTCCAAGCTTCTCCAGTACATCAAACACTTCTTCAGGTTGTTTGGTTAAACTGTCTTCATCCAACTTCTTCAGCTGCCTGTACGGGCAAGAAGAGAGAAATTATGGCATTTAATTTTATGGCAGTTTGGGCTTTGCTGAAACAGAAGAATAAACAGCACAACTCAAACGTACAAAAGGCTTGGTATGAAGTAAATTGATTATCAAGTAAGTTTATTTCACCTGACAAGAAGAGTGAATATTATTAGCATCCAACAGCAAAAATGGACTGGGAATTACAAAAGAACAGAATGTTCTACAGCTCATCTTGATAGAAATGCATTCCAGGATCTCTGTGCTGGTGGTCACATCCCAGCACAGTACAGCAGAGTCTAACAGCTATTGAACATATCTGCTAAATTTCAATATCTGGAATGAAAGGATACCTACCAAGGCCAAGCAAAAGGGAACATCATCTTCCCTGATGCTCAAGAGTATGGGTGGAATACATTTGTTGGGAGAGCAAGAGGAAACACTGGTCTCACCTGTACATTTTTAACATCAAAAGTTCAGATCTTAACTTTGTGGGCCTGGATACATACTAGGAAAATTCTATCAGGAAAAAAGAAAAAGGAAACTGTATCTGACTACTGCAGTATCTTAAAGCCATGCCTCTTAAATGTATTGCTAATATGAGTCAGTTGAAATACTTCGTGGGGAAAAAAAAACATGCCATGTGATGTGATCCTGCACTTGGCCCCCCTCTCCCCTGGTACAGCTTTTAGGGAGATTCCATACACAAAGCAACAAGATCAATCATATTTGTTTCTGTCCACAGGGAAAGCTGTTCACCAAACCTTCTGAAACATAACAAAAAGTTCTGAAAACTAAGTATTGTATTGTCAATGATACAGTATTCAACTGCCCACAAACAAGCTCTTTCATTTTCACACCAACTAAAAAAAAAAAATTAAAATATCCCAAACAACAATAAAACACACGACAAAACCCCCTCCAATCTCCCCAAACCGGCTCATATGAGTTTTTGAAACACAGAAACTTATGAGTCTCAGAGCTTTTAGCACTGCCTGGTCTCACAGTGATCAGTGTTTAAAGTGAAATACGTGAGAACACCCGCAACTGTAAATTAGTCCTGAAAGCTCGAACCCCTACTGTTAAATATCAAGAGTCCAGTCACAGGCATACTAATTTTTAAACTAAATATATAACTTTTTTCCCCAATTTCTTCAGAAGCAGAGTGAGAAACCGCTCATTGATCCCTGGCTACTACATTCATGTACAAAAGCCACACAGGAGGAGCAGCTCGGGCATGGAGCACATACAATGGCTTCCTGAAGCAAAGGAAACATTATATAGAAGCAGACTCAGGAAGTGGTGAAATACTGAAAGTAGTCACTAGCTTCCCTGCACAGATAAGCATTAAACAGAATGTTACTTGCCCTTGTGAAAACAGGGAGGGAAGAAGGTGTGGGAAAAGGGGGGAGATGAAATTAATATATCCATCAGCAACCACATAAGCCACCATTTCCAAAGAGCCCAAAAAGTGGGGATGTGAGAGGCAGACCCCTCTTGCTGAAGTTGAGGCCTAAATTCTATCAGCATAAAAGGGGGAAAAAAGGCTTTTAACATACCCAGGCACAATAACCAGACAACCACCGTGCCTGCAGCAAACAACCTAATTTCTGCTATAGGCCAGGAGCCGAATTACTTTGTGCTGTCTGGCTCATGCAGAGCACTCGCTGCTGTCGGGCACACGCCGCCTTCCTCCTGGATGTTTATACAACGCGGATATAACAGCAGCACAAACCCAACCTCACCTTTGTTGTTATTCAGATCTAATCTGAATCACCTGCCAGCTAAGCACCGGCATATGCAATTACAGAATAAAACCCAGTTTTTGCTTTTAACAGACGATACATCGCTGTCCGTTTAACGAACCGAGCCAATCTCGCTGAGGAGCAGCGCCCGCAGCTTCCTTTGTTCGCCGCCGATTCCCCGGGCCCCAGCTGCCAGCCGCTGATAGGATTCCGACGGGGACACTTCATTCGAGCTGCCGCCGATCTCCAGCTCTCCCTCCGCAGCCCGGCCCTGCCTGGCGCTCCGAGATAGGCGGCTCATGGAGCTCAGCCCAAACCCCGGGATGCTCCGGGCCCGGCGGGACGGCGGAGGTGCCAGGGCAGGGCACCGAGCTGGGCACGGCCCCGGCGCCAGCGGACCCGCACGGAACTCACCCGGACAGAGACGAGAGGGAAAAACGAGCGACCGGGGCTCCGTCGGGACAGGTGGGCACAACCCCGGCACAGCCGCGGTACCGCTGCGAGCGCCCGCAGCCGCCGCCTTCTCCCCGGCTCTGCAGCTTGAGCCATTCCCCCACCACCTGCGCTCGGTGCTGTCCCAGCACTTGCCGGCGCCGCTCGGGGCGAAGCCACCGACCCCCGGCGCCCCTCCGGCCGGCTCGGAGCGGCCCCGCTCCCCCCGCTCCCCAGGCCGGAGCATCCCCGGCGGGGACGCGCCCCTCGCTTACCGGCGCGGGTTCCGCAGCTGCACCGTCTCCATGTCGGCGACTCGGCGATCGCGGCGCTCGGTCCCTCACCGCTCCACGGCTCCCCCTCCCCGCTCCATGGCTCCCCGCCCCGCCGCCGCTTCCGCCCGCCGCCGGATGCCGCGGGGAGCGCCCGCCCCGGCCCGCCGAGGGCGCGGCTTCCCGGGCGCGATGGCCGCGTCCCCCGGTGCGCTGCGCCGGGCCGGCAACGAGGAGTTCCGCCGCGGGCAGTACGGCCCGGCCGCCGCGCTCTACACGCGGGCGCTGCAGCAGCTGGAGGCGTCAGGTACGGGCGCGTCCCGGGGCGGGGGGCGGGCGGGCGGATCCCGGCTGGATCCCCGCTGGATCCCCGCTGGATCCCGGCTCTCCCGCGCAGGGGATGCCGCCGCCGAGGAGCGCAGCGTGCTGCTCGCCAACCGCGCCGCCTGCCACCTCAAGGACGGCGCCTGCAGCCTGTGCGTGGCCGATTGCTCCAGGTGAGCGGGGCCGGGGTCACCGGCGGGCCGGAGGGCGCTCGGCTGCTCCCCCGGCCCGCTTGTGCGGCCGCCCCGGAGCCGCCCTGGCTCACCCCGCTGTGCCCCCTCTGCCGCAGCGCCCTCGAGCTGGTCCCGTTCGGGATCAAGCCCCTCCTGAGGCGGGCGGCGGCTTACGAGGCTCTGGAGAGGTACGCGCTGGCCTACGTGGACTACAAGACCGCGCTGCAGGTGGACTGCTCCGTGCAGGCGGCGCACGATGGAGTCAACAGGTAACGCTGCCGCCAGCCTTGCTGCATCCCTGCAGCGCTGTCAGGAGCAAGCTGGGCCCCAGCTTGAGCAAAGCAAGGCCTGGCCATGCTCCCTCTGCCTGCCTGAGCCCATAGGTCCTTTCAAGATGCTGGCTGATTTCTCTGGGACTGTTTCTGCTTTGCTCAGTGTCTGGTCTAAGGGAAATAGTAAAATACAAGCTCTAGTGCCCTATCCTTTAAGCATCTCAATGCTGACTGCATTTACAGGCTGCTGTAGTCCTGTTCTCTTCCTGGTGCTTTCTGTTTCTGTTCATGGCTTGCCAGACTGAGGAGAGAAATGCATGTCTCTTGCTCACCTGAGCACTGACAGCCCCAGCCCTTGTCCTGTGATATTTTTAGCCCTGTTGACACAAAGAAGATCTTTTCATAAATGTCCTGCCTGTAGAAGGAACCTAGTTGAGATGCATGTAAAAAGATCAGGGGAGAGGTGCTGTCCTTGGTACACAAACTGGATTAAAAGTGACCCTGCTGGCTACTGTGTGGCCCATCCAGCCAACAGCCAGGGTGACTGGGAGCATCTCTTCCAGGATGACTAAAGCCCTGCTGGAGAAGGATGGTGTGAACTGGCGTCAGAAGCTGCCGCCAATCCCCACAGTGCCTGTTTCTGCCCAGACAAGGTGGAGCGTTCCTTCTCCTGGAGCCTCTGGGGCAAACACTCCTCCTGCAACTGCACCACGGGGAAAACCAGGTGGGAGCATGCCCTTGGGCTGGGCACAGAGCCCTGCAGCTCACAAGGGTGATGAACAAGGCAGCTGCCACACCTGCTCGGTGTGTCTGCAGCTGGGGCTGCAGCCTGGAGAGACCCAGCCCAGGCCACAGCCTTTTCATTGATTCTGGTCCCCTTGGTGTCTCATCTCTGGTATGGGGGTATTTGTGATTTCTGGGATGCTGTGATGTTCTTGTTGGTTTTACAGTGTTCTGTATCCTTCCACACTGTTTCCAGACCAGACTGCTGCTGGCATGGAGAGAGCTCGAACTCTGAAGGAAGAAGGAAATGAACTTGTAAAGAAAGGAAACCATAAAAGAGCAGTTGAGAAGTACACTGAGAGCTTAAAGCTCAACCAGGAATGTGCAACTTACACCAACAGGTACTGCTCAGCTCTTTGCCCAAGTACTTCTTGGCCCTTTATAAAGGTCACTGTGGTACTTCTGGCAGAGCTGTCTAACGTTTGCACCCAAACTAACAAATAAAACAAAACCACCTACACACATCCACCCCAAGTGCAGTCTCCCCTGTTGTGTAACATTCTTTGATCAGGTACTGCAAAACCCTTGGAGACAGTGAAGGGCCTACTCCCTTTAATGCTTTGTCTGCCAGGACTGGGGTATTCTGAGTGGCCTGTGTTGTCCTACAAACCACAAAGTACTGTACTTAGAGTACTTCTAAGGCAGTTGCAGCAAGCAGAACATATGCTGCACTGGTATAGACAGGAACCTGCATCCTCAAAGTGCAGGTTCTTTAGCTTCAGGGTCTTTAGCTTCAGAGCAGGTTGCTCTAAACATCCTCCTTTTTTTTTTTCCTCTTTAAATCGAAAAACCATTTCCTTTCTTTTCTCCTCCTTTTAACTGAAATAAACTTGGGCTCAAGAAGTAAGATGACATAACGTGTGAGAATCAAGGCTGGTTTTGGAGCCCAGCTTTGTGCTCCACTGGGACCTGCTCTGTATGCTGCAGCAGTAGGTGCTGTTTTCAGCCAGAGATCTCTAACCAGGTATCTGTTTTGCAGAGCTCTCTGTTACCTGACCCTGAAGCAATACAAGGAGGCAGCACAGGACTGCACAGAAGCTCTGAAGTTAGATCCTAAGAACGTGAAGGCACTCTACAGGCGTGCTCAAGCATTTAAAGAACTGAAGGTAAGTGAGGAGTTTTTGAAGGGTTTTAGGCTAGGACTAGATGCCTGGTTGTGCATAATCAGAGCCATAGGTGTCCTTTAGAACTTGTTTCTGTGCTAGACAACATCTGCCAACAGGTAGCTGAGACCTGTATGGGCTGAGAGGGCATTTTCTTTCACATCAGTATTTGGATCTCATGAGTTTTTCCACATCAGGTCCCTTTCCTAGAGATGCTGAAAGCAGCTGTGTGTTGTGTTGAGCTTTATCTTTTTGTGTCTCCTGAGAAATTCTGGAGGCAGCGCTGGACTATGCAGTGCATTGGTCTTGGACTCAGAACCCACCTGAGTCATGAAATTATCTTCTCAGCCCTAGTTTAAGCATGTTTTAGAACAGCTACATCAATGCCAGGGCTTGATTAGTTATAGAGAGGGAGTCACAGGCTTACCTGTGTTGCCTTTGCCTCTGTTCCTGCCTCTGTTCTCCAGCCTTAAACTGCATTTTTAACACACTAACCCTTAAAAAATCCTCTCTTTCTAGGATTACAAATCAAGTATTGCTGATATCAAGAGCTTGTTGAAAACTGAACCAAAGAACACAGCTGCACTGAGATTACTTCAAGAACTGAACAGAGCCTAGGGTAACCAAGCAACAAGGAAAGCTTTGTTTTCCACTGCAGGAGAAAGCTTTTTCCCTTCTGATGTTGTTACAGGGACCAATCTTGATGCAGGATCGGTATTGAAATCTATCTTCCACTGCTGCTGAGATCTAAGAGGTTCTGTACCAGCATAAGGAATGTTAAGACACAATCTGTATCAAACTCTATTAATCTGGCTCTAAGATCATGCATAGTTTTAATGCCCTTCCCTGGTTGAAGTCAACTTGCCTGTAACTATTGGCCTCAGGGACTCTTTCCATGCTGGCTGAGATGCATGTGAAGTGGCTGTTCTTTCTGAAGAGCTGCAAACAGAGGGTTTTTTGTCCTTATTCAGGTGACAGTTTTGCTGCATTTGTGCTGCTATTACTGAAATAAGGTGGCTGCAAGAACTGCTGTAGTTGCCAGAGCACCACATACCCTTCTTGTAACGGGGGCACAGTTACTTGCACAGGGCTGAGCTTGTTCCCTCGCCCCCTTGATGCCTGCTGGCCCTCAGCTGGGTTCTGCTGCTTAGTGTGGCTGGGCAGATGTTTACAGTAGCAGCTTTCTTTAGTTATTCTGCACATTTAAGAAAACAGCAGCAAGTTAACCCTGCCTTGTTACACTGTGCACTATTACAGATTCTGGGTGCTTGGGAATTTTGCAATGGTTTTTTGTCTTTTTTTTAAAAAAAAACCACTTTAGCTCCTCTGTGCCTTTTGGAGCAGTTGCTGTGGGGTGTTACAGGGAGGAGAATTTTCAGTAACATCCCAGCTGAGGTCTGGCTTACTACTTCAATGCATGTTTATGCTTTTTGGTCTTCTCCTGATCTGGTATTGATGGCACTGATTTAAAATGGTAGGTAAAGAGATAGTTGGAGTTACTCTGTGAACTGTTAAAACCATTAAAGCCATGTTTATTTTCAGTTTAGAGCTGTGTTTTTTATGGGATGGAGGGTATAGGGGAACTGAAACACTTGTTTAACCACTTCACACTGTCCCCCCTTTTTGTTAGAGCACTTCAAGCACTGCACAGGGCCCTGCTCTTTCAGACAGTGGCCTCAGCTCTTAGTGGCCATTAAAGTTAGGGCTCAGAACAAGAAAACCTATAGCTCCAGGGACACTGGGGCTGGGAAGGACATGCCAGTGGGAAGCACAGCACTGCATTAGGGTTTCCAACCATTTTTCACTTGCACACTGCTTCAGCTAGTAAGTCCAGATGCTGGACAATGCTAGACCTGATCCACCTCACAATAAAGGCCAGGAGATACAGAAGCCAGCCCTGAAGTCAGGGTTCAGGTATCTTAGTTTCCCACCTTGCTTCTCCCAGCAGTCAGTGTTTGAGACAGGTACTGCACCAAATTGAATTTAGAGAGCAGACAATCCCTCTAATGCCATTAAAGACAAAGACTTCTTCCCTTAGCCTGACATTAAATAGCTTTTTGTAGGTCCCAGGGCTGTACTCCATCAGCTGTAATGGACCAGGGCTTGAAACAACTCCTCCCTGAGGGCCACAAATGGCTCCATTCACTCCACTCCTGCTTCCAAGTGAGACAGCTCCATTGATCCCTCAGCCAGCATCTGCCCAGGCTCCTCAGAGGTGGGATGGCTTCCAGGGTGGGGAAGCACACAGCAGCACACAGAGGAGCAGAGGAAGGTCACAGAATCCAGGAGCAGGACTGGCTTCACCTAGTCAAGAGCAGTCCTTGTAAGAGCCCTGCTGTTCTCTGAGGACAGATACCTGCCCTGTTCAACTGCAGCTCCCTGCAGCAGCAGCAGCATTCACCCTCCTTCCCCTCACAGCAACATCAGTGCTGTTTGTGCCTCATCTCCAGGGCTTTCCCCAGCAATATCACCAGGCAGGCAAAGGTCAAGCACAGCAACAAGACACCACTGCAAGCTGGGGGGGGTCACTTCTGCTCCTGACTCTCCTGTTCCAGCCATGGTGCTGCTGTTCATGCAGGACACTGCCCTGGTGAGCAAAGGGAGTGCTGTCCACAGGAGCAGCTGGAGAGGGTTTGTCACAGGGACACACCATCTGCCCCTTTCACAGCAGCTGTTCCAGACTGGAACCTCCAGACTCATATTTGCATTGCTGCTCCTGCCCTAACTCCCTAAAGCCTCAGACTTCCCCAGGAGTGCAGCCAGGGAGCTATTCTGAAAACTTTCCAGTACCACCAGGGATCCAAGTGCCAACTTCACCTTTTGCTGATAAAAAATTTCAAGACCCTGCTCCTTTTTCAGGTCCTTTCTTAGGCTATTCCAACATTCCTGTGTTCCTGGCCCCCACTCTGCATTCCCTCTGGCTTTACAGAGCATTCACCCAGCCCAGCCATCTGGCACTGTAGGTGTTGTCACAAGCACACCTGAAAAGAGGCTGCAGCCAACCTAACCAACAGCAGAATGAAGTTTACCTGTACAGGCCTATTCCAGCTCCTTACATGCATTACACTCATGCAAATAAACATTTTTCCTCTAGAGACAAAGCAGAAAAAGCTTCCAGCCAGTTACACTTCGAGAGAAATAACAACTCAAATGAAGGTCGGGTATATTAAGCTAATTAAAGTCCTTCATAAGCATCTCACTGAGGAGAAGATATCTAAACAGCACACAGTTCAGGCTGAGGAATCCACTAAGAGGAAAATAAATATTGAAGGAGGTCAGAGGAAGAATTGACAAAATGAAGGTGAGAAAAAGGAATGATGAGAAGCCCCAGGGCAGAGTCCCAGTCGAGCAGGAGCAAATGTGTAAACGGTTCTATTAAAATGCTGGAAGGGAAACAAGAGGTAGGAGGGGTGACTCAGCAGGGAGCTGAAGTGAGAGTATGATACAGCACAGAAGGAAGATTGAGACACCACCAGCAGTACACAAGCTGCACAGAAAGAGGGTGGGTGGTGCTGGTGGAGGTGTTCTGCTCCTGCCAGCTCAAGGAAGCAGTCAAATGAGGTCAGTGCATCGCCAGCCTCAAGCACCAAGGAGCTTCTGGGGACTGAAATGCCTTCCTTAACTAGGAAGAGCAGAGGATTAAGGCCAGGATGATGACAGCAACACAGAGAGCAGAACACAGCAATAACAGGTTCCAGCTACAACTGTGAGCAGGGAGCATCCCAGTGGGACACAATGTGGTTTCAGGCCCTTCAGTGACTCCTTGACACCACTGGTCAGGAACACACATTGGAGAAGCAGCTTTTGATTTACAGTTACTGCACAATACCTCAAAAGCTGGATCTTGTGCACCACAGACACACACACAGCCCCCATGTGACCAGCAGAAGACATTCAGGGCCAGTCCTGCAGGAGTACAAGGTCCATTACAAAAGGAGAACCACAGGAAGATGACACCTTCTAAGAGGAAGTTTAAAACAGCTATCTAGAGAGGATAAAATCCAGGTAGATTATATGAAATTTGCTTAAACCCATCCTCCTAAGAATCAGAAAGAACCTTCTGTCAGCTCTCAGGACTGCCACCCCACCAGCATCACAAACTTCAAACACTAATTACTACAGCCTGACCCAAATCCATCCCTCCACCTGCCTGAAACAAAGCACTGGCTGTCCTTCAGCCAAGGGAACTAACCCATGCTTAAGGGTGAAAGCATCAGTTCTTTATTAGTGTCAACTACATGAACAAGTAAAACTACATAACCCAATAAATTCCCTAAAATGATGATTCATCAGCAGCTATTTCCTGGGCAACTGACCCAGGCTGGGTTCCACACTACATTTCACAGGTTGCTTTCAGTGGTGAGAAGAGATTTAATGTGGGGATTTTTACAGGTGCAGAAGGAAGCAATTCTACAAGGTTTATAACACATACAAACAATAGGATGGGGCACTGAAGACAAGCCAGGGTCTCTGTACAGGTATAATTCCAACAGCATGGTGGGGTTGCTGCTCCTGTTCTTCAAAGGCAACATTCTTAGGGCTCACTCTCAGTCCCAGAGCCTACAAGAAACAGAGAACCCCCCAAACAGAGTTTTCAAATGCTAAAAGAAGAATTTCAACCAGACAAGATGAAATTCACCTGAACTCAGATTACACACAATTTCATTTATACCACAAGTCAAGAAAATACCACCTTCAAAGATAAGGGCACATGAGAGCCTCAATTGCTTGTTAATGTGTCTGTCCCAGATGCAGCAGCAGGACCAGCTCTCCTGATAAAGCCCACAAAGGATATTTTATAGGGTATTTACTGCCAAGATTCTGATTTTAAAAAACAAAAAAAAAAGTCCCAGGAAAGATTGTGCTGGTCCCCACTAGACCCACAGAAAAGCAAGGTCCTTTTCCATCTTCCTTTCTGGTTGCACAGTCATTGCCCTCATCAACACAGAAAAAATCCACACAGAACAAGATCTCTGCAGCTGGACTAAGTCTGGAAAACGGAGGGTTTAAGAGGGTTTAAGAAATGGAACATTACAGTCAAAGATACTTTTGTTACTCATCAAACTTTACTTGGTCTGGATGAGAAACTCAATCCCCAGTTTCAGAGTGAGAAACCAAAGACCTCGAGCACACCACACACAGCTCCCAGACCCACCTGGAGTCACTGCAGGAAGGCACTGCCCTTATGGGAGGTCTCTGTGGCCTCGTGTGCTTGGAGAACAGCAACTGCCTCCTCGACCTTACAGTAGAGAACACAAGGAAGGGGAAGATGAGTTGCTCCAGTGGAGGAGTGCACAGCACCAGGAATTCAGTATTCCAGGTCCCAACTCGGTCTCTGCACAGAACCACTTCCAAGAGGTAAAGGACTTAAATTATAATTATAAAATCCAAGTCTGCTGCTTCTGCAGGAGACTGATCAGCCCAAAGACATTTCCTGTCTCTTCCCTTAGGAAATTCTGGGGCTTCTCTGCAGGTAAAGCTGCCTGACACCACCCAGCAGAGCCCAGACTCCTCCAAAATAAAAAATAATAATAATAAAAAAAAAAAAAAAATCAGTGCAAGGGTGAAAGTGGATCCTGCCTCCAAGAAGATGCAATCAATTCACTGCAACTGGAACCAAAGCTAAATATTCAACAGGGTTAAGGAGGAAACTGAATAAACACTGCAGAGAGGCAACATTTATCTGCTTTCTATTCTCAGGAAAGAGCATCTCCCTGTCTCCTGCCAGGGAGCAACACCCAACCTGCTTTTCCACCTCTTACTTCCCAGTAACCTCCAAACCTCCCTCAGAGCTTGGCCTGTGCTTTCAGGGATCTGCTCCAAGTTTCTCCTTTTGCTGAAGGTGGGTGACACTGGGTGTGGGGACATCAACCTGGAGCTCCTTCTTCACTTGAAAATAAAACCAGCAGCTCCTTGCTCTTCCCCTGGCAATCCACGGCCTGGGCCCCTCTCCTGGGCTGGGGTCACCCTTCCTTGCAGCAGCAGGGAGTCAGCCCTCGGGAAAGGGATGTGTTTGGGCACCAAGTGACTCCTACCTTGGAGTGCAGGGAGTCAGGGGACTCCATGAGCAGCAGCAGCTCAGAGTTGTCTATCTCCAGCAGCATCCCAGTGATCTTGCCAGCCAGCAAGGGATGCATCGAGTAGACCAGAGGGTAGAGGCGCTCACCTGCTCCAAACACCAGGAAGGACATCAGCACTGTGCAAGCCCTCCCAGTTTTTCAAACGCAGTGCAAGCCCTCCTGCCTTCTCAACTGAAAAGGGATACAAGGGTGGTGATGGTGGTGGAAAAGTCACACTGCTCACAAGCAAACCTACTCCAGCAAGTCACAGCAGCAGGAAGCTGCTGGGTGAGGTCAGCAGCAGGCACCTGCACTGGGAGCAGGGCAGTGGGACAGCAGGGCAGTGGGACAGGGATGCTGCCCACACCTGCCCATCAACATGCAGGTGGAGGTGCCAACTTCTGCAGGAGCAGTTTCCTCCTGGGGAGGGAAGAGCCAGTCTGTGACCTGCTGTGCTTTGGCCAGGCCAAGCCCATGGGGCAGATGGAGCAGGGCACCTCCCTGCAGCAGGACAAGCAATGCCCTCCCGTGCCAGGGCACTGCCCACTCCACCATGGGACACTTGAAGCCCAAGGGCTGTGTGGCAGAGCTGACCTTAACCCCTACAGCCACCAAGCCGTTCATCAGTGCACAAGAGCAGCAATGCCTCAGAGCCCAGGGGAACCACAACCACCTTGGCACGGCCTGGCAGCACAGGCAGGATGGATGGAGCTCTGTCTCTCTGCCAAGCTTTGCCAGACACTGTCTCACTGCCAGCCAGCTCACACAGACAGGGAGTGGCTTTGTTGCTTCCATCCAGTTCCACCACAGACTGAATTTATGGTTATCTTTTTAAAGCAGTGCAATACCAGAGCAATCCCACAGGCCTTGCAGCTTCTCCCAGCAGTTGGGTCTCCCCTGGTGCATGCAAGCACACGTGCCCTCACAGCCCCACAGCTGGACCTACTCCAGCAGAGCAGCCGTGACACCCACCGATCATTTGCTTCTGCTCCTGAGGAGGGGCTGCTGCAAGCATGGATGCTGTCAGTGGCTCCTGCCCCTGGACACACACAGCAGGTTCTACTACCTGGAGAAAAAACAGGGAAGAGCAGCAACCAAAGGCTGGAATGATGCACAAGTTACCTGGCTTTCAGGAACACTGCTGGATCCTGAATGCCACGGGGCATTTCACCCTCCCGAGATGCTGATGGAGGCTCTGGCTCTGTCTGTTTGTATCCAAACACCAGCTTGCAGGAAAGCTGGAGCCAGGCATCACAGCTGTGTGGCTACCAGATCCACAGCCTCAGTCACTCCAGCAGCCCCCGGGAAAGGTTCCCATAGCACCAGACACGGAGCCACGGGGCTGCCTGGGATCAGCAGCTGTGTCATCACAGAGCAGGACCAGGACTGTCACAGTGTGGTGGCTGCAGAGCTCTTACCTGTGGGGGCACCACGGGTGGCAGGTGCCCCATGGGCACGTTCCTGACGGCTGAGGAGTACTTGTAGGCACCCCGTGGCAGGGAGGAGGAGGAGGAGGCGCCCCGAGTGCTGACCGTCTGCGTCCCGATGTTGGCTGCAACGGGGACGAGAGCATTTGCAAAGCAGAGCCCTTAAACACATGCCTGTGCCACGGAGGCTGAAGCCACAAGGGCAATGTGCTCATCCAGAGGGCCTGAAAAATCCCCTATGGGCTGAAAGCAGCCCCCAGGTCAAAGAGAGCTTCTCCAGGACAGGCAGGGCAGTGTCACCCTGCTGGCTGGGGTGTTGAGCAGAGGGCAGGAGAGTTTATAGTTTATAGTTCTCTCCTCCAGAAACACCCATCTGCATCAGAAGCCAGAGGATGGGAACAGCACTGAGAAGGGTGGGCTGCAAGACCCCAGCTCACCCTGGTTCCCCTCCTGCAGGGATGCAAGGGCAGAGGAACAAGGGGACAATGGCAACAGGAGGGAGGAGGAGCCACAAACAGCCCTCCTGGTCCCCCTGCTCACTTCAGCAATAAGGCACTCAGTGCCAAGGATGACCTTGGGCTAAATCTCATGAAGCTGGGAAGGCTGCAGGCAGATGATGCCCCAGCAGATGGTCCTTTGTGGAGGGGACACCCTGGGACACAGGGACAGCCCCAGAACAGCAAGGCACTGGGGATGCCAGCAAGGTCTGGTTTCCCAGCTCCAAATGTGTCTAACACTTGTGTTTTATTGGAGGCTTAGCCTTGGCAGCAGTTCATCCAGAGCCTGGAAGACCTGCCTCTTCCCCAGAGGTCCTTTCCCACCCTCCACCTTGGTCCAAGTACTAAGCCCAGCTGCCACAGCTGCATCAGCATCTGCTTTAGTGAACATGTTCAAGGAGCAGCAGCCAACAAAACCAATGGGCATATCAGAGACCTGACCCACTACCTGGAAGACCACAACCTTCCCCAAAAGTCACACACTTTTTCACTACAGGCACTGCTCCAGGCCCACCACACCCAGGGGCACCATCAGACCCCTCCACGAGCAATCCCACAGACTGATCCATCCTCACAGGAGACCTGAGCTCACAGCAAGCACCTTTGCCACTGCTGCGATGTCCCAGCCGGGTCCTTCCCCACTCACCCATTCTCTGGGCCTGGGGGAGCACCCGGGGCACCTGGGTGGAGGCCTGTCTGGTGGTGCTGATGTTGGACAGCAGGCGCCGGGGCGGCACGGCAGCCCTCAGGATGGGGGTGGCTTCAGGATACACTGCTGCAGAGATGGAGCAGACACATGATAAAACCTTTTATATATAAGTAATAAAGCTTCTTGGTAGCACAGGCATGGAAGGAGACATGGGGTGGGGGGGTGGGGGTGGTGACTGTGGCCAGGGAAAGCTCAAGAGCATCTCTAGTGTCACCACTGACATCTCATCACCCCGTGCCCATCACCGTGACTCCTGAACACTTCTGCAGGACAACTCCCCATGGCTACAGGCTTTGTGCTGCTTTTAGAGAACCTTCAGTCCCTGACCCAGCCCAGCTGGTGCTGAGAGCCCCCAGGGAGAGACAGGGTGACTCACAGGGAGGCCGGGGGGGCTGAGCACTCCAGCGAGTGGAGGGGCGGACTGGGACAACGGGGCTGGGGCCGTAGAAGGCAGCTCTGGCTTGTGGCTGGGAAAGGAGAACACATTATCCGAGGTGACTGGGGAGCTGAGCTAGAACTAACCTAGAGCCTCATGGTGGCTGCTGCACACAGACAGACAAGCCAAAACCATGCCCTTGCAGCATGCCAGAATGCTCTAAAGACCAACCTCCAGCCCTGCTGCCAGTAGGTTCTCCAGCAGCTCCGCTTTTCTCCTTCCCAGGAGCTTTTGCACCCCTGTAACCCTTCTCCCTCCCCTGGTTTCATCAGCAGACTTGTTCTCCATGCTCACACCCTCCCACCAAACCTGCCCTTTGATTCCCTCCTCTGAGGGGCAGCAGTAGCTACTAAATCCTCAGCCCATTGCCTGGAACACCCACATCCCTCCGACACATGGAAACTCGGCACTGATCCCATGGTCCCACATGGGCATGTGCCCAGAGCTGCACAATCCAACTCTGCACAATCCAACTCTGCTCCTCAGCCCCACTGCTACCCCCACCCAGAACAAACTTGGGTCCCCGTGCAAGGCTGCCCCTGGGTAGCAGGACTCACCTGGGGGATGGGGGGGAAGAAGTACCCTGCAGGGGTCTGGAAGGAGCCCAGGAGAGGGCCAGGCAGGGCCCTCATGGTTGCCAGTCTCTGCATGTACTGGTTGGTGAGGATTGCTTTCCGCTCCTCTTTCCTTTGAGCGAGCGCAACATAGAGAGGCTTAGTGCTGACAATCCTTCCATTCATCTCTGTCACAGCCTTGGTAGCCTCTTCTGGGGAGGAAAAGCACACAAATCCAAACCCTTTGCTGTGGCCACCATCTGTCATCACCTAAAATTGGATTAGAACAAGACAGTTAAGTCCACAGATTGCTGCAGTACCCACAGAGCATGGTGCAGGGAGGAGTGGGAGCCTCCAGCCACAGGCAGCCCATTGCAGCCCCCACATCCAGGGTGGGATGGATGGGGCTGCACCTCTCCAACAGAGAGGTTTCCCTGGGGAAGGGGAAGATTTGATCAAGGAAAACCAGTAGGTTTTGGAAATGAAGATGGCAGAGTCTGGACCAGTCAGAGATCTGGAGCCTGTGACTGTCCAGGGGGGAGGGTCTGTGCCCAGCCCACAGGCCAGCAATGCTCCAGTGCTTGATGCTGCAGGAGTCAGCAAAGGATGGGGATCAGTGAGACACTCTATCCTGCCAAGGGCCAGGCAACATCTCTCCCTGGTAGGCTACAGTTAGCTGACCTTAAAGTCAGACCACCCTCTGCACCCAACTGGATAGTCTTCAAGAGAAGCCTGACACCAGTCTTGATGAAAAGATTGACACTTGAGATACAAGCCACCAGCAGGGAGATGTAATTCAATAGGATGATAACCCCAATCCATTTCCAAGGGCTGAGCACACCATCTGACCCTGGGAGACCCAGTGCCTCACCTTGGCACTGGTGATGGTGCCATAGGGGGAGAACTCCTTCCTCAGCTTCTCATCATCTATCCCATCATCCAAGTTCTTCACATACAGGTTGACCCCCTGCAAACAGGTCAAAAAAGCAGCTTGGGATCCCAAAATTTACAGCAGCTTGTCAAGCTGGCTCTGTGTTTCACCAGCAGCTCAGCCAGAGGGTGGGACATCCCACAGAGACATCCCTGCAGGAGCACTGACATGGAGAGGGGCTGGAGTGTGTGTGTGCTCCACATGCAGTACAGACACCCCAAGTGATGAGGGCACCCAGACCATCACTGTGAAGCTGCTCCAGGACCTCAGGAAGCTGCCTCATTCCCAGGCTAATATTTTCATTTCTGCAAATGAGCAGGAGCATTTGTTCACCTGTCTACACCATCCTGGGTTTAGATCTTTCTCCTCTTTCCTGATATTGCCTCCCAGGACATTCCCAGGCAGTGAGTGGACCCCTGTGCAGGTTTATAATTGCAGGAGGGCCCCAGCACACTCATCTGTTTTGGAGAGCCCTGTGCTGTCCCCAAGCCAAGAATGTCCCTGGATGCCCCGGGCATATCCCTGCTGCAGACCTGCAGGATGGAGCATCCTGCTCTCCCCTTACCTGGTACCTGCTCACTCGCTCCTGCTTGATCTGCTCAAACTTCCTCTTGAGCTCGCTCTGACGCTCCAGCCGCTTCTGGGCTCTGCCCACGTACACCATCCGCCCGTTGATCTCCTTCCCGTTCATGTCAGCCACCGCCTGCAGTGCAGAGAAGGGCTCTGGGCTCAGCGGGAAGCAAGTGGCCACAGCTCTACTCTTCGCCCACCACCCCAGTGCAGCCCAACACAGAGAGACCTGCTCCCTCTTGCCAGGTCCTGGTACCCAGTGCCAGCACCCAGGAGAGCACAAAGCCAGTGAGGTTCCCCCTGAGGACAGCTGGGAACATCAGCAGGCAACAAGCCCAGGGCCAAGAGGGAAGCGAGGAGCCTCTTGCCTTCTGGGCTTCTTCGTGCTTCTCAAAGTTGACAAACCCGAAGCCCTTGGAGCGGCCGGCGCTGTCCATCATGACCTTGACACTCAACGTCTTTCCTGCAACAGGGAAGGAAAGAACAACCTGAAGGGTGCCCACCGAGGGGGTGCTGCTGGCATGTGGCACCATGCTCAGGAGCCACCATGAGATGCCAGCCCAGCAAGGAGACTGGGTGGCCATGGCAGCAGAAGAGCCCAGCAGGAGGACAACAGTGGGACCCCCGGGAGGCAGGGACAGGAGGCTGCGTGTTGGCGAGGGCAGTCCCTCCCATTCTGGGGGCTGCTCTCACTGCCCTTGGCTTTTCAGCCTCTCCAGCCAGTGCACTGAGCTCCTTTGGCCAGAATTCTCATCACCTTTATACAGGAGCACATATATTGGGTTTCTGTGAAGGATATCCACAAGTTACCTGGGATGACGCTGACCAAGCACGGACAGTACGGTCCACGGGTTGGAACAACAGTAAACCTCATCACAAGAGGCATCCTCTAGTAACAGATTAAACTGAAAAGCCTTTTAAATTCAGACTCAACATCTCTTATCCCCAGGCTATAACCAGCCAGCACATAGGGGTTTTTTTTAATTATCTTGAAACCAATCAAAACAAAAATAAAAGTTGACCTTTGTTACCTAAGAAAGAAAAAAGTTACTTTTTTCAAGAGAGCACCTAGTACAAGTTATCCTCCATCACAGCAGGAAAGCACATGTAACATCCTGGCAACTGAAGTGACTGCAGTCCTTTGATGGGGGGATGTTTGAACAAGTCAGATCCCTCTGAGAGAAGGGCCTGCTATTTCAGCCAAGCACTGTCCCCAGCTCACTTTCCAGTTGCCCCAACTCCAGTCTTTTAGATGAGGATACTTTCCTTCAACAACTCACCAAACTTGGAGAATATTTCCCGCAGTCTGTCGTCGTCCATGTCATCCCCAAAGTTTTTGATGTAGACGTTGGTGAACTCCACCACCTTCGCCCCAATCTCTGCCTCACGCTCCTTGCGGGATTTGAAGTGGCCAACAAACCTGCAGGAGGGAAGGAGAGGACCTGAGAACCTCCATGTCCCCTGCAGAGCGAAGATGGACACAGGAACATCTGTCTCATTGCAGGCCAAGAGAGACTCCATCACCTCAGGCCATGCTTTGCTCACCCACAAACCCACCATGTGTTTCACAATCAGCAACTTCAGCATGTCCCACTCGGGTTTTCCCCTACCCCTTGGCACTACCAAAAGTAGGGATGTCATCCCAGCAGACATCAAAAGACCCCAAAGGATGGCACCAAGTGCCAGCTCTCCTCCTCCAAGTTATTCCCAAGCCCTCTGGGCATCTGCTTGCCTATGTGGGAAGTAAAGAACGAAGTGATGCAATGCAAGCAAGAGCTGAACAACAAAACCTCTTCCTGCCCAGATTATCTGATGCCAACAGCTGAGATCAAGGACCAGCCCTGCTTTGTGGGCACTTATTACACTGCCTCAGCAATAAAACCCAGCCTGGGGTTGGACTCCTTCCCCACCATCGGGAAGAGCTCCAAACCACTATCACACTTCCACCAGAACCGACCGTGAGTGACTCACTCCTGGAGAGCAGTGGAGCTGCTGTGCCCAGCAGGGAGGGGAAATGAGGAAAACACAGAAAGCAGCACAGAAAGCACATGGGGAAAACACAGAAAGCAGCACAGAAAGCACAACAGCAGCTGAGCAGGGCGGGCATTTGCTCCCACGGGTGCACCAAGGCAAGGGAGGAGCAGAGCCAATGCAAAGCCCAGGAGAGACTCTTCTCTCCTGCACTTACACCTTCCGGTCATTGAGCAACATCCCATTCATGGTCCGGATGGCCCGAGTCGCTGCCTCCTGAGTCTCAAAGTGGACAAAGCCATAGCCACGGGATCCGTTCTCATCACAAACCACCTGCAAATGCAGAGCAGGGGGGGAAGGGGAAAAAAAAGCAACCAAAAAACCCAAGAGGCAGACACTGTTTTTCTCCATGTTTGCATATGAGTAAGTCACAGGAAAACCCATTCTCATTTTCCAGGGGCTTTTCCCCTCCCTGATGCCCTGCTCCCATTGAGGCTCAGCTGTGTTGGGGTGTTTGCAGCAGGTCAGGGAGGCAGGAGATCCCAGGGCCAGATCCACAAATGATACCCAGGAGTTTATGGCTCCCCAAGCCCCCCATACCATTGATGCACTTGGACAGGATGGCACAGGACATCTCTGGGAAGAAGGTGGGGTGGGGGAAAGTGCCTATTCTGAGGGGAAGCATAGCAAGGCTTTTTGGCTTCAAAGCAGGTGGGAATTTAGAGGAGATGTTGTGGGAAGTGAAATGAGAAAGTGAATTCCAGGTGGCTGGAACACACTGCTGAGAGCAGGGGCAGCTCTGCAGCAAGCCCTCTCCTGCAGGGCCCCTGGGAATGTGTACCTTGCATGACAGGATGTTCCCAAAGGCAGAGAATGTGTCATACAGGGCTTTGTTATCAATGGAGTCGTCCAGGTTCTTGATGAAGATGTTTCCAATCCCTGACTTCCTGAGCCCAGGGTCCCGCTGGGACCACATGATGCGGATGGGTCGGCCTTTGATCACCTCGAAGTTCATGGTGTCCAGGGCTCGCTCAGCTGGCAAAGAATGGGGGGAGAGGAGAGTAACAGAGACAGATCCCCTTCACCTTCACATCCTGCAGCAGCTGAGGTGGGCACAGGAATCAGGGATACTGCTGTAGAGGAGCTTGTTAACCTAAATGAGATGGGCAGCTCTGCCTCCCAGGGAAGCCCATGCTCTCCTTCCCTCCCCTCCAGCCACACCACTCCTTCCTAATTAATTGGGTTGTTTCCTCTCCAAAGCATGCTTGACTCCTACAGGATCATCCATTTCACTGCAAACTCCAGTTTGGCAGATGCCCAACTAATTTACCCAATAAGGATTTTTGTCTCCAGAGCAACTAACCAAACACCTTCCCATCACTGCTGCCTCACTTCAGCATGGAACACCTTTCAGTTGCAGCTCAGCATCGTGGCAAGGGCCCAACACTGTGAGCCAGAGGCTGCCCCAGGGAGGGGCATCTCCACAGCTCACAGAGGGGGGTGACTCTTGAAAGTCATCTTCCTCTCCTCTAAGCCCAAAGCCCAGCTGACACATCCTTTCCCAGTCCCTAAGAAGAGACTGGAGCGGGATGGGTCCCACTCATTCCATTAGTTGCAACCAAAACTCAAAGTAGTGGAATATTGCCCAAGCCCCAGCAGCTGATGCCTCCACTCAGGTCCTTCCTCTTGCACTGCCCACCCTCCCACCTCTCACACAGCCCAAGCCCCCGCTGTGAGGCCGTTCCTCAGAGTTGTGTCCCAGGGAACAGACCATCCACAGGCTGCTGGAAGTTGATGTAGGCGTAGCCCAGTGACCGGCGCGTGGCAACGTCGCGACACACTCGGATGGACATGATGGGCCCGGCGGGTGAGAACTTCTCGTAGAGCATGGCTTCAGTCACGTCCGGGTGCAGGTCCCCCACGTAGAGAGAGGCCAAGGGATAGCCAGGGCCACTGGCATTCATGGTCACCCACGGAGCTCAGCTGCAGAGGGAGACACACCCGAGGCTGCAGGGTGCAGGTTTCAGATCCCCTACAGCAACCACAGCCACGCCCTCCCCTTCCCACCAGCAGTGGTAGGAAAAGCAATGCCCGATGGAAGTTGCCAACCTGAAATTTTTCAGCACATTTCAGTGTTGGTGCAAGAGCCAAGCTGGGATGACCTGCACATCACAGCTCTTGCACACCCTGGGAACACAACACACCACACACAGAGACTTGCTCCTCTCAGCACTCAAACCCCAAGAGAAATAAAATGGAGTTTAATTCCTCAGAAGGTAAACAGCCCTTCTCACCAGAGACTTTTTACTCCTTAACAGCTCCCTCCAGCCACAGCAGACAGAAGGAGTGTGTGTTTGCTTCCATGCCCGGGAACAGACCTGCAGCCCACACCACTCCCTGCAACCAGCTCCATCATCACTAAGGCAAGCACAGGGTTTTAGCCAGCCCTTCCCAGTTTCTCAGCTAAAGTCCCTGGAGCAAGCAGGAAAACTGATGCTCAATCTCTGCCTGGTTTCAGCTGGGTATAAAGTTGTGTGTGGAGATGAGAGTCACTGCCTGAGACACCCAAGGTACTGCCTGGGAACACAGAATTGCATCTCCTGCCCTAAAAGCTTATAAACCCACCTTTGGGGCTCTTACCTGAAAGCTCAAAAGACTTGAGACGTTTGTTTAGAAACCTACAGATACCCAAAATAAACACACGCGCACACACACACACTCATAGGAGAGGTGCATCGAGAACCGGCTCCGTGACACAGCCCCGCTCCTGGCACAGCCCAGATGCGCCTCCCAGGACCCCCCAAAACAAGGACAGGGTAACAGAGCAAACCCAGTGCCCTCCGCAGCCAGCGGGGCAGGGAGGGAAGGGGGACCAGGCGGGGAGAAGGTGGCGGAGCGGGGAACGCCGAGCGGGGTC
Source organism: Corapipo altera (assembly GCF_003945725.1). Taxonomy (NCBI): domain Eukaryota; kingdom Metazoa; phylum Chordata; class Aves; order Passeriformes; family Pipridae; genus Corapipo; species Corapipo altera. The sequence continues at coordinate 11,386,215 of NW_020884893.1, read as the reverse complement.
GGGCCGGGCAGAGGCGGCACAACGCGCGGGGATTGCCCGGCGGGGGCCAGGGGGGAGCTCGCACGGCCGGGCCGGGAAGGGACGAGGCGGCGGAGGAGCGCGGGGCTCGGCGGGACCCCCGGCCACCCCCGCCCCGCAGCAGCCGCCCCGGCGGCCGGAGGGTCCCGGCCCCGCACTCACGCCGAGCGCTGGGGCTGCAGCTCCGCTCCGGGCGCTGCTGCCGCGGGACCCGCCCGCCTCTTCCGCGGGGCCCCGGGGGCGGGACGGGACCCCCGCCCTCCGCCAGGACCGGCCCCGCCCCGCCCTCCCCTCCCCGCTGCGGGGCGGTGCGGGCATCCCGGCGGGCATCCCGGGAGCGGGGGTGACCCCCCGTGTCCCCATCCCGCGGAGCTGAGGGGCTCAAGGGTTCAGCGGTTGCATCTCCTCCTTTTTGCGAATCGCAGCTCCAGCACTTCCCGGGTCTTCCCAAACGAAGGGCACGGGGGTTGCGCTGCGTGTCGCCCTGGAACACTGACAGCGCTTAACAGCGTGTGTGTCCCACCCACGCAGCTTTAGGAATCACATGCACGTTCTGGTGTGGAATTCCCTGAAGTTAAGGAATCGAGGCAGGAGCCTCGGTACAAACCCTCCATCGCTGGGCACTCGCACACTCCCGACTCCACAGCAAGCTCGCTCAGCAGCCAACAGAGACCCACGGGATATGGGATACGGGACCTGGCCTCTGCCATCACCTTTTGTCTGTGTGGCACACACAGAGTGCTGTAAGGGCGCTTTCATCCACAGAGATGGATGTAACTGTGCTGCTGAAACATTGGGTGACAGCACACTGGAACCTTGAGCCCCTGACAGCGGCTCCCCAGCACCCAGCTCCAGCCTAGCCCAGCCCCTCGGAAGGTCAGCAGCGGGGCAATCAGGACAACCCTTACATTCACCAGAGCCTTCTGGTGGTTTCCCACACTAAGCTGACTCCCTCAAAGGTCAGACGAGCACCGGTGCCAGGAATGAGAAGCCACAGCAGCAGCGATTAGATGAGTTAAACATGTAGAGTGCACATGGACTCTTACTGTGGCTGGGCCAGTGGGAGTGTCCTTCCCCCAAAACAACAAAATTAATTGAAAAATTGAGATGTTCCCTCAACTCATAATTGCCGCAGACCAGGCTCCTTGGTTCATGATTTCCTGAAAAGGAAGAGTAAGGATGGGAGAAGTTATGTGAAAGGACTGAGGCAGAAGTGGTCTTTGAACAGGATCAGCTTGCAGAACACAGGATTTTTCTTCTCCGAGCTGACAATGCCATCAGCATGAGTCAGACTGGCAGTTAGTGTACACTATAGAATCAATGAAGAGCAGGTATGTCCATAAAGGCTGGAAAATTACAAACAATAATCAGAGGGACCACCATGTAGAGCCATGGCACAGGGCTGAGCACTGCTCCATCAGCAGCTGCTTAGATTTTGACCTAATGCCTTTGTAGTGGTCAATCAGAAGCAGCCCAGTAACATTTTGCACCGTGCACACTTCTGTGCTGCCCCACTGCAGGAGCAGGAGGCCGTGGGAGCAGGAAGGACCAACCTCCTCGGTGCTTTTAGGCTGCCTGGCTGCTGCCACCCATCCCTTCAAGGGCTCTTATGTCCAGGAATACTCCTCCACCTATTTTCCTCTCCCAGTGCTGCTTTTGGACACCATGGGCTGAGCCCAGCAGAGCTGGGTGTGCAGAGGTGAGGCCAGCCCTGTACTGGAGTGGGCATTGAAAGATTCCTGGAGAAACCTCCAAATGTAACCAACAGACTTTTCTCCTTTTACAGTGTGCTCAACCATACAGTATGTAATGACTCATGACAAGTTAAGGAGTTATTTAGAGTTGCATTTAAGCCCTGCAATGACAATATATTACAAGTATGACCTCAACAAAAAAAGAAGAGAACCAGTGTTTTCTGGGAGAGTGTGTGGGGAAGCCTCCTGGCAAAGGAATGAGTAATTTAGTATTTGGAAACCATGAATCAACTCACACAGTCCCCAAACTGAGAATTTAATACAAGTGGTGATTTTACTACCACAGGTTTTGCCACTGCCACAGACGACAGACACAACCAACTGATAAAATTTTTTTTTATTATCCACTTTTGAATTCTTTTACACTTTCCTGATTATTTTGTGTAAGGTGAAACTAGAACTGTTTAAAAGACATACACGAATCTAGTACATCAATAACCAGGTATTTCTTTTTTTGCTATACTATTCTCACAACCACGTGTGTGCTAGGCAATATAACCGTCACAGAAGCAAACTTTAGGCAGAATACTGGTCAGTAAAAACAAAGCGAAAAGAGCTACCAGATATACAGACAGGCTCGGTTCCACATTCACTACTGCATTTATCAAGCGCCAAGTATTAACTGCACAATTTGTTCAGCTAGTAGAGGGGAGTTTTAAAATCAGTGCATGAAATTCTCTTCAGCAGACAGATGGACAAACAGATGGATGCTATACCTAAGTGGAATGTGAAGGCAGGGGATGATACCGAGGGACTGATAGGTGACTATTCCTAATCTTTTCCACTGCATTATTCACGCAATTCTTATTAGGTTTTGTTTAATGGGACATGTTTGAAACGTGGCCAGGTGAGGACGTTTGGAGCTCAAATATTACAAGGTACAAGTGTTACAGATGTGTAGGTCTGCATTCCAGTACGAGATGGGAAATCCTGAATATTTGAGCCAGATCCTGGTAGAATCAAAAAGTGGCAGACGAGAGCTGAAGGCTGCAACAGCACTGGCAGCTCTCAAACATCCAAGGAAGAAACCTGTCCTCGGTGAGGCTCAGGCCTCAGCCACCATCCTGACATCACCCATAACCAAAGAAAGGATGACGCATATGTGGGAGTCCAAAATTGCTTTAATGGAGTTTAAACAGGTGAGAGGGTCAAGGATGAACAGAGTCCAATGGGAGAAAAATTTCTATAAAGTGAACTTAAAAGATGGCTCAGTGGATTACCTAAGAGGTTTTCAGGATAAATTCAAAATGGGAATACCATGGAGATTTTGACTCATCTAAGAGTAAAGTAATGCTAAAGTGGCAGATCACTTCATGGTATCATCCAAACTAATAAGGCCATTCAAAAAATTGAATCTTTTCCTATTGCAAGTCCATGGCAGCGAACCAAGAATTCTCACTACTGAAGAATATCTAAGGTGTAGTAACTAGGTAAGTTATTGCTGTGGGAAGGGGCTTAGTCATGCATGTCGTATGAGCATGAAAGCACTTTTAGAAGTCAAATCCCAGTTATCTGCCAGTGTAAAGAGTTTGGAAATCAAGCTGCTAACTCCCCCATTACCCTCCTCCCCAAAACAAACCCCATCCCCAGAAAGACAGGATTGACAAAGTGAGCTTTGGACTGAAAGCGGTGCCTCAGACTCGGTTACAAATGTCTACAGAGTGTGCCTGTTCAACTACCTCATAGCAGTGTCCCTAACTGGAATGCCATACATTGGATTGTTTTCCTTCCATGCCCCAGCGTCACAATAGAATCTCTATAACTTTCTGTACAACTTTACAACAGAATTGTACTTCGACTATTTTGGTGCCAGATTAAGCCCGCCAGAGTTACATAATTGATGTCTACTTTTCTACCAATAAAGAGTTTTGCAAAGTCAATTTGCGATCACAAAACCCGTTATCACAGTGTTCAGTTAAAAATATAAACACGGTAATCGGAACTGGAAATGTTCATCATAGGAAAGTTGGGAATGCCATTGGAATAACCGACCTCCGCTCTGGGTACACACAACACCAACCAACCGGTTTTACCCCACAGACAGTTTTTGCTACGTTGAGGTTGTGACAGTCGCTGTACTATTCTTTTTGCTTGTCGCACAAAGGGATTATGTGTAGGATATGGGGTGACATTGAACACAGAGTGAAGCGTGACAGCCGTTAGTTCTCTCCCTCCCCAGCGTCCCCCTCGTCTCCCTGGTTTTCCGACGTCCATAGCTGTAAGAAAATACAAATACGTGTTTGTGCTGAAAGCACACAGGTAACTACAACAGTCAGGAAGGGGAAGACAGCATAATTAGTTGTGTAATTTTCTCAGCTAAGAGCAATACAGAACTGAACTGAACAGCAAAGCTAAAGAATAACAAACTGTTACATGAGTGAGGATAACAAGGAAGAAACCAGCACAAGCTGGCAACATACACATAAAACTGGCTGTTGAGAACAAGCTTCACTTCGTGTTACAAAAAAAAAAATTGAGTTTGTTACAGTGGTTAACAAGTGATTTCTGGTCTGAACAAGCAAGTCTGGCCGGTCTGGTTACAAACAGCAGTGATCACATGCAGTTACCAGCTCAGAAAAGGCCTGGAATGGCACAGAACAGCTTCAGGGAGTGCAGCAGCCCAGAGTGCAGTGGTTTGCCCCACGGTACTTACAGTGAGGTTGTCCCTAAGCAGCTGCATGATCAGAGTGCTGTCTTTGTAAGACTCTTCATTCAGCGTGTCCAGCTCTGCTATCGCTTCATCAAACGCCTGAAAACATGCAAGACAGCACTTTCACACTCTGCTCTCTGAACTGCTTACAAATCTGGCACATTACTATTCAAATTCTGTGACAAAAGCTTCCAGTATTTTTCTTTTCCCACCACAAGAAGAAATGTAAACCAAACTGAGCACCAGACAGCCAGAGGAAAACAGAAATCTTCAGGGGTGTCCAGATTAAAGCCCAGAACAACTTCACTACCATTCGACACCAAATACTGAAGAGGCAAGAGCACTCTGTGTCACGCTGAAAAATGATTCACATAGCTTGAAGTCAGGTTTAAGAACAACACCTAAAAGCAACACTTCCATTAAAAAGGAAGGTCTCACTGGTTTAAATTGGCAGTGAAAGACAAAGGCACCATTACACTTACATATATACTGTACATGAGTAACTTGGCAAGAAAATGGAAGACAGGGATTTTTGACAGTGGGGTGGAAGGTTTTCAATTTCTTTTCAAAACAGCAGAGGAAATCAGGTATGTTCCACTAGACATTAACAAAGCCATTCTTCCCATCCATCTGTGACCCGTGAAAATCAATGCTGCAAGTCTGAGAGCCAGGAATAAGTGCTATTTCTTCTTTCAGGTTTCAAACATATGTAAGAATTTTAACTATAAAAAACAAGCAGGAACAGCAGCAGCATTTTACAGCATAACATCACTTCTTGTTACAAAGTCTTACTGAAGTGTGTATTAAGAACACTAAGATTCACCTAATGCCATGCTATTCGAGCTACTACCAGAGAATTTTCACAGACACAAAAAGCTCCACTTAGAAGGTTCTAATCCTATTTTAGAGAGAAGGCCAAGAAAAAAAGGATTCATTATTTGTTTGGCACAACCCACCATATAAGTTTATTTTGGTCTCTGGAGAGAGGGGCACACATGCACGTGGATACACAAGGACATTCAGGGTTACAAAGATGGAAACACAGACAACACTTCACCTGCATTTGCTAAGTGTTCAAATTTAAATAAACATTTCACTTTAGAAATGCTAAATTAATTCAAGTGTTTTCAAACAAACACATTCTAAGAGAATTAGGTGGACATTAAGAAGAGGCATTTTGTCTTCCCTGTCACTGGAACAGCTGCAGTAGCAAATTAGTTTGACCTAAAGCTAAGCCAGACCAGCAAACCAACTCACCTGAACATATACTAAAATGACAGCAGTTTAACGATAGCATTTTTAAACAATTTGATATGAAAAAGCATAATCATTTACAAAGTGCTACTGCAACCACTGCAATTATGCCCTCAGCCTCCACAAGTACTGGTGACATGGAGAGTGTGCTTACCGTCTTTGCCAGGTTACAGGCCTTTTCAGGGGAATTTAGTATCTCGTAGTAGAACACAGAGAAATTTAAAGCCAAACCGAGTCGGATGGGGTGTGTTGGCTGCATCTCCTTCTTGCTAATCTCAAATGCCTCCTGGTAAGCTTGCTGAGAGTTTGCTACCGTTGCTGCAAGAAGTAATTACAACCATATTAATGCACAGCACATCTCTGTACTTCACGGGGAAAGGGATTCTCTTCTCTGTGCCACCAGAAATTCAGACAGTCACACATGCACAGATGCTTCTTTCAGTGTTTGCAGATGTAGAAGCTCTCCACTGGTAGAATTATGAAGGCAGAAACATGTGCTAAGCTAAAGCTCTGACACAGAGAAATTAAGTTCAGCAGTTCAGTAGAGACTTAAAATAACATTTATTCAACAGAAATTCCAACCAATCTGGATGGACACAAACTCTACCTAAGTCAAAGTGTTCTGGTGTTAAATTATCAATAATAAATCCAGACAAAACCATATGGGAAAGAAGAGGTATCTAGACTACTGCACCTCTAGGGCATGAACTTTGTATTTCAGGTTGGGGTTTCAGAGGAGAGCCAACAGTCCCTTCCTGGCTAATGAGTAACAATAAGTTCCATACTGGCATAAAATTAAGTTTACAAGACATGGACTCCTTGTCTGAACTCACCAGGAGTTCAGCAGAGTCCAGCACTGCTTTACCATTTCAGAATTAACTGGTTTAGGACCCACAAACCCAATAACCCACATCTGCATGCAGGAAGTTTGCAAACAGTGCAGACTTGAGCCAAATTCATAGTTTAAACAAGAGATCAAAGGATTTTCCATGAAGAAAAAAAAACCAACAAAACCATTCTCCAGGAAAAGGATTTTATACTGCCATATATGCCTGAAAATCAGCTACTGTGGTCAGGGGCTGCAAGCAGAATTTGACTGAATTGATGAACATCTGTCAGTAACTTCTATTAATTTCAGTGAAGTCTTTCTCTAAAAGTGACTTGCACTGCATCCATCTTGAACACTACAGAGCAGTAGTGAAAAGAAATAAACACTCCACGTTAGGGGGAAAGAACACAAGTATTTTTTACACTTGATTCTGCTTGGCCCCCAGAATGAGAGATTTCATTTCTACTTACTTTGCTTATTGTCCCCAGATGCCACCTCTGAGAGGTATCTGTAGTAATCACCTTTCATTTTCAAATAGAAGACCTTGCTTTCTGGCTGCGTGGCGTTGACAATAAGGTATTTATCCAGGAGTTCCTGAGAAAGGAAACATCACCCTTTTTTTTAAATCCAAGCTATAAAAATAATGTCTGAAACAGAGCCTTCGTTACAATGGTGAGCATGAACTGTTCAAACATGAACAATGACTTATGTCATGACTTACGCAGACTCGTGTGTTAATCACTTTGCCTACTGTTGTCTACACTTTAAAAAAAAAAAGAGAAATTACTTGTAACCTAATCTCAGGACAGCTGAAAACCTGCTCTGTTGAGGCCACCCACCATTCCCTCCTGCAGAATCTAATGACTACCAGGGCTTACAACTGCAAAGATTTTCCTTAAAAATATACTGATGCAAACCCATGTCCACAGCCAAACTAATAAAGCAGCAGCTGGACATCAGCACATCTGGTCACTTCTGCTGCCACAGACCTGAATTCTATGTAGAGCTGTGAAATTATCCACAAGAAATAGATTCTATCTGCAGCTCCAGCTGAAAAGCTCAGCAGTGGCACAGTCAGCACACGTGAACTCAGAAAGAGATGTACAGACTGACTGCACTGACAGCAGCTGCTCCTGACTGATCTCACACAACCTGAACAGCAATAAAAGGAAGAGCAAAACCAGTTTGGGGGAAGAACTACAGACCTTCTCTATTCCAAAAAGGTACTAAGCAAGCCTCAGGATGTCAGCATTCATTAACAGAAGAATTTAAATGGTCAGCCTTTTAGCAGGACTCATGCCAGTACCCCAGATCTAAATTTGTTTTCATGGTGAACCACCCCCCAACCAGCAGCCAAGGGTCTTCAATGTGGCCTTGTTTGCTTTTTTCTGCTAAAAAAATATGCTCTTTTATAGCAAATTCCCCAAGAAAAAAGCTAGATGCCTTAGAAGCTGGAATGGGATCCAAGTACGTAGCTATGCAAAATTATTCCCCTGCTAAGGTGCTGCAGTGTCGACAGCAATCCTAAGATTCCTTAAGCCTCTCTGAAAAATGCTGCAGTACTAACTACTGTTATTTTTGCTGTTGGATTATTACCAGAACATCATTGCAGATATCCTGCAATTCAGCCTCGATTTTCTCACGATATTCTCTTCCCATCTGCTGTTTCTTCTCGTTCCTCTCTGTTTTCTGTTCAATGCTGGAGATCACCCGCCAGGACGAGCGACGGGCACCGACCACGTTCTTGTAGGCCACGGAGAGGAGGTTCCTTTCTTCGTTGGACAGTTCATGGCCCTGCTCAGTGACAGCCTTCATAGCAGCAGCCATGTCATCGTAACGCTCGGCCTGCTCGGCCAGCTTGGCTTTCTGCACCAACTCGCTTTTATCCATGGCTCTCCTGCAATCAGCGGGGAATAAAAAGAGAGAAAAGTGTCTCCTGGTTGTCCACACTGTGGAAGTTCATGCTGAAGGGTGAAGCAGATCTTACAGTCACTAACAAGAGGGAAATCTATAAATTCTAACAGAGTAATACAGAGGGTTTCCTTTTAAAAAATTACTGGACCTTTTGCCAAACATGTATAACTTCTATGTATGACTAATCACAATCCCAAAGAGATGAATGCATCATTCTTCAAAATGCAGCAAAAGTCATTAAGCACAGCCCTATATGAATCCGTTTCCTATGCTGGCCACAGCTCAATTTGGGAGACACTGATCCACTGTTCTGACCCTGAAACAACCAGTTTTGTTTTTGTTTTTGTTTTTTTTTTTGATGGTTTTTTTTTTTTTTTTTTTTGTTTTTGTTTGTATGTGTTTTTTTTGTTTTGGTTTTGTTTCCCTCCACTGCTAAACAACAGCAACTACTTAGGAGCACTGAAGCACTGGACAGCTCCTCCTGACACTGAAGAGCTTTGGCAAGCTACAGGAGGTGTTTCTGTGGGTTTACATAAACCATACCCAGTAAAACTGTAGCTGTTGGCAACTATGGAAAGCATATTTATACTGTTCTGCCAGAAAATACAGCTTTTTTTACACATGCATCAACGTACACATAATGGATCACTCTACACAGCTAGGGGGGCTGCAGCCTCAGGCTTTCAGGACCTTTTAAATAATACTGATGTTCATAAAATCTGAATGGGACGTGGCTCACATGATGGTCACTACCACAAAACAAATTGCTTATACGGAAACAATTTGTTTATCATTTCTGATAATGCAGTTTAGCAAGTGGAGCCAAGAAAAACACATCACATGACCACAAGGCCACTGAAGAGCTTAAGCAATGAAAGATGAAGTGAGTAAGGAAGGTGTTAGTGAGGCAGCTCGAGTGTTGCTTACTCCTACCCCACAATGCTAACACACAGTTAACTCAGCCACTGAGCCACCAGCCTCACACTCCATACACCACCTAGGGCCTGGCTCCCAGGAGAAATTAAACAAGTTTATTTGCCTTTATCAAAGCAAAGCAGACCCTGATACCTCACAAACTCCAACACACCCCGAATTCATCTGCAGAATTTCTGTAGGTTTGCAAATTCACTTTTGGACAGACCCAGAACTGTTATTCTCATCAGTACTGAGCAATAATTACCCTCTCCTACTCTCTAAATCCTAATCAGGACTTTCACTGCCCAGGTAAGTTTTAAGGCTGAGACCTAACAGCCTACAAAAACTTCTAGAAGAAAAATAAAAAGCAAACAAGAACAGTAAATTTACAGTTGCCTTCATAGGCTTCTGTTCATCAGAGAAGCATCTACAGCCCTATTAGAAAGGACCAACAGGCTGAAAGCCATTGCTGTAGCCTTTTCCCTGGCTCTCACCCTCAGAGATTCCAGTCTGACAGCTTCTGATGGAGAACATTTTGCACACACTGCTCAGCTTGTATTTTACTCCAAGTATCACCTACCACACTCTTATACAGGAAAACCAGTCCCTTGTACTAAATCCTGAACCAGGACAATGAGATGCAGACCCAAATTCCCCCTGTGTGTTTGAGCAGTTTCATACACTGCTCATACTGCCAAGGACAAGCCCCAGCTACAAAATTATTTTAAGATGAGCACATTCCATCCCTCCAGCTGAAGATACTCCAAAAAAAAATAAATCACCCAAGATATCATGTCAAACATTGTTATTTCACATGAAAGCTCCTGAAGTAAAACCAGCAACCAAATGTACCTGCTCTATATCTGCAAGTCTAACTCACTCCTGCTTGCCTTCGATCCTCTGTAGATCCTACTGCATCCAGCCACGTAAGGCACTCAAGGTAAGGATATGGAATGCTCAACCCAGCCTCCTGGAAAGGGACCTCTTGCAGACTGGTAAGTAAAGCTGGGCTGCAGTTCAGTCCCATTGCAAATACTGGGTTTAAACTAGTGGATCTTGGGATCTATTGAAAGGTGACACACACACTTCAGGTGGAAGCCCTCAACAAGCCAGAGTGACTTTGGGCAGCAGTGTGACAGGTTCTGGAGGTTAATCTGGTTCTCTCTTCACCGATAAAGAGTTCTCTCTTCTTTTGCCATGAGGATATGCTCTAATATCATTGGCTTCCACGGGCTTACCAAAAGGATAGCTCCTGACTGAAAAGGGGTAAGAGTGTGATTAGTGATGTTCACTTTTTCTCTCTGCTCTGAAGCCTATCACAGTAACAATGCAGACCAAGACCAAGGAATCATCAGACCCCTTCCCACTGAGAGAACCCATCCCACATTTCCCTGTTCAGTCTATCAAACCTCATAAACCACTCCCTTAACTCAGCAGTAATTGCAGACTGTGTGCTCAAGGCAGGAAGTAATTTGTGAGTGGCATTTCTCTACCCACTCAGTAACAACTGAACATGAGCAAAGTACACCTGAAGAATGTGTTTTACATTGCAAGGGCCAACTTTAAACAACCAGACATTTAAACAAAACAGTTTCAGAGCAGTTCTAGTTTCCTCACTGCCTGCACAGCTTCTAGAAGTATTTCTACTGCAAGCATCTTATCTTCTCATCCTCTTCTTATGAAATGTGATTATTACGTGGAAGCAGCCTGCTTGTTGAAGTCCAGAGGCAAGTAGCTCCAAGAGAGTTTACATTCTGCCATTGAAAAGTCAGTTTTATCTTTGATCTGCACTTTGCCAATAGTGGTCTAATCTGCAGACAAGTCATCTGTGCAGAATTCCATTCACAAACAACACGGAGCTTAGTTTTGAAAGGGCGCAGAGTTTGTTTTATCAAGCTCACTGACATATTTATATTTAGATGCAAGACAGTTCACAGCAGTCAATGGGTTCATACAAGGACACATGAAGGAAATCACAGAGGGAACTGCAGGGGCACAAAGACCTAGTGGATAAAAGAGATTCAGAAACCAGTTTAACATATCAATTATACAAGTGAAATAGCAGCACAAAGATCAGAATGTTGTTTCTCATGAAGCAACGTTCCTCAGCAATGTATCCAATTTATGCACATCTTAAATGTAACTCGAACCAATCACTGAAGATGGAGCTCCTCAGAACTTCACTGGCTTAGTTTTGACATAAGAATTCAGTATACAAGGACTCGAGTTTAGTTAATTCATCTTCATATCTGTACTGTTAGTAGGTCTGCTATGAAACACAAAGTATTATTCAATAATATGGATTTCACAGAATTTAAATGCAGTAAGAAAAGCATTGCCCACACCAAAATATCTGCTATTGACAGTAAGCCTACCATTATTTCCTCCCCAGGGTGCTGCATAAAGAAACACTTAAAATCCTCATTTGATTCTCCATTGCTTACCTTGTTAGAAGCTTGGAGAGAGCTTTGCAGAGCTATGCTGGCTTGAGCTCCAAAAGAGGGAAGTGTTTGCCAGAAGGAAAAAAGATACAAGGAAAGGAGTGATGTTTGAAAAGGCAAAGAAGCAACTATCAGTCATAACTGGTCCCTCCCAGAGAGGAGATGAAAGCCACGCTCTAACAATGGATCAGTGTGCCACAGTCTGAGACAAGCAAAGCCTAGAGCTAAAAATACTCCTAGGCCACACACAGAAGCCATCTACCAAAGGTTACCTGCAGCTAGGAGCAAAACACACAAAGGTGATGAACGGGAGGCTGACAGGAATGATCTATTCTAGCACTAATGCAGCCATGCCATGGCATCAAGGGGAAAAAAGGGGAAGATGGGAAAAGGTGCAGAGACGTGCAGATCACAGCCATGGAGGAGTCCTGAAAGTTCCCTGTCCTAAGCAGAAGATTCTGATATTAGATGCATTAACACATTTCAAATTCTTAAGACGCTGTCTTCTTAAGAATCTGTTAAGCCACAGCTTAGTAGCCCTCCAAAAAGAAGTGGCTGGCCACTGTTCACAAATAAGGAATACCAACCACTACCCAGCTGCCACAGCCAGCAGTACCAGCTGCCAGAAATTTGAATCACACTAAGTCCCACACTTAGAATGCAATTTTTTTGTTATTCTTTTTCTCTATCTCCCCTGTAGCCCAGAGCTCTTTCAATCTCTCTTACAAACACAGAAGAGCGTGTATGCAGGCACCACAAGTTACAAGTGCTTACTCCCACCCTGGAAAAGCTTTACACCTGTGTGGAGAAGACTGAAATATACCACAGAGCATCAAAGGTAAAGGTCAGAACCTGTAAAACTCATTAGTTTGTAGCTGCCTGAATCTTTCAGTGGAAGATGCAGGGAGAAGGGGATGGTGTGACCACCCTGGAACAGCCCCTGGAGTCAGGACACCCGCGGATCTTTCACGAGTGGATGGACACACAGAAAGGGATGTTCACATCCCAGTACCAGCTGAGGAGTAAAACATCCAGCTACTGTTCTTCAGAAGGCTGCAGGATCTTGAGAACTACACCTTACCATCTGCTCTGTAGCCTGCATTGTTTCCCATTCCGATGGGCCGTTTAGGGCAAAGCCAGAACGGATCACAACTAACTGTGTTTAAAGTCTGCAGAAATGAAATGAAAACTGGCACTGAAAAAAATTCTGCCTTATATAACATATTGAACTGACAGGACAATACTAATAAGCTTACGTTGGTCTGAAGTCTGCTGCTCCTGATGACCTGTTCTTCTCATGCTAATTAAGCCATCGATTTTTGGGTGCTGTTTTCCTCTCCATAGCAAGCACGAGACTCTATCAGACAAACACTTCCCCTTTGTAAAATACTGGTGAGAAATCAGGGTGGGCATGGGTTTGACATACTGGTCCCCACTGGGTCGAGTAGAGATGCAGGTTAATAGACCCACATGTTCCACTGTGAGAAAGGAATGTGGAACCAGACTGGGTGGAACGGGAGGCAGTCCTGCTGCCCAGGCACAAGCTCCTTTCAAATTCTAACAGGAAAAGCAGCAGACTGGTACAGAATTTGCAGCTCAAGATTCCAACAATATGTGAACGTACCTGGATTTGATTTCTGAATGGGCAATTCATTCTGAAATTAAACATTAATGTGAGGTGAGTTGTATTTCAAACTAGAGTTCTATAACTACAGAGAGTAAGAGCTTTGGAGACACTGTTTCTAACACAAATGGAAACTCTTTCTCCATAACTCAGGCACACACATGCTGACACAAGTATCTGCATGATGGGGATGCCATTCCCTGTCAAGAAAACACTGCCCCCAACATTTATTCTTTACAGGAAATCAATCAACTCTTTCCATGCAGTGCAAGAAACCTTCCTTGCTTTACTGCAGTATCAGGCATTTGATGTCATTACTTGTGTTTCTCTGTTTGGTTCCCTCAAAGGCTATCATGGATTGCTAAGTAACTGATTAGAAAATGAATGGGTCTGGTAAGATCTGAACAGTAAAATCTCACACAACTGTCAGAAGCTTGGGTATAGCAAGATCAGGATAATATCCTGCAAACATAATGAGGGAAAAAAAGAAAATAATTTCCCAGCTGTGATATTCTTGCTGACCTCATGCAGCACATAACTTTGGCCTCCTCTGCATCTACCCTGGCCTTCAGCTGACATCTTTATGCAAATGCTCAGGTAAAATTAACAGTCTGTAAAACCATGCCTCAACCTGCTCTGGTCATCTGCCATCATTACCTGTTGCTTTCTAAATCTGACCAATACAATTATTGAATAAAATGAAAACCAATGGTTTTCCATCTCCACAGAGAATTACAAAATGTCTGTGACCAGTACCAATAACGTGGGAACACTGATACTGTACTGATACCTTCAATCTAGTGACAGGAGCCTTCTTCTTCCCAATGCCAGGCTGAAAAGCTGAGCTCTGCTCCCTGCCTATGGCCCTCACTCAGGTGGAGACACGCTGGCACTTCCACAGCACAACACACTCACATGGTAACACCTTTTTGTTCAAACTAGCAGAACTGTTTTTGGCTAGGGTCCAGGTGGAAATAGTGAGTTAGCCCGAAAAATCTTCCCCCAGGCATAAAGTTCATGCCAAACTAATGTATTCATATCACAGGTAAATCACTTTTGTTAATAATAAACTGCCAGTATTTGTATTACAGGGTGGGGCAAGAAGTGTGGCCATATAACAGACACACTGCTGGTATTAGGATACCACACGGATCAGAGTACGAGCTTTTACCTCATTAACCAAATAATTATTTACTGAACTCCTCCTCATCTGAGTTTATTCACATGCAGCACAAAAAGCTGCATACTGGCACAGGCCTGCTCAGGAAAAAATAAAAAGACTCAACATCAAAATAGCAGAGATCAGAACATGCGGTACTGACATAATGGGGTTGAGAAAACTGCACCAGGCCCATCTGTGCAAGGAGTCTATCACTTTATTGGTACCAATTTAATAAACAAAATATGATACTGGGGATATTTTTGCAGTCCTTTAATACGAAGGGAGAAAAAGGCACTCGCATTCTTGTTGTCTTTTCTAGACCAGATCACAGCTCGTTGTTACTCTGAAATAAAAGTAAGCTCTCTTTTCATAAAAAAGTACTCAAATTTCTGACTAAGGTGTCCTGGGTGAAGACACAAATATTCCTCCTGCCGCTGAAGTCACAAAACCTTAATGACATTCTCAAAGCCTCCAGTATTTCCCCACAGGAATTCAGTTTTTTTTACGGTGCTGCACGATGTGCTTTTTGCTTTCCCACCGCCGGAAAAAGGTATTTTAACCGTTAATAAGCAACCCACCTGAAGGCAGCCAATTCATCTCGCGACCTTACACCAACCCAGCGGCCGTGTGCCGCTGTCACTCCATCATCCACCGGGATGACTGCACCTACCTCGAACAAAGCCCGTGAGCTCGGGGCCGCTGCCCGGCCTTTCTGTGGGCCGGCACCCGCTTGGGAGCAACCCCCTTTCCATTCTGGAGAGGCCTCTTATTCCCAAATACCACCCTATTCCCAAGCTGGGGAAAAAAGCAACAGTGAAAAACTGGGATAACAATAATAATAACGACGACGACGATAAAATAATTTCTGCTGCCTCCTATAGGGAAGGGAAGCACCGCTGCCATCACCTTCAGCCCCACCGCGGGCCGCTCGCACCCACCCCTGGATCTCACCTCGGCCTGGATCTCACCTCGGCCCGGTTTTTCCCTCTCACCCCCCCCCTGTGGGAGCGCGGGCCTTGCCCAGGTGAGCGCGGCCGCGCCCCGGGGCCCCGAGTGACTCACCGGGGCGGGGCAGCGAAGGGGCGGCACCGCCCGCAAGGGGCCCGGCAGCGGCCGCCGAGCAATGGCCACACCGTTACCCGGGGGGAGGCACGGCGGTGTGAGGACTCTCCCGCCGCAGCCCTCTCACCTGGGCGGCGCGCTGCGATCGCACGGGGAGGAGGGCGAACGGGCGCGGCGGCCGCTCGCACGGACACGCTCCGCACACGCTCACACCCTCTCTCTCTCTCTCTGTCTGTCTCTCTCTCTCTCACTCACACACACCCGCCCTGAGGGCTCGGCCCCGCTTCCGCCGCCGCCGCCGCGACCGCCCCTTCCGCCGCCGCCGCCGCCGCCACCACAGCGGGCACCGCCCGCCCGCCCGCCACGGCGGGCCCCGGTTGCCATGGAGACGGGGTGGGCCCGTGTGGGCTCCCCTCAGGGGGGTGAGGGGAGTGAAGGCCGGGACAACACAAATACATAAACACACAAATACACACACACACACAGAGAGAGGGCAGTGGAGCCCTGTGTGAGCCGGGCACACCTCGGGAGTTGTGGGCTCTTTGTCTCCTCCGAGCGCCGCGGGAAGCGCCGGGGTGGGAGCGGCGCTGGGTTGTTTGGGAGTGCGGCGGCTTCTCCGGCGGCAAAAGAGCCGGAGTTCCCGGTTTTCTTGCCGTTTGCCGCTGGTGGGGTTTTTTTTTTTGGGGATAAGAATCGAGGGATCGGTTAGGCTGGAAAAGACCTCTAAAGTCACAGGAGTCCGACCCATGACCCAACACTGCCTTGTCAACTCAGTGTCACCCAGTGCCAGCAACAAAAGAACCAGATTTCGTGATTCTCTTGCCGTTTCTCACTGGTGGTTTTTTTTTGGTTTTTTTTTTTTTTTTGGTTTTTTTGTTGGTTGGTTGGTTTTATAAGAATCACGGTTTCAGTTAGGTTGGAAAAGTCCTCTAAAGTGATAGGGGACCAACCCACGACCCAACACCACGTTGTCAACTCAGTGTTACCCAGTACCAGCAACAAGAGAACCAGATTTCGTGATTTTCTTGCCTTTTCTCACTGTTTGGGTTTTTTATTATTATTATTATTTTTTATTTTTTTTTTATTTTTTCTTTTAAATTAGAATCATGGGTTCAGTCAGGTTGGAAAAGACCTCTAAAAGTCATAGGGGACCAACCCACGACCCAACACCACTTTGTCAACTCAGCGCCACATCCAGTCTTGCCTCAAACGCCTCCAGGGACAGTGATTCCAACACCTCCCCGGGCAGCCCATTCCAAAGGGAGGAGCACAGGAGGATCTGTGTGCCCTCATGGAAGTTAAAATTTCACAAATGCTTTGAATTGCGAGATCACCTTGAAATGGTGCTTTAGTAGCGGCTCCTCCCTACAACTCAAGCTGCATGTTTTCACTGAAAAAAATGAGATCCTTATCGGCTACATAAATTTTATGCAACTGTAATAAGCGACATTTTCTAGAGGAATGGGGAGAGAAAGCATTTTTGGGGCATGAGGAAAAGTCTGGCTTGGTCTTCAAGAAGGAATCCAAGGAAAAGAGTTCAGTTTTGTAATCCGTATAATCCTTTTGGATAAGAAGTGACAGGACACACAACCCCGTGCTCTGCTCCCATGTCTCAAGTTTATGGCAGCAGCACTTGTCAAAGTGTTATTATTGGGGCTGAAGGCGCTCGGTTCAATTACAGCGTCCCAGAGTCCAATTTTCTCTTCTGCTTTCAGATACAGTCCCGGGCCCATCAAAGTGACTGTCAGATTCCTTTTCAGTGATGGAAGGACTTCATTAGCTTCCTGCTTAGTCTTGGTCCAAAGGTTAATTACTTTGGAAAGTCAGAAGGAAAATTACTTGGCACCCACAAGTTATCTTAAGCTGCAACCACCAATTCAGCTCCATCAGTTATTGTCATCGCTCTCTTTCTTCTTTTCTAGACGAAACTTGTTTTTTCCCCCTGATCTTCCCAGTTTCTGTCTGGGCCGTTCCCAGTGTTCTTGCTGAGGCCTTGTGAGTGCTGATTCACGGCAGAATTACTTGTTTTCAACACTCCTATACGTGTATCTGTATATCATGCTCTGTTTGTAGAGGTGTGCTGTTGACACCTGTTCATTTGTCTGCTGCTGTACCTCCCCCAATCTCCTCACCTCTCTGCCCATGTTGTCACAGCTCGTGCCTCCTACTTCAGCGAGGTGCACCCAGCTCTCTTCATACTGCTCCTTCAATCAGCCCAGTTCAAATTCCAGTCATCACTGCTGACATACTTGCAATCCTTCTCAACTGGTATTTTTGAACTGTGCACTTTCCATCTCAATATCCAGGTAGGACAATTCCAGGCTGTGTAGTGACAGAGGTGAAGTACCACCCTCTGCTTTCACAGAGCTCCTGTGCCTGAGTCCCTGCTGGGGCAGGGGCCACTGAGACATAACTGTGTTAAAGATACAGGTCATTCCTCCCCGAGCTCTTCCTGCCCTGGGGTCTTCCCAGTCCTTGTGTACCTGGAAGAGATAGGCAGTGCACCCTGCAGTTCTTCCAGGCACAGACGGGTGAAGGCTGGAACCAGCACCAAACCTCAGCTCTGACACACGTTGCAACAGCAGTGAGTGGTTCAAAGTGTCCCCTCTCAGAGGAGGAAGTGCACATTGGCTCAAAGGATCTGAGACAGGAGACCCAAAATTCTGTGCAAGAACAGCCTCTACCTCAGGGACAGGCTCGATCCCTGAGAAAACAAGCCCAACAGAGAGACCAGCCTGCCAGGCTCTCCAGCAGCACTGCTCTGTGTTTTCCCAAAGAGCCGCATTTCAAGTAAATAAGTGTGAGGTGCAATTGGAATTTGGGCTTTAGCAGCTGGTCAGCATTAACCTTATTGCTCCAGGGAGTGCTGAACAGCTGCACTGAGAGCACTTGGTGCACTCACAGTGAGCTGCAGCTTCATGTAGAATAAATTCACGAGAGAGGAAATCGCACTATTCTGCTCGGAGGAGGCAGCCCATGGATGAGATGGAGTCCCCTGGTTACAAGGACTGTGAGACCCGAGTTCTTTCCTGGGTACATCACAGGCTTCACCTTTGGAAGCAGCCTCTCTGCAGGCAGCTGGGGCTGCAAGGACAGTTTGTTCCTGTCTTTTGCAACTGCTTCACTACAGAGGATTTCAGGCTCCAAAACTCTTCTCTAGCACTAAGTTTACTTAACATCAATAGCAGTTAAAAGAGGTGGAACAAGCTCTTTGTCAGAGATGCCAGTTGCCAAACAGGGAGGGCTGGCTCTGCTCCCCGTGTGAGCAGCAACGCCCGAAGAAGCTGTTTCCAGCAGATGGCACAAGAGCTTGAGCTGCTTCCATCGCTGCTCTCAGCGGCACGTACCTGCCCTCAGGTGTGCAGCTCCTGGCGCAGGAAAAGCGAACCTGAGATTTGTACTAAAATACTGGATTTCAACTGATAAACCTTCATTCAGAAATACAATCCTGATGAGTTGCTCGATTTTTGCGATTTTTTTGGAGGTAATTTTTTGTTGAAAGCAAAGTCTCAGCTGCTGTGGGTACCAGAAGCAAACAGTTGATGGCACTGCACGATCGCTGTCCCTGCAGCTGATGTCTCCCTGTAGCCTGTCTCTGAATGAAAAGGGAAGGTGTTACCCTTCCGTCACACTCTCAAGATGTGACCTTCACCTTCTAAGTGTGTTTTATTTCTTGAATCTCCTGGTACTCATTTTCTCCATGTTCAGCTCTATGTGTGAGAGTGCACAACCTGGACATTTCAGTTGTTCTAGAGCTGGATCTCATGAATAACTAAATAATGGATTAGGTGATGGATCCCAAATGGAACTGGCGTAGTGGTTATGGCTGCTCTGCTGGAGCTGAGGGCTGGGATGGATGTCTACCAGAAGTCTCATCAGTATATTAAGAATTCCATCATTTGTCAGTGCTGGTTGTGGTGTACTTTGAACTGTACATGGTGGAGATAAGAAGTAGACTTGTAAGGAAGCAACAAGGGACACAAAAAAGGAAAAATATTTTTTTTTCCATTAATATTTCTGCAATATGAAATAAAAGAAAAGCTCCAAGGGAAAAATCTCTGCATTTCTTGTCTGTCTTGTATTTTCTCGGTATGTAAGCTGCTTGTGGCATTACAGACTGCTGTGATGAAGTTAAAACTCAAATTAGCTTAGTTAGAATTAAATTTTCAACCAAACTGGGATTGGGGATAAGCATATTCCATAGGATAGAACTATTATTAACTTTAATTAAAGCAACGAGCAGCAGGTTTTCCTCATGGTCCCTGCCAGCTAAATGCTAGACTAAATAATGCTTTGTTTGGGCATCTTTCAGTTCTTCCTTCTGTCCAAGGAATGCAAGTGGTTTAGTGAAGCTTCTCCATTAGATGCAATTTGGATCGAAGTCAAATGGCTGTTTTAATTTGAAGGTGTTCAAAGGTCTGAAGGTTACTTTAGAGAGTTAAGAGCATAATTGCAAGGGAACTTATAAGAAGTAACTGTGGGAGAATGAAAATATAAATGACCTAAATAGTATAAAATAGTATGATGGGAAATATGGTTGGAACAAATGTCTTGGATGGGATAGGAATTCATCTCCAGGAATGCGATTTTGGCAGTAGTGTCCAAAACAGAGAATGCTATTTCTGTGGAAATGCACTGAACTCTGGGTCATGAATAAAACTCAGGTAATTTATGTTCTGCTCATAAAAAGTGGCAGTGAAAAAAAAAAAACCAAGCAGAAATGGAACAGAATATATTGCTGTAAATTTTGTAGCTGCTGAGACCTGTAGAGCTGTTGTGTACATCTGATGCCAGGTAATGCCTAAGAAAAATTTAAGCCAAGGAACACACAGCAAATCCTTCAAAGCTGCCAGCTCAGTGACCTGAAGGAAATCCAGTTTCGAAGCAGCATGTGAAGAGAGGTTTGAAGAGGTGGCTTCCCAAACCCTGAGCTTTATTTATTAGCTGTTTCTGACAAGCCCTAAAGAAAGGCAAATGTCTCGAAATGGCAAATTTTGAAATTGCATGGCAAGCATTCATGTTATAGGAAACTCTGATCTTTAGGAAATACCAATAGTGTTCCATTTCCTGCTTTCTCATTCTTTTCTCTCTTGGTATTTAATACCAGTCTGCTGTGCAGAGCTTCCCAGCCGGTGTCGGTTCCAAGGCTCGGCTGCCTGGGCCCTGCAGAGCTCCAGCTTTCTCACAACCAGCTATCTTCCAGGTGCCTTTGAAGTGGGATTTCTGCCAGAAAAGTAGCTATGGAAGAAATAATCCTCCCTGTGGTAATCACAGCTGGGTCTGCTAAAATTTTGATAATGTTTCACCCCTTGGCCAGGTGCAGGTCAGCTGGAATTCTTCATGGGGAGAGACACATCCAGAGGAGAAACCTCCATTTGGCAGAAGGATGGATCCCTTTGGGGTTTGGTGAGATCAACTTAGGCAAGTCCAGGCCCTTTATGGCAAATGTGGGAGAAATCTCTCCTTAATACATGGAGTGGTGGAGCTCCTTCTTTGGTATAACACAAAGGGGAGCCTGGCATGACGTTTTCTCTGGATGTCTCCAGGGAAAGGCAGCTCCTCTCACAGCAACAGAGATCTGTTTCAGGGCACACTTCAAAGTCCAACCTGGGTTTTTAGTGTTTGCTTTTCTCCTTTTAAACAAGATCTGTCCAAAGGACTAAGATCTGAAGCTTAAAGAACTGTGCAAGCTGCCTGGAGCTCCAAAGAGTTCCTTTATAATTAGTATAAATGCATGAAATATTTAACCTTCATCCTGTGGAAACCCTGACTTTTAAAAAAGAATTGATGGCATAGGGTGGAGTTTTATCTGCTCCTAAATAGGACAACGATTTCTGCCCCAAATCTCAAATTCCAGTGTGCAATGAATCAATTGCAGAGGAGGGGATGACTGTTCCTCCATCTCCCCGTGTAATTGACTCTCAAAAACTTGATTTTTCTCAGATGAGTCAGGGTGAGAGCTCTGAAGTAGCACAGCTCCAGCTGGATATCTGTTCTTATTCTGGTTTGTGGTTCAAGGTGTCTTTTCTTAGTAAGCACCTACCACTAGACCATTAATAGTTTGACAGTCCACAGCTTCTAAGGAAATGCTTACCAGCATTCAGAGCTGGAAAATAACTCAGCGAACGGCAGAGACCTGATAAAAGGATTAATAAATCACAGCTCCGAGAGCTCTGAGTTCGGTTTTGTCTGACACTGGCTCTAAGGATTATTTTCTATATCCACTGCTCTTAATTGCTTTTTCTCCCTGGAAGTTTCTGTGCAGCTCTGGGATGGACTTTGGAGAGCTTTCCCAAACAAGCTGAACTAGGTTTCTTCCTAATTTATATTAAAACTCTGGTCCTTAAAGCAGACATTTGTACCTGAGCTGTACTGAGGCGACTGATAAACACAGAGGGTAAGGGGTGACACCTTCTCTCACTTCCATCACAGCAGAAGGAGAATATTTTTGCAGAATAAAACTGCCAACCATTCCAATCTAGCTCTGCTATTCCACTTTTACTGGAATTGTTCCGTCTGTTTCTCTGGAAATGAAAGTCTGTTTTTACTCCTGCCACCTGCTATTTCCATATGAAAAAGCTGTTTCGTTATAATGAAGGTACCATTTCTCCCAAGGGCAAAGTAAGGACATTTCATCACACTGCTTTTCCTGAAATCTCAGTAACCACATTCAATATGTTACTAGATTTGATCTACTTTTTCACAAAGCTTAAAGCCTTTCAGGGAAACCTCGAATTCTGTCTGTGGGTATTAACAAAACAAAATGTCATTTCCCTGCTGAGCCGTAAGACAGTCTGATCTGGCAAAACAAAAAACAGAATATAAAATCAAGATTCACTTTAGCTACGAGGCTTATCCAGTGACGAGCACGGGGAAACCACAATATGATTTCCAAGCACAGACCATATTTGTATCCCGGGTACGAGTGAACAACACTGTAACCGAAAAGTTCCTTCGTGCTGACCTCTTGATGTGAGCAATGGTGGGCAGCTGAGATGGCCAGAAGTTGGTCTGCAAATCAGCTTTCTGCAGACTCACTTGTGCTTTTTCAGAAGCTGTTTAAACTGTCCCTTGACTCCAGGGGAAACTCTCCAAATGAGTCACTTTTGACACCCACCTTTTAACAAACCCCTTGACATCATGACCCCCTTTCTCCCAGCGGTGTGGGTTAGTCCCATATTCCAAGAACAGAGTAAGAAAACAGTCAGTGGCCACCTGAGTTTCTTCAGCAGGATTCCTAGAGAAGAATCAGGGAAAACTGATCCTCCTCTTATCATTTGTGTAGATGAAGTGAAATATAACCCATCAGAGAATGTACTCTGGAGAGAACAGGACACAAAGGAGTTTATAATGGAGTTAGTTTGATGTTGCAGGCTTGGATTCACTGCAGGAGATTCCCAGCTGGCTGCCCAAAGGCTTTGGTGTGGGCCTTTTGCTGGACTTTCAGCTGTGCCTCAGGTCACCTTTTCAGAGCAGCACAGACACAAACACGAGTTAGAAAAGCTCTCCACGGTTACAAAGCTCCTTTCAGCTCCGTAT
Source organism: Corapipo altera (assembly GCF_003945725.1). Classification (NCBI taxonomy): domain Eukaryota; kingdom Metazoa; phylum Chordata; class Aves; order Passeriformes; family Pipridae; genus Corapipo; species Corapipo altera. The sequence continues at coordinate 11,363,053 of NW_020884893.1, read as the reverse complement.
CCTTTCTCCTGGTAGCCTGGCAATCCCTTGGGCTGAGGTACACTCTTTCCTCTGCCCAGGGTTAATAGGTATCATCAGGGATGGAAAGGAACAGGCTGAATTGAAGGCTGAATAGAAGACATAGATGGTTTTTTTCTCAAATTCCCAGAAAGCCATCAACTGTCACCAGATCACTGGCCAGGATACTACAGCTCATTGGAGACTATCCAGGTTCAGAAAAACACACCGGGAGTGCTGCTTCTTCTTTGACTCCTTTAGGTTCTTGCCTAAGATGAATCCTACAGAATAAAGACTGAGGCCCATTACAGCCTGAGGCTTTCTTGAAAATCCCAACTGCGAGTTCCTTATTCATATCAAAGATCTGCCTGGTTCTGCAAATCATCTTTATTTCAGGCCTGATTCATTTATTGAATTCTCACAGCTCAGCCAAGGGCCCAGGCAGCAAATGGGAACATGTTAACACATTCACTCTTGGATTGCCAAAACATTATCCAATTATCTGTGCTAATGCCAGCTGCCTTGGAACACAGAAAGCCCTTAATAAAGAAGCAACTGTGGTAAAGAAATGATAAAATGAAAATAGCAGAAGATGGCTCCCGAAGCTGGGTGAGATGGAGATGCAAAGGAATAACAAAACCACCACAAATGCATACCTAAACATCTTGCAAATGTAAATATGTTAAGGAATGAAGTCGTTTTAGCCCCAGGAATAGAGACAGAGCGTGCCTTTTTGTTTTACATCAGTTTGCCAGTTTTCTTGGAGGAAGAACCACAATATTGCTGTAAGCCCTGAACTACAAGTGCTACAGCCACTAGATGTCCCAGAGCACTCAGACTGCACCCATCAGCTGCAGACAAAGGGGAGGCAAACTTGGTGCAGGACAGAGGATGTCCTTCAGCAGGCTAACTGAGCATATATATATATATGCCCTTCTTTAGGCCTTATATTGTAGCTGTGATGGTGTGAGGAAATAAGGAATCTATACAGATGGACCTAAGGAAGAGCTTCTACATCCCAAAGTTGGTCTTGCTTTTTTTTTTGTTGTTACCTTAAAGCAGGGTACAGCAACACTGCTCAGGGAAGCAAAGTGAGATGGAAAAGCCAACACTTCAGTGTTAATAAGCTCCTCAGAGTAACAATATGGAAGAGCAGAAGACAAGTATTCCTGCTCTCGTCAAGCCAGGGTAATCATGGGATCTGCACGTGTGAATAAAGGTACAATGTCAAGTTGCTTTTCTTTTCCTGTTCCTCATTTGTGGTTTAGTGTCTTTCCTCAGCAAGCTGCAATGCTGCAAGTTTCTATACACACCTATGCTGTTCTGTGTCCACTGTTTCTCCCTTCATTGAATTGCTTTGCTGTAACATTCAGGAGTGTTCTGATCCTGCAGTCGACACAGGGGAGTTGTGAACAGCTCACTAAGAGTAAAGACAGAGAAAATGCCTCAAGTGTGGCTCGTGTTCCTTCCACATAAAAGTGTTTTAGAAACAAAACCTGTGATATTCCCAAACCTGCCTCTTTCCTTCAGCACTCACTTGCCAATCAGTTGCTTTTTCTTCACTGTCAGAGCAGTAATTTAATAACACATACCAGGAACCAGCCAGCATGTCCAATAAAGGAACAGAAGCAATTTAATGTGATTCATGATCAGTCACAACTAAGCAACAGCACTAATTTTTTGGCATTCATTCCTGGGAGTAAGGATTCAAGCAAAAAAAGATATTCTTGATTAGATTCAAAGGAAGTAGAGGAGTCTGAAACCCCCTCACAGGCAGAAAGGAAGGGAAATGAATCCAGCACCTCGTTTTTGTGTGACCTGTTGCACTGTTGGATGAGGAGGGAGAAAGGGTTGTGTTGGAGAACTGTGGTGTTGCCACTTGCCTCCTCCAAACTATTCCTACCAGAAGGTATAAAACATTTCAGAAAACAAGGCTGGATGTGATAGTATAAGGTTTCTTGAAGTACTGTGATCTCTTGCTTCCTTCCCATTGAATATATCAGCTACTAAGCAGGGTGAGATAGAAATGGGGTTTTGGAGGCAGGAAGGTAGCATGGGGGCATCTGCCCCCCATTCTGGTGCAGAATGGTGGTGTCATTTGTGCTTGGCAGCTCCTGAGGATGAATGAGAGAGAACTAATGAGAACATCAGGAAGAAACCATTTATTAATGCCTCCCTTGGTAGGAAAATCCATCGTGTCCTTCTCCTGCTCCTTCTACCTTACTTACAAGTCAGTGATACTGGGTGACATTTTTAGCTTAGTCATTTTATCAAGGCTGTGAGATAAATCACTGCCCCGTGAGGGAAATGAGCTCAGCCACATTTATAACAGTGTGGGGTCTCATGAAATCTTAATTTAATGACCTTTGAGTAAGAATAGAGGCAAATCTACACCCCTGTCAGGGGCCATATCCTGGACTCCATCAAATCCTGTCATCTACTTCTCTGGCTGTTCTGAGCCTGTACTGCAAATGGGCCCAGGTCTCAGATGATCCTCTCCTTTATTCTGATGGGAATGCTCAAAGAGTTCATCTCTGCAGCCAGAGCTGCAGGCAGAGGGATAAAGCCTCTTCCCAGGAGGCAGCAGTGCCAGTCGAAGAGCTGTCAGTAGTCAGGACTGCCAGGCAGGGGCTTTAGCTGATGCTTAATGCCATCTAAAAGCAGGCAGGGAGGGGAGAAGGACAGGCTGCAGTCTTGCTCTTCTGAAGCTTGTCTGTGACCGTAGGAGCCCAAATCAGGACCTGTTACAGCTTTATCAAACCACAGTCATCCAACAAAGCCGTCAGTTTGCACCTCAGTCCTGGGGAAGTCCCAGGGTAGGCAGGAAGCAGCCAAGCCTCCATCAACCAAAGCACAGTGTGGGCTCCTAAGCAGGTGAACTCAGACTGCCCAGGCTGTTACACTCTTCTCGTTGTCAGAGGACTGCTGTTACTGTCCTTCATAATAAAGCCCTTTGATGCCTCTTTATCTGCCCACTTCTCTTTCTATGACCAAACCTCCGTGGTCTTCTCTGCACATATATCTGAATAATGGAAGAAATCAGAAGAAACCCTGAAGCACCAGTGATGCCACTATTCCCGTGATCATCATTATTTGTCATATCTACCATCAGTTATGGTTTGCTTGTGCTGGGTCTTATCCAAAAACATGGGAATAAGATATTCCTCGCCAGAGGGAACAGAGAGTGCAGTTTAGGATGTGATGCAGCAGATGGGGGTGGTCCAGACTGGCAGGGACCAGTGCTCCCTGTTCAGCTGTGTGTCAGATCTCTCTGGTCCTGGGCAGGAGGAGCCCTGCCAGCCAACGAGCCTCCTGCCTGGGAGGAAGCAAAGATAAAGTGTTTGGTGTTGGCTCTGCCCAGAGACAGGGAGAGGAGCGCTCCTCAGGAGGGGAGAGCTGGCTTTGCCAGGAAGCTGAACTCCTGGGTGGTGGGACGTGGCTGTCAGGAAGCCTGGCCAAATGTCTCAGAGAGCTTGTGACGTGGCACTGCCTCGCCACCACACACACACCATCTGCCACCAGCCATCCCCAGGCACAGCCTGAGCGTGGAGCTGCTCTGCCAAGCAAGGCTTCGAATCAGCGCCAGGAGAAGGAGGCCGGGAGCAAATGCCACCCCACGCAGGGGCTGTGACATGAGGTGGGTGGGCTGCACAGCCTCCTGCAGGCCCCCGGCGTGTCCTAGGGCTGGGGCTGCTCAGTCTGCCCAGCACCCAGCACTCACAACCACCATCTCCACGGGGCAAAACGGCTCCAGTGGCTTCCTCACGGTCAGAAGTCTGAGGAAACCTCCATAACGAGGAGGAGGAGGCAGCTCAGGGTGACACACTGACTCCGTGCTGTGCTGGGGTGGTGGAGCACGTGCAGGTGTGACCCCTCACACCTTGGTTTGCTCCAGGAGGTTTGGAGCCCAAGTCTTCTGCCGGCACAGGGTCTGTCAACCTGCCAGTTCCTCTGCTGACCTTGTTCCTCTTCTGCAGCTCAGACACCTCTGGTTTCTCCATGGGAGGCTGCAGGACTGAGGCTGCCTTCCATCCGCAGCATGGCCAGGGAATGCACACTGATCCCTCCCACAGACGCACAAGAAAACCCGGAATTGGTGTTTGTTTTCTATAGGGCCTGTCTACCACATGTGGTCCATTGCCTTCTTTCCTGGTACAACTCCCATGGAACTGGAGGAATTTGCCATTTTAAGAGGAAACAATTATTGACGAACACTAAGGGTGTCAAAGATTTTACTCTTCCCCACCCTCTCCCTTTCCTCTCCCAATCTTCTTGCTGTTGGAGACAGCCATCTGCTCTGCCTGCCCCAGGACTCAGCCCTTGGGATAATAATATCTCCAAGCAGTCCTGAGCACAGGAAAGCCGTGAGCCAGCGGAGTCTGTGAGCACCAGAATGAGGAAGGCTCGTGGGAACCGAGTGAGAAAATAGCAGGCCCAGCCTAATCATCCTCTTGGAGCACTCCCATCACTCGGGAGGCTGAGACCGGCAGCGGAGAGAAGCTGCTCTGGGTTATCACTGCTGCACACAGAGCAAACCTGTGCCAGGCATCTCTCTCAGCTCCCAGGCTGCTTGGCACCTGTCTGCCACCCAGCTCAAATCCAGAGACTTTGCATAAAAAAGAATGCCAGTCTTCTCCAAGTGCTTACTACTGAGTTCCTTCCCAGGAAGGAAAACGTGGCTTTCTAATGCAGCTCCTATTCTCTGGTGTTCCACAGTAACCAGCTGCAGCACCGTGACAGCTCCAGCAAAGCCCAGAGCTGTGCCACAGTCGGCAGAAGCTGGGCAGAAGGAGCTGGCAGCTGTAGGATTGCCCCTTGCCTGACCCTCTGCAAACTGGGACTCCAGTGCAGCTGCACGGGGCTGATAACCTGCTGCACTGCTCTGTGTGCACACAACAAAGCAGAAGGGATTGAGCCTCAGGACTCCTCGTATCAAGAAGTTGGAATGTCAAGCCCAGCCTGGCCAGCAAAATTGGTTCCTTCCTGCTCAAGGGCAGGGTGAGCTTAGCAGGCTGTGCAGCAGTCAGGTAGCACTGAGAAAGGTGCTTCTTGGAGAGTAGGGCTGAGTTCCACCATCCAGGGCATTTCCCCTCCACTCTCAGGGAACAGAACTGTGCTCCACTTTTTCCTCTAAGAATTTTCTTCTTTCTCCCTGCAGCTTTTAGCTAACGAGACGTCCCTACTCTAGAAACTCTAAAGAAAAAAAGTAAACTGTTGCCAACTTTCTTCGAGGTTCCTTTGCAGAGAGTTGAATAAAGCACAGGAATAGAGCTGATTTGCTAAAAAGTAGGACTTTTTCCTCCCTAGAGCTTGTTCCTCTTGCCATGGAGAAAGCTGCAGCATGGTGATCCACCCGCACTTGGGAGCATGGTGGGAACAAGCCCAGAGACAGGTGGAGAATCCCCAGCCCTGCCTCAGCAGAGCTCCTGCAGTGCTGGCAAAGGGCTCCATGCTCCTGCTCTGTTCATGATCTCCTGGTGGGTTTTAAAGCAGGGCAGATGTACCTCAAGCCCTTTTCTCTTACCCTCCTGCCAGGTGGGTACCCGGCCTGCCAGGCTGGACATGCTGCAGATCACGTCTGTCAGTGGTTAATGTAAACAGAAAGGAAAGTTTACAGCAAACAAGAACAGGTGACATGGTGTGAGCCACAAACAGCCTTTTAAAGAGGGGCCTGGGTGACTGGGAGATCTCTCAGCTAATGTTCCAGGCTGAATTTTGTTCTGCCAGGGTGGGGATGTGGATTCTGCTGGAGTTCCACACCTGTACAGGGCACTGTGCCAGGCCCAGGAGGTCCTACAGCCCACCTGGCCTCCCTGGGGAGGGCATTTACATAATCCCATGTTTACAAAATGCCCACTTAGTGCTGGAGCTGGACACCCTGGGATGAGTGCCTTTGCCAGGGAAATAGGCTGGCCCAGGGTGACAGGCTGCCTGCAGCACTGCACAGGCGTGGAGGGCAGGAAACCAAGAGAACAAATATCCTGTTCAAATAGCAGAGGACAGCGTGTAATTACCTGAGCTGGGAGCTGGCCAGGACTCCAGGAGTGAGAGTGCTGCCAGAGCAAAAGAGATGAGAAACGTGAGGGAGTCAGGGCTGGGGGAGGTGGGTACTGAAGAACCAGGAGCAGATTTTGACTTTTTCGGAAGGCAACAGCACAGCATCTCTGCACTGTGCCCGTTGCTGGGCCTTTGATCCAGCATGGATGGAGAGAGAGATATAGTCCCCAGTGTGCCTGCTGCACCCTTCCCAGCCACTGTACTGCCCTGTGGAGCTGGGAACACTTACACTTTGCACCATCCCTCACTGCTGTGTCCCAGCTCATGCAGAGCCCACAGTAGCTCTGCTGGACTTGGTGCACTGGGCCATGTTATACCCTGTGCCAGGCCCAAGGTAAGTTTTTGCATCCATAGCTGCTGAATTCAGACTTCTCCAGGAGCTCCAGGGCTGTCAGGCACCAGGCCAGGCTGTGCTCTCTAAGTCAGTGGCTGGCAGCTGTGGGCTTGATGCTGGGCTGACACATCAGGGAAGTGGTTCTGCTGGGCTCTAAACCAGGGTGAAAACCTCCAAGCTTTCTGAGGGAGGCAGTGCCAGAGTCTTTGCTGAGGAGCTTTCTCAGGCTGGGCCAAACTCTCCTAGCTCAGTTTTGCGCCCCTGTTGAAGGGACCTGGATGCACACAGGATGATTATGTGCCATTTTCTCAGGACTCTGCTGGGTTCCTTGGCTGGCTCATGCTGTGCTTCAGTTCCCCAGTCTCAATACAGGGGGTGACCTGCTGTGATTGATGGTGAAGTGCAATCAGCCTGGTGGACCAGGCTCCTTCATGGAGGAGACCCTCACCCCACAGAGCCTGGTCCCAGCACCTGTAGTTGCTTTTCCAAAGAGTTCATTTTGCTTGGTGCTGCTGGACCTGCTCTACCACCCCCTTGGCCCACTGGAGCCACTGGCCTTGGCTGAGATGTAGGACCAGAGCCATGGCTGCCAGTGCCTGGGCCGGCTGTAGGGAACGTGTGTCAGGCTCCAGGACTTACTGTCAGCCCTGAAATTCTGTGTCTCCCGGGGGATCTCACAGCTGCTGTTGAACTGATTCAAAGGCCAGCCTGGTCTTGTGAGCTGCATTTCAGCATCCTCTGGAGCACTGGGCTATGCAGCTCCCTTTGCAGAGAAGTGAGCAGCCACCACCATCTCCTCCTTCCCATCCATAGGGCCGCGCATCCCATCACGCTTTTCAAGAACAATTTTTCTCCTTAATCACCAGCCCCAAGTTTCAAAGTTAATTGGGGCTGGTGAGGTATAAATAGATGCTGGACCAGATGGAAACTCTGTCGTGATTTATAGCTCGCTGAGCCATCACATGTTCCACTTGTACTCTGAGCAAGGGCACTATTAATTACGACACTGCCCAGGCAGATCGCAGGGGAGGTTACGACAATGATATTCAAGCTGAGGACTTAAATATAACCAGGCAGTGACGTTTTGCTGAGTGAGCGAGATGCAGACAGGACCTGCCTGTTGCAGTGGCACAGTTTTCAGGGCATCTCTCCAGCAAGTCCCAGGGATGCAGGTGAAGCAGGTATTTTGGAGACCTTTGCACGGACAGAACCAACACAGCCGGTCCTTTGCAGGATCCTGCTTTTGTCCAGGCAAACTGCAATAAAGCTGAGGGATATTTTCTGAGCCCTGGGAAGGGAGCACTGTGCATTCCTGGCCTAAGGAAGCCCAAAAAAGAAAGGCAGTGTGGACATCCCACCCCACAAGCCCTGTGTCCTTTGCTCCACAGCTCCAGCTGGATGGGGACCATCATCCGGAGCGGATGCAACCCTGAGGGCTGCAGTTCAGGATGGTGAGAGCAGGGGAGAGGGACAGCTCCTTCCTTATTGGTGTTTCCAGGATCAAAGGACTTGCTGGAGGTCATCTGGGAGGGTCTGGTGCTGCACCAGGTCTCCTGAGTTTCAGGCCTCTTTTCATCACTGCCTGTTTCTTCTTGTAGCCCACGCTTAAAACTTCTGTTCTGTTATCCATTGTGAATTGGGATTTTGCTAATTATTGGCAGAAAAGGAAGCTCAGGGCAAAGGGGGTGACTAGTCCTGCCTTTCCCCAAGCCCTTGCTGCCTCAGGAACACGTTCCCCACCATTTATGAAGCACTCAGTTCAACAACAGTTTGCAGTTGTCCTGATTTTTCTGGGACCTGCTGCTCTGTGGTAAAATGAGAACACGAGCCACAGTCTCCTCTTGCTTTTCAAAAACATCAACCTCTTGCATTCCCTGCACTGTGCAGCTTCAACATACAGACATGTGTCACACCCTACTGCCAGATATGAAGAAATCTTTATAAAAGCTTCCTTGGGAACTCTTTGCATGACAAACTGAATAAGATGTGCAATTACAGAGCCATGATTTAAGAACTTAAAACCCAGCTAAGCTTGATAGAAGGTATCAGACTTAAAAACAATACGTAGGGAGAATTTAATCTTGCAGAGACTGCAGTTATTTGAGGGGAGAGATTGTGTTTGGGATTAAGAGCCAAATTACTCCACAAGTTTTTATTAAACCTCTGTATTTTCAGCCCTACCTTCTTATGGCTGTTTTGGGACAGGAGCTTGATTTTGTGATGGGCATAAATCCCCAAAAAATAGTTTGGATTCTCCGAAACAGGCAAAACATGAACAAAATGGATTTGGACCTTATCTGGGCTGCTGATGGCTTAGAGCTCACACACTGGCATTTCATTAAGGCATGCAATTCTTCAGACAGCACCAAAAGCAAAAAAAAACCCCAAAAAACACAAAACAACAAAAAAACCCCAAACTAATTTCCCTGGTATTCTTAAAACCCCAAAGAAGCCCTGAGCACACCCCCCCTCCCTCACTGGGAGCCCTCCTGTTCTACAGGCACACTCAGTGCATGTCTGAGCATCCCTGTTCTGAACTGATCCCGGCATTAACACACCACGGAAACATTCACTTGGTTATCTTGGAGCTTGTGGGGCCCCAGCCCAGCTCCTCCAGTGGGGTAATGGGTGGGCATTAATGCACTGTACGAGGCTCTACTGGTGCCTTGATGCCCTGGTGGCTTTGGGGGGGGGTGGCAGCAGGGGATCTGGGGGCTGCAGGGTGCTCACCCCTGAGACTGGGTCCACATCTACCCATCTTCCACCTGACAAATTAATCCAAAATCACCGACATCACGTCTTGGTGTGCAAGGGATGTATCTGTGCAAGACAAAGGTTTGGTTTGGAGTGAGCATCATTGCTGTAGGGGAGGGGGCAGGAGCAGGGACAAACACTTTTCCCCGTTGATGTCTCCAATTAAGTGGCTTTTTGCAGCTGGCAGCCAACTCTGGGACCCTGAGCTGAGCCCAGAGATGGATGGAGCTGGCTGTGCCCAGCAGCAGCGTGGCATCCCTCTCTGGCTGTGTGATGGGCAATGTCATGTTACTAAAACAACACTCTCTGCAAAAGTACTTGGGGAAGCACAAAAAGTGTCCCAGGCTTGATGCAGACAGTGCTGGTCTCTGTTTCCCCATCCAGCAGATCCCTGCAGCTCGTCCCCAGTGCCATCACTGAGGGGTGAGTGCTCATCTCACTGGGTGACATTGAACAAACCCACTCATGTCTCTGCACCTCTGTGAGTGGGATGACAGATGCAAAGTGCTTTGAGGTCCTCTGTGGGAAATAACTCATTCCTGTCACTGGACCTGAGCACATGAACATCATTTAATCTGCCAGGAATGCAGGTGCATGCCAGGTGAACATGGATATAGATCCCATGTCATTAAACAAACCACAGAGGCCGGGAGCTGGGAGGAGGACGGAGCAGTCTGAGACAGGGAGCAAAACACCAAGCACACACTGAGGTGTGTGCAGGTCGGATCCACAGCACCAGGAACACTTCTCTGCTGTGTCTCTGGGCCGGATCTGTGCCCCCTCCCCATGGGCACAGCTCCCATGCAGGCTGCCAGGACCCACCAGGGCTGGGCACGGCCACAGCTGACAGGGCAGCAGGAGACACAGTCTGTTCCCTGTCACCCCATGCTGAGGTGCTGCTGGCTCACCCACTGCTCTGTAATGGCTCGCTCTCCCCATCTCCATTTGCTGCTTTGCCCTTTCCAGCCCAACACAATTACTTTATTCCTGCTGGGATTCACATGGTTTCCTAAGTTGGCTCAGTCTGGGCAATTCCAGCTGGCGCCTGGTCCCAAAGACCTTTTCACCTTTGCACTTTCTCTTTGGAGAGGAGGAGGGAAAGCTGAGGTGGGTACCAGGGAGCTGCATTTCTGAGAGCATCACGGGCACCATGGGCATTTGTGTTAAATGTGATTCGAGGACCAGTGTGGACATTGAAAGTGTCCTTGCCACCGTGGCTCTGGTCACCTGCCGCTGCAGACCGATCCAGGAAAAGGCCTCTTTCTGTCCAACAGCTTCTCAAACACTGGCTGCTACCCCTGGGCCAGCTGGTCTGGCCTGCAGCATCCTTCCAGGGCAGCACCATCCTCCCAGCCCATGCCCACTGCTCTTCCAGGCAGCAGGAAGGAAATGGGCAGGAAAATATTCAGCTAGTTCAGGGCTGGCTTCCTTTTTGGGGAGAAGCCTGGCAATCTTGGCAGGATGAGCACTTCTAATTTATGGTGACAGAGGGAAGTAATGTGATGTTTTCTGGCAGCTGCACTCCTCTATCAGCCTTAACCTGCTCCCCGTGGTGCAGAGTGCTGGCTCTGTGTGGAGGGAGCCAGCAGATGAGGCTCCCTAGTGGGAAATGGTCCCACTGAGGCTGCAGCCAGGCTCTGCATCAGGACACAGCAGGCTCCATGTTAGCTCCCAGGTACTTGGTGCTGTTTCCCTGCAATATGACATGTGCAGGGATGCACTGCCACCTTGCACACCTCCTGGCACTCCCCATGCTCTCCTGTGCACGCTGCTGTGCCCTCTCTGCTCTGCACACTCCTGCCACAGCACGTCTTCCACCAGCACCAGCTCGGCAGCAGCCAAGGAAGAGCGAGGGCCCCTTCCTCCAGCACCATCCCTGCCGTGGGGCTGCCTCCCCTGCCTGAGCCACCAGCTCCTTCCCAGTGACCCCTGCTCACTCCCACTGCAGTTGCTGCTGCTCTGGGTGATTAATTCACTGTGAGTAATTTTGGAGCAGATGATCTCATTCACGTGGTTCCTGCTATTTCTCCAGTGGAGAGGAGAGGAGAAGTAAAGGGAGAGGGAAGAAGGGAGATGGAGAGGGAGAGGAGGGTGAAGAAGGGAGATGGAGAGGGAGAGGAGGGCGAAGAGGGGAGATGGAGAGGGAGAGGAGGGGATCACAATGTCCATAAGATTCGTCTCTCTGTACATTCTCGGGAAGCTCAGCACCAGCCTGACGACCACTTAGTGGTACAGAGCTACAGGCAGAGCAGAAGAAAATTTGCTGGCAAATTAGTTTCTCTCAATAGAGGGCAACTTAATCATTCAGGATGATAAGAGCTCAATTATGGCTTTGTAACAAGGCCAGAGTTTGGGGCAGCACGTGGCTGCTGTGGCTGAGGAGCAGTGATGCTTACTGGGCTCCTGGGAGGCTGAGGAGGTCCCTTGATACGGGATGTGGGACTGGAAGGCTGGGCCATTGGGGAGTACGAAGTTCTGCCCCTACCAGGGGTTTGGGAGGTTTTGTGAGGGGCCACAGGGACTCGCTGCAGTCCCCAGTTGCCAGGGGGGAACCCCAGTGGATTTAGCAGCCTTCAACTGCCTGCTAAGAGAGTCAGAGACATTAAAGAAATCTGTGGGGCCATGTTTGGAGGGACAAGGCCTGCAGAGAGGTGGCTGCCCCTGTCTCTGGGTGATGGGACAGTTGTCAGCCAGGAGAGCGAGGGCAGCAGCAGTGCCCTGTCCCGGGTTGCACCGTGAGGAAACTGGAATGAACCCTATGAAATGGGATGAGATTAACAAAGCAGCTGAATTATTCGAAGCTAATAAAGTACCAGGTCCAGATGGCTCCCACTATGAATACTATTAAAGAGAAGAACTCAGGGTAAATTAGGAGATTTGAAGCTAACTCTTTCCATGTACAGAAGAAGCTCTGTGGGGTGGGCAGCAGTCTCCTCTCCCTGGCTGCCTCTAGGGGCAGAGATTTGGTGCTTCCTTGCAGCCCTGAAAAGAGGAGTATGTGCTCCTCCTCACCTCATTTCTGTTGTCTTTCCCTTGGAAACCCATGCTGGCCACTCTTGTTGCCTCCTGGTAGTGCCAGGCTTGGAGCCATGGAGGCATTTTCCTGCCCACACAAACCCCAGCTGCTTGGGATCCATGTGCAGAATTATTTCCCATCCCCAGGAGTGGTGTGAGCCCCCAGACACCCCTGTGCTGGTCCCCTCCCACTGCCTGATGGGATCCCACACAAAGACTACTCAGGGAACAGGCAACATGAGTTTGCTCCTGAATTTTGGTGCCTGAAATAAGCTGTAAGCAGCACTAGACCGGTGCTGTGTTTGCTTTGTGAAGGGCTGAGCTGCAGCCCAGAATGCAGAGGGGCTCAGCAGGAGGCTGCACTTAAGGGCCAGCTCCAAACCACAGCATGCCAGGGACTGTTTATCCCTCCCTGAGCCTGGGAAATGGAAGCCAGAGGCAGTAAGTGGCTGCAGAGCTGGGGTAGCTGCAGCCCTGAGCTGCTGGAGGGAGTGGGGCAGTGCTCACCAGGGTTCAGAGCACCTGGGACATCCGTGCCATGCACAGGACAGTGACAGCTCGTGACATGGGCTTGACACCAGCAGAGCAGGCAGGATGCAGTGGGTGCTCAGAGGCACAGCATTTCCTACCCACCACGGTGTCTGGCTGAGGATGGACATTTAAAGCACATCCTTATTCCAACAGGGAGAGGGAGAAACTGTGGCAGAGAGGAAAGAGCTGGTTTTGCTCCATCTGCAGTGATTGGGTCAAATAGATGGCTGATGTGTTTAGTTTCTGAATTACCCTGATGAGATGTATAAGCTTGTTATTTGTTTTAATTAATGTGAAGGAAACTGTTAGAGTGCCAGAAAGTGTGAAGAGAGGGGGAGCAGGGAGGGGAGATAGGGACATGTGGAATTGAAGCATCCTATTAATATCTCTGCTGTTGAATGAAAGGTCATTAATGAACCAAAGAAAAATGACTGGGGAGGGAAACAAGAGAACTGGATCCCTCTCTGCCTCCTCTCGCCCACGGTGTTACCAGGACACCTTCCAAGCCCTGCTGCAGCCCTGTTGCCCCTTGTCCTGTGGCTTCCTCTCCTGTCTTTAATCTGCCAGAGGGAGATGCTCCTGTTGGTGCTGGATGGGCTGGGAGGGTTTCAGGGAAAATGAGAGCTGGTGCCTCATAACACGGACACGAGGCTGCTCAAAACTGCACCCACCTGCTGAGACCCAGAGCATTGTCCTTTGTCCCAGGACCTCACCTGGACACAGCAAGTCTTGGCCTCTGCTGAAGGCATCGAAACTCCAGCCCTGGACTGATGTTTGACAGGGAGAGGTGCTGCAACAGGCAGGAAAGCATCACTTGGTTTATTTGTCTCATATTTTTTTGCTCTTTGGGAGGTTACCATGACCAGTGTGCGTTCCCAGCCCTGCACCAAAGCTGTGCTTGCCCAGGAATTGATTTGCCATGCTTGAGATGGAAGCAAACACAGATTAAATTTAAGCTATTTGTTCAGTATCTCACTTACGCAATTGGACATCGTAGATTAGGGAAGGTGACCTCCTGTAGCACAGGGGGGATTTACTGACATGTACAAACAAATATTACACTTCCTAGGATCCAGCACAGCTCAGGATAAAGGAGAAAAGGGTACTGGCCAGCTGCCTCCCTGTGCAGGCACCTAAACCCCAGTGTGATCTCTGTCTTCTCTCAGAGCCTCAGGCTGGAGGACCCAAGATCAAAGCAGGGACCAGCCTTGCTTCCTCCTGCAAGGAGGAAAGGAAGAAAAGGAAACAAAGATAAATGGGAGGGGAAGGGGTGAAATGAGCCTTTGAAGGGTCTCAACCACCTGCTAAACACGACCAGCCCCAGGAGATGGAGGATTTTTTCCAATTGCCATGGCCCACATTCCTGGCTCCTGAGAGCTTCATGGTGTTTGTGGAGCCAAGGATTTGTGCTCTTGCTCGCTGCAGGGAGACTCCTGGGGTCAGGGTTGGTCCTGAGGGCTGTGGCAGCAGGTGGAGAGCAGGCAGAGGAGACGACACAGCACTAGGGACCATGGGAAGGTTCGTTTGCTCAGGAGGCCAGTAATGGATCAGCAATTTAAAATTTAAATCCATGTGCTTAAAAAAGAAAGAAGGGAAAGAAGCCAGCGAGGACTGGTGGTTGCACTGCAAACTGTCACTGTCTGTTTGTGAAAAGGCTTTTGACTGACAGCAAAGTTGTCAGAGGCGTCTGACGTCAGAGCTCTGCAGCGAGGTGTGGAGGGGACAGCTTGCCAACGGCAACAGCAGCAGCAGCTCCTCTGGGCAGCTCTGAGCTCTCCTTCTCCTCCTCCTCCTCCTCCTCCTCACCTGGGTTTCAGAGCAGACGAGCAGGCTGCCCCAGCACTGACCTGCCTGCTGCCTGTGGAACTCCCAGGTGGTGGAGGAAAGGAAAGATGATTCCTGGTTGCCACATGGCCCCAGAGCTGTGGTACCCCGTGATGGAGACATCCTGGTACAGGCAGGGCAGTGCCCCCAGTGCCACCTCCCTCTCCCTGATCTCCATGGGCTGGGGCAGGCTCAGCTCAGTCTGCAGCTGGGAGGGGAGCTGAGGTGCTTGCAGTAGCACTGAGACAGAGCAGGGTCTGGCTTTGCACTTCACAAACCCCTTGCACTCTTCCAAACCTCACCCAGGGCTTTACCTACTGAAGTGCTCCACTCTCCTTCTCTGGCTTCAGGAAGTTCATGACTGTGCTGAGTGCCAGACTGCAACACTAACCAGCCCCTGGGCCTTCCCACCCTCCTTGGAGGGTTCTGTGCCACCTCCAGCATGACCTGGACAAAGCCAGAGCTCTGCCTGAACACACCAGGCAAACCAAGACAGACTAAACCTGTTCTCTCATGCTTTGGCACTGAAACAATACAGCAGCTCTGGCCATGGTAAGGGCAGGGCAGAGCTGATGATGGGGAAGGGGAGGCTGGGGCGAAGGCAGCACGAATGGCTCATGTTTGCTCTCTTGATCTGAGGTCTTGCAAATGGAAATGATCCTCCAGGAGCATCTGTTCCTCAGGCAGGGGTTGTACCACTGCAGGCATCCTCCAGAGACATCACTGGTACTTTGTGCAAATAAATAAATCAATAAAAGCAGTGGCTACAGCAAGGAATTTGGCCTTCTGGTCTTGGAAACATCTGAGCTATGCAGGATAATCACCCTGTGGCCATGGATGGATGGGTTTTCTGAGCCCTGAGACACCTGCTTGCTGCTGAAGTGGTTTAGCCCAACTGTTTAATGCTGTGCTAGCTGCAAAATTGCTTCTCTGCTTTGGCTTTAAATGATGAATTTTTGCCTGAAAGATTATCCTTTGCTTATCTCTGTTCCAGTGACCCTCTTTGCTGCCTCTCCTCTGCCCTCTGCTTGGGCGCTGCAGGAGCGAGAGCAGAGGGAGCAGGAGATGTGAGCCCTGAATATCAGGCTGTTGACCTTTCCTCCAAGCCATCCCATTCCCAGCTAAAATCCTGCCTCTTGCCCAGCTCCTGGTTTCTCTAAAACACAGAGCAGGGTCTGGCACTCCTGAGACTAGAAAGGAGCACAAGAAATACGTAATAGCTGGAATGAGAAAGGTGGGGAGGAGAAGGACCAACCTCCACATCTCACCCCAGCCTCCCTTCATCTCCTGCCTCCGATATCCTCTTCCCTGGGAAGAGCTTGGGGTGTTCCCTGTGCTTGCACAGGAGGATCTGTGTGTGCTTGGGGATGGGGCTGTGGAGGCACCACACTCAGTGTCAGGGGTGACCTGGGATAGAGGGACACACGGATGCTCCAGCCTGGCTTGGCTCAGGCAGACTCTGGTGGGACTGAATCAGGCTTTTGACACATTTGTTTGCTGCTGGTGGGACTGGGCACAGGGTGAGAAGAGCTGAGCTTGGAACTGGCTGCAAGACTCTGTGTGGGTGCTCCCTGAGTCACTCCAGCACCCTGAGACCCAGCACTATGGGCACCTGAGTGCCCCCAGGGGGAGACCACCTCTGTGGCCCTGCTCAAATGATTTCCCTGTGTCCAACAGAATGGTCTCTAGAGCAGGAACTTGCCAGCTTGATTTGTGGTTTAGATAATTTCCCATAGAAAAATCCTTGGGCCATAACTCTCTTAGGAGGGCCAAATATTTTCTCTCAGCATTTGGCAT
Source organism: Corapipo altera (assembly GCF_003945725.1). Lineage (NCBI taxonomy): Eukaryota > Metazoa > Chordata > Aves > Passeriformes > Pipridae > Corapipo > Corapipo altera. The sequence continues at coordinate 11,346,744 of NW_020884893.1, read as the reverse complement.
GACTTGCTGCTCTCTCAATGCAGGTGTGAAACTGTTAAACATCCCAAGCCAGCTGGGTCTCTGACCCTAAATTGATGGGGGCAGCAACCCCAAGCCCCAAAACCACCCGTGAGAGCTCCCACTTCACTTGGGTTCTTCTGAGAACTGGTGCCTGACCTCCTCTCTGTTTCCTGACAACCTGGACCGACTATTTGGGGACCAGGTTTTCATGCAAATGCATTCATGAAGAAAACGAAGGCATTACAAAAATGAGTTGAATCTCACTGAGGGAGCTTTGTGCAAGAATAAAGCAATGAAGTGACAGGGTGGATTTGTTTGTAACTTGGTTAAAGCTGGGGTGGGAAATCTGCAGAAGGTCACAGTGACACCAAACAAGTGTCTTGTATTAAACCCAGCTCAAGTTTTCATGTCTCAGTAAAAGAGCTGGAGCATCTATAACTAGTAACAGGTTATTTTTGGCATCCCAACCTATTTTGTAGCTCCCAGGAGGGCAAAATTGCTTCTCTTTGACTTTGCAAAGCCTGGATTTCTTTTTGTGTCGACAGAATGCTGGGATGTGCATTTAAATTCTTCTGCCACTGCCTGTCTTAACGAAAATTCACAGGTCCAGGGAATTACTGCTCTTGCTTGCTTTGCACACAGTAAAGAGCCCACAGCCTAGATGAGGGCTGTGGTGTTCAAAATAACAACACAAAAGTTATGTTGAGTCACCATCCCTGGAGGGATGCAAAAAACATGCAGATGTGGCACTTGGGGACATGGTTCAGTGGTGGGGTTGGCAGTGCTGGGTTAAAGGTTGGGCTCAGTGATCTTAGAGGGGGTTTGCAGCCCTAAAAAGGGTGTTGCAGCCCTAAAAAGCCTAAATCCTCAGTAGACACAGTGGCCCAAAGGGTCACTCTGTTATTGCCTCCTTTACAGGTCACAGAGCCACAGACATTTGCTTGAGGTCCCTTGGAAATCAGGAGCAGAGGTTGGCACCAGAGCCAGGCCAGCAGTGGTTTACATGGCCCTGTCATCAGAAAGGTTTCCATGACTCTCCCTCTTCCTCAGCTTGTCCCTTGCCGAGCCCCAGCTGCACCCACACCATGTTCCCACTCTTCCTGAGGCTGTTTGTCGGATGGGTGCCAGATCTCCAGCTCTGCAAAGCATGGTGTGACATCTGCTCTGCCTTCCCTCCCGCTTCTCCCAAATGCAGATAGCCGGGAAAATATCTAAGCCAGCAGAGACATGGGCCCATCAAAATCAAAGTGCTTCAGAAAACTGACTGCGTTTCACTGGAATTTTGTTTTGAAATGAAACAAACAAACAAAAAATCTGGCAGAATCAAAACATCTTGTTTCAGCGTTTTCAGAAGAAAGAAAATCTTCCTGTTCTATTCTGAAAAGGCTTTTCACTGCTGAGATTGTTTCAGAAAATAGCTAAATCAAGCAGAAAGCAAATTAAAAAAATCAAAGTCTCTTGGAGATGGATCCAGTTTCCAGATTTTTCTCCGACTGGCAGCCAAGAGGAGCAGTGCCCCTCAGACATCCCACTGGGGCAGTGCTGGTACAGCAGTGCTCTCCTCTGGCTCCTTGTGAGTGGACAGAGAAGAGCAGGGAGGTGACCCAGGGATAACTAAAACATGGGCAAACCTGGCAAAATCAGGGAAACCCTGACATCAGTGAGGAGCTGCTCCTCCTCCCATCAAGGACCACCCTCCAGGATAAAGTTGTGCACTGGAGAGGGACAAAGAGAACCCAAGATGTGACAAGAGCAGATGCCTTAGAGGTGTTCAGACAACCCCTGCCTGTGTCTCCTGCTTGAGGAAGAACTGGGCAGGCTCTTCCACTGGATCAATGCACATAACACCCAGGGCAGGCACCTGGGGACAGGAGAGCTCCCACACTGCCCGTGCCAGGATCCCATCCCAGCGAGGTGGGGACAGCAGGGCTGAGTGCTGCAGCACCCTGTGATGGGAGCAACCCCCCCCTGAGCTGGGGTACAGCTCACAGGGTGCACAGGTTTCTGCTGCAAAACCCACTGTAGGAGAGGTTGCAGGGAATTCACGGTTCTGGCCTTAAGCCTGGTCATCAGTTACCCAAACATGTCTTTATATGTCAGTATTTCACATTTCCTTCAAATACTTGCACGTGTAGGCCACTCTAACACTCTCTGGCATTATGGAAAGTGCCTTTGTTAGGAAGTAGAGCCCCTGGCACAGGGAAGCTGGGCAGATGCCTGCAGAGCCATCAGCTGGGGACTGGGGGAAGCGTGTGCAGGGGGAGCACCTCCTCCAGAGTCTGTCCAGGGCTGCAGCATCACGTGTAGTTTGCCATGAAAAGCAAGAATCAGCATCTGCTCCAATAAGTGATCTGCCCCAGGGCAGCAATGCATCTGCTGGAGACAGAGCACATCTGTGCTCCAGGTAAAAGTGGAGCAGTCAGTGGTGCTGGGAACAGAGCACAGTCCCAACTGCCCTGGGAAACAGGAGATCTCCTGGGGCTGCGTGACCAGGGTACATCTCTGCCAGAGCTGAAACTTGTGATCACAAAACATACGAATTAAATTCGGCCCTTTGTTCATGAAAAAATGGAAGCGGATTCGACCCACTGGACTCCCCCAGTGAGGTTGTGCAAATGCTGAGGAATGTGTCATCAGTGCACTAAGACCTTGGGCAGGTGCTGCTGGATAAACAAAATCCCTGTGTCCTTTAGTGATGGGAATTTTAGAGAGACAGGAGTGAAGGAAACTAACACGGTGTTTACAAAACTAAAAAAAACCCTAAACCCGAACCTCCAGGCTGGGGATTGCACTGTCCCCCCAGTCCCTCAGGGATCCCACGAGGAGCTGGTACAGTCTGTGCTGATCCATCAGCAGCAGTGAATGCCTCCTGACCATATTTCTACATCCCCCACAATTTTATTGAAACAAACTAAAAGCAATCTTGGACCTTGTAAGACAAGGTAGTTATCTCTCCAGCCAGCCAGCAGCAGATTTATTGACCCCTGAGATGCATTCAAACCATATTTCCTTTCATATGACAAGTGTCCTGCTTTATTGAAGCAGTTTCTCGGCAGTCCTGAATCACTGCTGCAACTCCATTTTGTCAGGGGCAAACTGAAGATGTTTTGCACTGGAGTCAAGGCAACTGAGCACAGAACCTTTGTGAGATCAAGCCTTTAATGACAAGAATTGAAGTAAAAAAGGGCAGGTTTTCGGGCAATGATGATAAACACTTTAATAGCTGAACTCTGAAGTGAGGGAGGCTTTTTGGCAGCAAAAGTAAAATATGGTAAACTGTTTTACAGTACTTTTACTAAGTATTTGAATGAGTGGGCCTAATATTTTGAAGATTGAAAGCAATCTGGATGAACTTGAAGAATTCTCCTTGGCAAAAAGCATGAAAACCCAGCCTGAATTGCAGTGGGAATGCTGGCAACCATGGCCTCAAACAGATTGACAAAGGTGAATGATTTCATGAGGCTGCAAATGTAAAAAAAAAGACTTGAAATTAAATGTGAAGAGGGGAATAAAAACAAGACTAGTGAGATAAGAAATGCAGTGATATATTCCAGTACTTGGTGTGAAATATAGTGTCTGTAAAAACATGAAAACATTATCTGGATTTTCACTGGTACTTCCAGTATATCTTTATAGGCAGAAGATAAGAAATATAATAACTCTGAGAGTACTAAACCAATCAATATAAAAATATATTTCCAAGACATGCTTGTAGTGAATTTTATCATATGCTGCTTTAATTTTAAACTTCCAGAAGATACACATTCTTCCCAGTACAGAATCCCCTTCATTTCCTCCTATAGTTTTCTATACTTAGAGATTTAAGAGAGGAGTTACAACACTTGAAGGAGCAGTCTGTTGATAGCATATATAGATAAGGCATTTTGAAAGGTAGAGCACATTATTTTTGGTTTGGGGACTGGTTATGTCAGCAGACAGAATGGAGTTGTGAAGCTAAATGTGAGTTTGCTGGTGATAACTACAGCAGGCTATTGAGATCTCTGTTTATTTTCAAGCTGATGCAACGTTGAGGGTATTATGATAAAACTTGTGTTATCACTTGGTTGATAAAAAACTGGTCTTGCCTTCAGTTTGTAGTTACACAGTTTGAGTCACAGCTTCCAATTATTTGTCTTGTGTAGTGTTCTTAGACAATCTGTTCGGGGCTTCTTATGTAACATTATTCCTCTCAAGTTCAGCAAAAAATGCTGCATCGTGAAGAATGTGCATAATGTACAACAAATTTAGCCCCTCTGCTAACTGCAGACAAGTGAATCTTCCCTTCATTTTGGGACATGGTTATCGCAGCCTGGAGGAAGAAGGGAGGGAAAACGCAAGGCAGACCAAGAGAAAGGGTGAAAGTGGCTTTTGTGGCAGCACCATAAACATACAAACACGTTTTGCCAAACTGTTGTTGGCTTTTGAGATGAAGAGAAAGCATTTTTCCCCTTCTCCATTGGCTTCTAGTGCCTTGCCCAGCACTGCAGGACACAAAAACCCTTTTGACTGAGCCCAGCCTCAGCACAGGCACAGGATGGCAACACGTCTGAGGTACCCACAAGGGCCTGCAGGGATTTCTCCCCCCAAGCTGCAGTTGTGCTGCAGCCACATCACCTCCTCCTATAAATCTGTCAGTGTCTATCTGAGGCCGGAGCAAATCCATTTGCTACAACTTTTACAAGTGCTAAAGCCCATCTGTGGGAAGCCACAGACAGGATTATTTCTGTCCTCTTCTTATTACAGACTCAGCAGACTCATTTAAAAGAGATATTTCACAAACCTGTTGCCTCCCAGGCTGAGAGTGTGTGTGTGCAAAGGGGCCATTAGTCTGAAAGCCACTGACTTTGGCCCCGATGGGCCACTCCTGCAGGGAAACAGGGATGCTGAGATGTCTAGAGAAAGGTGTCCCTGCTCATGGCAGGGAGGTGGAACTAGATGAGCTAAAAAACTTAACTTTACATTATCAAACTCAGAATATCAGAAAGATGAGATGTCTCTGATTCTCTTTTCTGTATTCCTTCCAGGAACTGCTCCAGTCGCACAGGTAGCAGAACTTGCCGGTCTTGGCACTGAATATTGACATTACAACAGAATTTAAACATTTCCTCTCCTTTCACAGACACAAACATATGTCTGTGTGAGTGCACAGGGGAATCAGATGGAGACACAGCCCTTTGAGTGTCAGTGAGAGAAGTAAGTCTGAGTCTCTCCAAGCATGGCCTGGGATGGCTGCCATACTATTAATATGTAATTTGGCTGGATGGTTCCGAGCCATCTTAATTCTCCAGCCATCATTACTTTGCTTGGTTATCATTCATACATTTCTATATGCTAGTCTGCTTGGAGCAAAGAGATTGGACATTTAGAGCTGGAGTGGATGAGTCTGTATTTTTGGAATTGGAGCTAAATTACCCACCACTTGACGCATTATTGTGTTTAACAATAATTGCTGATTAAAATTCAAACGCACTAAATTCCACCTGTCATCCCCAGCATTGCCTCTGTTGTGGCAATGCCAACGCCACGAGTGGGTATGAATGAAAAGACTGAAGGGAGTGGTTTGTCTGCACAGCTCCATCCTTTCATTCTGCCACAATCTGCTGGACCCCGCTCCCAAACCCTTGGGATATTTGCCACAAAATGCCTGCAGCACTGAGTGTTTTGTAGAATGAAGAAACCACAGTGCAGGTTTCCAAAGCAGCCCCTGTGTTTTCACACCCATGCAGGACACACACCCACCTGCCTGAGCTGCACCCTCTGTCATGGGTGGCCTGTCAACCTGGTGCTTTCATACATTGATGCTCATGACTCTTGATGGAGTTTCCAGGTGGGCTTTTCTCTTGTGAATCCTTTCAGAGGAGCTAGATGGACTGTTCATGTATGTGAGCTCCTACTTTGTGCCTCTTTTTCTCCAGGCCATAGGATGTGCCCAAGTCCATTTCTGCAGCTCTCTTAAACTTGCCTCTGGCTGCAAAACTTCTTTTGACTGGTTAAACTCCCCAGTCCTTTCCTGCTCCTTTTGTGCCTCCCACACTTCAGCATTTTTAGCCTTCTTCTTGCTTTTGATCTTCCATTCTCTTTTCCCCAGATCTCTCAAGCTTTCCCTCACTGTGCCTAGCATTTCCCAGCCTGGAGAGCTGGGGAATAGCACAGCCCCTGGGGATCTGGTGTGTTTTATGATAAATCAGGGAAGTGGGTAAGCAAGTACTTGCTCTTAACAGCACTTTCTCGTGCAGGTACTTTCTCTTTCCTTTTGCTCATGACTGAATATTGCAACAGAAAACATGTCTGCAAATCACCACTACCCTGCACTTCATCAGTCTGGGTTCATATTTCAGTCATCAGAAAAGAATCAGCCTGATTTAACATCCATTTACCCATCCTGGCTGGCTGAAATGAAAAGAGCCTGACCCCAAACCCAATATTTGGGAGGACACAGTGGAGCAGAAGATGGTCTGCTGAGTTATACCCCACGGCAGTGCCAAGCCCATTCCCACACTCCTGCTCCCAGAGGCTGGAAGCCACTGAATATGGGCTGAACCCATCCAGTTTTAGTAGATGCCAACAGTAAAGCCAGAGTGCAGCATGTGCTGTGAAGCCTTGAGTTCTCTGGACTCAGGAAAATGCTGGCTACACAAATGTGAGAAAAAGCAAGGCTAGCAAGGGACCCAGGGCTGACAGCTCAGCGTCTCATTACTCATCCTCTCAGCTCTGTCTCACTAGTCCTTTAGCACCTTTGTGGGCTTGGTTTTGATAGCTAAAGAGGGTGTAGGAGAGATGTGACTTAAAACAACAGGATATCAGCTTCTAGATGGGGTTTCAGGTTTGAGTAAAGGCAGAGCACTGTGACCTGACACTGCACACAGTGTAGCTCCAGGGCATGGATGTGGTTGGGCTATGCAGGGACCAGAGCACTCCTGGCTTGCCTGGATCCCAACCAACACAGGATGTTGTAAAAGTCTGTCTGGCTTAAAATTTAATTTTTCTAAGGTTAGAATATTGCTTCTATTATTAGTGAAAAGCAGAAGGTAGTCTTGAGATTAAGGCAGGAAATCTGCATTCAGTTCCTAGCTCGAAGGGAGACTTTCCTTATGCAGTGTTGGACGAGCCAAGCTAAACTCCCATGCTTCATACCCTGAACTTGTGTAAGAAAAATTGTCCTGCCTTCTGTTCTTTGTCTTGGCTACTTAGACAGTGAGGACTTGGGGAAGAGAAAGGCTTTCACTCTGTGTTTATACTGTGACTGGTTCTTCGGGGCTTCAGCCTGCAACATTCCCTCAACACAAATAGCAAGAAATATTAAATAACTTAAAATGTGTCTTGCTTTGTAAGTGTACAACAACCAAGCCCAGTGAACCTGTGGTGCTTGGTGTGGTTGGGCACGTGAGCCAGTATCTCTGAGCATCACCCCATGTTGATGCAATGCCACAAGACCACGGCCCTCCTGTGGTGTTTATTCCCTGGTTCTGTGTATCCATGCTCAGCACATCTCACATCCTGCCCTCCAGCCTGCCCAGAACGACCAAGAGGAACTTGTAAGGGAATCAACTAGAGCCCTGGAGAACAGGGATGATAAAGTCGTGTACTGCCAGCTATGAACTGCCTGGCTTCACTCAGGGAAGGGGTCCTATGAGACAGGGAGGAGATCAGCTCTTCACCCTTGCTGTATTTACCCTGAGCAGATTTATGCACGAGATGTGTTCTCACTAGCAGGGCTTTTTTCCCTGCTGCATTTGAGCTCCCAGCACGTGGACTCTGTTTTGAGCAAGCAGTGGGCAGACAGAGCAGAAAGAGAAACACACACAAATCAGGTAGTTTGGTTTTATTTCCAAACAGGAACACACAGAACGGTAGGGAGTACAAGAGGGAGAGGGCAGCATATCCTTGCTCCAGTATATAAAGGCTAACTTCCTAGGCTGATCCAGACACCTAAGAGTGAAGGCAAAAATATAAGCTACGTGACTAGTGGGAAGAGAAAGAGCCAGCAGGAAAAATCTATGAGAGCTTTCCATGGTTCAATCAGTCAGAGCCTGCTTCACTGGGGAAACAATCAATTAACCACTTCCACCAGAGCAGCCGCAGACGTGCTGTTCTGGAGGTACTAAATCTTTGAGTTTATTCGTTCCCAATTGCACTCCCATCTTATTTACAACATCACAGGAACCCTCCTCCTTGCTTATCTTCACTTCTCTGAGTCCCTCCCAAGGATCTTTCTGTCTATGTTGATCAGTGAAGAAGAACACTTACAGACTAACAATTTCCAGCTTCACTGCAAATTCGTATTTCCCTTAAACAGGCAGCCAAAATAAACAGTTTCCTCCAGGCATCTGGAGGGCATTATGCCTTTAACTGTCCCTTTGATTTCCAGCTGTCAATGCATTTTGTCTCACTTTAAGGCAGATGGTTTTAGTTTAGGATGTTCTGGCCCAACCAACAATCAAAGAGCCCTGCAGGACACAGATCTGTCCCTGCCCTGAGGAGCAAAATGTAGCAGGCAAACGAGAGGCAGATGACACCAAAGGCAAGGGATGATGCTGAGAGCACTCAGCCCAAGACCCTCTGTGGCAGAGAGGAGCAGGGGAGGACTTGAGCATGGTTGATCCCACAGCTATGGTAAAGAGGGAGGTGGGACACAGCCTGGAACAAACTGCACAAAAGGAGCCTTGAGGGGATGTGACCTCCAAGTGGTGCTGAGCTGTGCAGGTACAAGGGGTTCACACTGTCTGAGAGGAAGCTGGAATATGGATGAGCACGGAGAAAGGTGCACAGAGGCGATGTGGGGGTGATGATAGTCTTCCTCAGCACGTCAAAGGTAGATCTCAAAGCACTAAAAGCAGAAGGGTCTCCAGTCCTGGTGTGCTGGTGAAGAAAACAAAGGACAGAGAAGAGTGTTGTGGGAACAGATCTGCTCTCCAACCCACAGTGTCTGCCATCACTGTGCTTTCGAGATGTAGGGAAACAAGAGACATTTAGATGACCACAGCACGAAGTTGAGATTAAATTTCTATTCCCCATTTAAGTTTTTCCTTGCATTTTTTAAATGAAAAGAAAGCAGCTCTCAGCAATTTTAGGTAGATCCTGTGCCTGGCAACCTGGAAGCAGAGTTTGATTCACAGATGCCTCTTGCTCCTCTGATCAAATGTGCTGGCAGGACTGGTAGATAGGAGTTGACTTAACAGCTTTAATGCACTTAGATTTGTCCCTATAGCTGTTGCTAATGCCTTGATTGGTGCTATTGAAATCTCATCTTAAACATATGGTAATACATTCCTCACTGATTCCCCTGCCTTTCAAAACTCAGACCTGGAGTCATCATTGTCTGTAATAAGTTCATTCTGTTCCTTCTGCTTTACTGCCTGCCTGGCCTAGCTTTGATGAAGTAATTCATATAACTCACTAACTCCAGAGTAAATTTTGATTAGATTTTGAATTAAATACCGTATTTTCTATTGGGAAGCCCTGCAAACTCAGCTTGGCATATGATATTCATATGACCTCTGCCATTCTGGATGCATCACTGGTAATGAAGACTCTGGATGCCAGGGCCAGGAGTGCACTAATTGGCCTTAATTGCCCCAACAAGCCTAATCTGGGGCTCGCATTCACACCTTCAGCCAGGAGCTCTATTAAACCTCCAACCCCAGGGGCCTTCAGTTTGTGCCTGGGCTGTGCTGTAGGTGAGTCTGTCTTAGAGATCTGCTCTTAAACTGCTGTTTGGCTTTTCACAGATGGCCTTGCAGTTGGTGTGTTTACTGGACCCCATTCCCCCCCTGCCTTGCTCTACCTCCCATGGCATGGGGTCATTCCAGGTTCTTCCTGGCATCCCTTCCCTGCTCTTGCTTCCTGATACTGGCAGCCACAAAAATTATACAGCTCTGGTAGGTTTTTTAGCAGATTAGAAGAGTTTTAATGTATTGATTTATTAACTGTTTGAGAGAAGACTGCAGGTAATATTATGGGCTATAATTCTTATGTTGCTTACTGTGCACGGAAGTAAAAAAAAGCAGTGTTTGAAAGTTGGAGATCTCTGGGCCAATCACAGCTTTAAAGCTCAAGTGGGGTTGAGCAGATCACTGGGAATGCCTGACCCAGGAGGCCCAGTCTGCTTGTCTTCTGGTTGTCTGTAGCTGGGCCCAAGTACTAGAGAGGGAAAACACTTTTTCACTTCAGGCTCTTGTTCTGCAGCACTCAGTATATAGTAGTTTTAGCCACAGTTTATCTTACAGAGATGCTGGGCTGTAATCTGCATTTTTGGAATAGCACAAATAGGTCTGTGGCTTCATGTGTTCAGTGGGATGGCATTTGGTTATCATGATGGGTGGACAGACCAAGCACATGAGGAACATCCTCCTTTTGTGCCCTGAGGGGACAGTAACCTTGCTGGGCAGACCAAGCTGCTGTTGGAAAACACATCCTGTGTCACCCCACCCCAGTTTTGTTGCACTGTGTTGCAAAATGGGCTTAATGCTGAGCTACCACAGGCAGCTGCCTTCCATTTAATGTAATCCACCAAGGAAAACACCCTGGTTTATATGCTTTCCCCCTGGGAGCTTGGATACATCCAAACACTGGCTTTTATATTTTGGGGAGGGTTTTTTTTCTGGTGTCTGAGAGAGGTACCTTGGAAATGACTGTTCTGTTGGTGGGTGATGATGACTTTAGGGATGTGGGTGGAGGAAAGGAGAGAGTTTAATGCATGGAGTTAAATGCTGTTGTGAACAGCTTACCTGGGGAGACAGAGGGACCTCTGACAGAGGCAATGACTGAAACATCCCTTTACAAATGGGAGAGATGGATCCCCCTCCCTGTTGCTGCGGGCTCTGCTCTCTGGGGCCATCCTTGTCCCGGCATCGGTGTCTATGGGGCTGTGCCTTCAATCCTATTGGTGTTGCTTATCTTCCCCCTCTTTTGAAAGAAACCTCCTTAAAGCCTCAAGGTTGTTCATCGCTGTTTGAGACAGTAGTCTTGAGATTAAGGCAGGAAATCTGCATTCAGTTCCTAGCTCGAAGGGAGACTTTCCTCATGCAGTGTTGGGACAAGCCAAGCTAAACTCCCATGCTTCATACCCTGAATTTGTGTAAGAAAAATTGTCCTGCCTTCTGTTCTTTGTCTTGGCTACTTAGACAGTGAGGACTTGGGGAAGAGAAAGGCTTTCACTCTGTGTTTATACTTTGCCTGGTTCTTCGGGGCTTCAGCCTGCAACATTCCCTCAACGTAAACAGCAAGAAATAATTAATTGAGTGAGATCAACTCCAGAGCCGCGCTCCGTCTGGTTACTTCCCAGTCAGTCTCAGATCAAACGACAGGCAAACCTACAGCGGCACTGCCTCTGTGACAGGGACGTGACGGACCCTCCGCGGCCGGGGCAGGGCGAGCAGAGCCCCTCGGGGCGACCAGAGCCCCTGGGCTCTCCCCGGGCGGGGGAGGCTCGGCCGGTCCGGTTCCCCCGGGGCGGGCGGGGAGCGCGGCGGGCCCGCCCCTCCCTCAGCATTGGCGGCGGCGCTGCCGGGGCGGGCGGGGGGCGGCGGCGGCGCCCAGAGCCGGCGGGCAGCAGGTGGCTGCGCTCGCTCCGCTCCGCGCTCCCGCCTCGCCTCGCCCGCCGCCTCAGCGCGGCCCCGCCGCCGCCAAGACGCCGCGGGCCGTGCTCCGAGTGAAGAATGGGGCGGCCAAGCTCGCCAAGCCGCCCGCGGCCGCGGGCGAGACCCCCGGCGGCGCCCCCGGACAGGGGCTCTTCATGGAGCGCTCGCAGAGCCGACTCAGCCTCTCCGCATCCTTCGAGGCCCTCGCCATCTACTTCCCCTGCATGAACAGCTTCGACGAGGAGGATGCGGGTATGGGGGCGCGGGGGTCGGTGGTTCCCGGTGTCCCTGTGCCCATCCCCGGGTGTGCGCCCTGTCGGGCGCTGTCCCCGGCCCCGCTGGGGTGCCGGGGGTCCCTCGGCCGCCCGGAGGGGGCTCAGCCTGGCCGGGTGTGTGCGCAGGGTGCCGGGCTTGGTGCAGGGCAGTGTGTTCCTGCGGAGGTTAAAACTGGGGATGCGCTCCGGCGGCGAAACGCGCTCCTGCTTCTGATCGATAAGGAGCCCAGGGTGTTTGCAAATGGAGCGGCTCATGCTCCATCCTCTGTGCGAATGAAGGGCAGCGCTCGGGGAAGAGGCGTCCCTTCTGCTGGGTGGTGTGTCCACCCTGATTTATACATCGTGAGCTCTGGGGCCGAGGGGTTGTTAGCACTGTACACCATGCTGCCTTTGGAGAGAGGAATAAAGGGATTCAGTTTAAATGGGGGCGAAGTAAATCCCAAAACAAAAGCCTTTCAGAACAGATGCAGTGATTTTTTTATTATTATTATTTATTTTTTTCCCCATGTCAGAAAGACCCTTCTGGCCTCAAAGAGTTGGCAGTAGTCATAAAATGAGACCAGGCTTCCAAAAGAGGGGCATTGGTAGGGCATAGTAAAAAGGAATTGGGTTGAATGGGAGAGGAAGGGCAGTGGGTGCTGGAGAAGGTGCCAGGAGTAGAGGGCAGCACAGCCGTGGGTAGGGAGGGCGTGTACGGGAGTGGATGGAGAGCGGTCGGTGAGCGCTTTGTCCATTGCCGGTGGCTCACTGGCCATTGAGGGGTGTTTTCCCCAGTACACACTGTCCCAGAGACTGAACCTATAAGTGAATCTTGTGAGGGGCAAATAATGAAAGTTGGTAACTAAGGTATATTTTGATGCTGTCATGGTCGCATCCTTCAAAATGCCGGCGTGCTCCTTTGTCTAGTGGCTCATCCCAAGAAGTGCAGGTGCCGGCAGGAATACATCAGCCCCCTGGCTGCTACACCTGTAACGTTGTTGTTTTTAAAGGAGTTGACGTAAGGATCAAATCATCATCTGTGTGATTAACCTAGACTTGTCATCAGCATCGTGCAGGGGTGTCAGGCAGAACACTGTATCCTCCAACAGATGTAGCTTCTGAATTTTTTTGTCTCAAAATTCTGCTGATTTTTTTTTTGCACTTCCTATTTGGTTTGAATGCTGGGGAGTGTACAAGACAATAATGGGAGCTTTGGGAAGTCTCGGCGCTGTTGCTTCAGAAATGATTGATAGTGAGACATGCTTGAGTACGAGAACCCGACACAATGCCTGGAACAGCGTTTCGTTCCCTGGTGGCTGGCCCCTCCCGCTCAGAGCAGGGTGATGGTTTAGGTGATTACTCCCTCTTCCAGCGCTTAGAAATGCGGTTTTGCGCTGAATTGTATCTGTTCACACTTAGTGGATGCTCACGCATGAATGTTAATAGGCTGCTCTTAATGCAACACGAGCGCTTGTCTCTGAATTAAATAAATCTACAATTAAGATCTCATTTGCCAGCAGCTTATTAGCGGATCTCGCCTGTGAGTTGTCTCGCTGGTGAAGCTGCTCGGGGTGGGTTCAGTGCAACGGGGATGTTGCAGTGTTGCTCCTGTATTTTGTGCCTGTGAGAGGGTGTTCAGACACGTCTGAGCATCCAGCGAGGGAGAACGTGCGCCGCTTTCTATTTCTGGTGTTAAAACTACAAGCGTATAATTTTCTCTTTCACGGCATCTATTTTCTTGAGAAATTGTGAAAGAAATACTGAAATTGTGCCAGATAAGGTTCTGTGTTATTCGTACCCGTGCATGGTCCTGAAACTGTGGGAGGTTCTGACCAGTTTGGGTTGCAGCATGATTTCTCTAAAAAAAAAAAATGGATCTTGATAGCTCATTCAGGGAGATGAATACTGCACTTGGCAAGATGTTCTCCATAGGAGATGGTGGGGAAAAAAATGAAATTGATCCCAGGAGCATTGACAAAGTAAACAATCCTATTTCAAACAGACACATCATCCATTTTGTCTCAGGCTGAGGACCACGTCTTTAATGGAATAGTCATCCTACAGAAAAAGGAGAGGAGCTGATAAATGGCAAGCTTAAAGGAAACTTGACATTTTCCTCTGAAATAGGAGAACAGCCTAATGAGAGCTTAAATCTACAAACAATAAAAATTCTTCAGGTGTTTCACTGAAGTTACTATGGGAGGGTCGTATCAAAGGAGTGTAAAAGGAAATTTACAGAAGTGCTGAGGGCCCTGGCAATGTGGAAACATGTCTGGCCGTATCTGAGCGGTGCTAATGATACCTCTGGGTTCCAGTGTTTCCCCCTTTAATTCTGGAAAAATGGCTCTGCTTTTGAAAAATGTACAATCTATTGTTACTGTACTTATGGAGTATTTCATTTTCTGCCAAAGTCCTTTTGTTTTTCTTTGCTTTTGTTTTTCTTTACCTGCTGGACACTAGGCAAGAAGACTCTTCTCATCTTCCTCATCTCTTCCTCCAGTGTGTCTGGGCTGAGTTCTGGGCAATGAACCAGGTGCAGATGATGTCTTAGTGTGCAGAAGCAGGCAGACAGCGTAGGCAGGGGAAAGCAACGGGACTTGGAGCAAGAAACAGGATCCCATTTGAATATTTCCAGAGCGTGAGGGTCATGGAGATTCAGATGTGTCCTGTGGCACATGGGGCCGTGTGCCTGTCTCTCCAGAGATGGATGTGGACTTGCACTCTAATGTTCTGATACCCTTTTTGTTCCTCAGCCATGCAAACACTTGAGCTCTGTTCGCCAGGAAGTTGCAGTGGGGCTTTGAAATAGCTGAAGTGACCATCTGCACTCAGCAGTGGAAGGACTCTGGGTTAATAACTCTCTTGATCTCAGCAGGGTAATGCTGCTGCCCTTCCTGCTGGCTGAGTGCCACTGTCCTTGCTCCACGGAGGTCCCCAGCAATGTCAGTGAAGTCAAGGACTTTTAAGCTGCAGTTATTATCAGAATAATTGTTGATTTTACTTATGTAAATGTCTATCTTCCATTTCAGTTGTGGAGTGGTGGACTAAGGAGGTAAAAATCAATCATGCACTCTTTGTGGGCACATTTTTAGAATACCTCTTCTAACAGTGTGAACAAAATCTTAGCTGTCCTGTGGACCTGCCACACTCTTGGTCTTGGCTGGAATCAACCATTCAGGATGCTGGTACTCCCGTGGGAACATGTTGGAAGGGACCAAACTGCTGAGGACTGAACTGCCAAGTGCATGTGGGTTAACAACAGACTGTTGAGGATCCATGATGACTGTGGGCACCTGCCTTGTAGGCAGCTGGTGAGTCCTGGGTGCAGCTCACAACTAAAACTGAGGGACTGGGGTGTATGAAATCCCTCTTTGCTGACAGTGGCCTTAGCAGAGCCCAGCCCAGTCCGAGGTGAAGGGCATCCTTAAGGTTAATGGGAATGTGTTTGCTGGTGTGGAGGAGAACCAACTTGCTCCTTGTGCAGAACACAGAGTTTGGAAAGCTGGCTAAAGTGGAACAAAAAGTGAGGATTTGGTAGAGAGCAATGCCAACTGACTTGGAGCTGCACATGAAAAAGGAGCAAGCTTTGGGCAGGGGAAAGGAGGTGGTTTGAGTAGCAGGACAGTTGGTGTAATGGTGGTGGACCTGCTGGAAGTTGGGAAGCCAGAAGCAGTCCTCAGCTCTGAGGAGGTGAGGGCATCCAGCCAAGGACCCCGTGTACTACAGAGGACAAGGACTACACCTAAAGAAGCAAAGGTAGGGAAATGCCAAAAATCACTAGAGGGAATGGAGTTTCCTTAAGCCTCTGTGCCTAAACTGCAGGATCCAGGAGCAGTTCTCAGGTCTGGATGTGTGCTCCAGCTGTGCTGTGGCTTAAGTGGGTAAGACACAGTAATGCACCAGCACCTTTGATCCTGCATCTTGGTTTTCCCAGGAAGGACACCTGTTTGTACTGGCAAAAGGCATCTGATGCATGCCTTGATAGGGATGCAGATTTGGATGTTTGGGACTGTAGCCATTGGTCACATTGCAAATGCAGCTGCCTGGAATCCAGATCCAGTATGAACATCTGCACAAGGGGAAACTCCTGTTCCTTACACACCCAGGTGTGAAGGGCAGGGCTGCTGCCATCGGGAAGCAGAAGGTACAGAACAGCTGTGAGGGACGTGTAAGGGTCCCCTGGATCACGACCCCAGCACAAGGACTGTCCAGCTGGGCAGACCTCTTGCCCTGGCAGCAACACAGCAGAATCAAATCGTGTCTCAGCCAGCTGGAACCAAGTGTCTGGCAGAGAGAAAATGGTTTCCAAAGTCAAAATGTCTCCTAGATACTGACAGTAAGCCTTCCTTGTGTCAGCTGCTAATTCAGGAAAGAGTTGAATTAGAGATAAATATTCAGCCCAGGCTGCTGCTTTCACACACTATCAAGTACTGGCAGGGCCCCTGTGTTACGATCAATTCTTTAAAGAGAAAGTATGTGAAATATTAATTTA
Source organism: Corapipo altera (assembly GCF_003945725.1). Classification (NCBI taxonomy): domain Eukaryota; kingdom Metazoa; phylum Chordata; class Aves; order Passeriformes; family Pipridae; genus Corapipo; species Corapipo altera. The sequence continues at coordinate 11,330,419 of NW_020884893.1, read as the reverse complement.
ATGGATTGATAAAAACATTTAAAACATTGGGGTGGGAGAACATGCTGTGGACACTTAGATTAGTTTAGAGTACTCTTGTTTGGGTTTTATCTGTTGAACTTCTCTATAATTTTAAATACTGGCCTTCTCTATAATTTAAAACATTAGGGTGTCACGAAGTTATTAAATAGAGAGAGCTCTTATATGTGTTTTCATGTTGCCATGGATATTTCTCAGTTGCAGCACTGCATTGGGGTACATATTTTTAAAGAAAATGATGATTCAAGTCTTTACTAGTCCATTTGTATGTGTTTTTTTTTAAATGCAGATCAAGCATGCGAAGTCCTTTTGATGTTTAGTCTGGTTTTGCTTCATCTGAAGTTACCTCTGAAGCTCGGTCAGCCTCTAACTGGTTTTGTTAGTTGTTTGTTAGGTGGGTAACCATGCTCACATGGGAAACATAGGGAACAAGGGAAATTAGCTGTACACCTGCAATGTTAGCTGTTTTTCTTATCAATCTTTTACAAATGAAGTGACAGTTCAACCCTGTAACCCTGCAAAGACAGAGACCCCAGAGCTCACCTGATGATGCATTACCCCAGGGGTGCCAGCTCTCTTGGCTGGTGCAGGAGGCAGCAAAATCCAGGGCTTTTCCCCCCTCCTTGCACAGTAAGGAGCACATCCTTGGCCGTGGGTTATCCTAGTGACTGAAAGAAATGCCTCTCTCCCTGCTGGGCACTTTCTGGCTCTAGGTAAACGTGTTTGTTTCGTGAATGAATTAACTTGAAATGAAAAATGAGAACAGTTTTAGAAGAGCTGCTGTCAAATCAGTCTTTCATCAGAGGGAGGTGTATGAAAGGGACCAGCGGCCTGGAAGAAGATTCTGCTGATAATACCTGCAGAAATTGGTGGTCTCAGACCCAGTTACAGGTTAATCCAAATCCTAAATACAGTGACTGATTCTTACACCACAGATGCACCTGGTCGGGGCAGAGCTGAACAAACTGTGCTGTCCCTTCCCTGCCCTGTGCACTGGAGACAGCTCCCTGGGCCTGCTGCTCTGTGTGTGACCAGGGCACTGCAGTTACAGATGGCGGGTTTTGTCTTCTCCTGTGGCCCTGTGAGAGTGGGGCAGAGCAGGAACCCTGTCATGAGTCAGCACTAGGATCGAGGGGTTTGAAACCTTGTCCTTGTTTGTGGTGTTGTGGCAGCACGTGAGAGCTGTGGTCCCCGGCCAAGTTCATGCTGCGCCTGTAGAAAAGCGAAGCAAAATGTCAGCGCGAGTCCCAGGGCGCTGACGGTCTGTGGCAGAACCCAACAGATGGGGAGGGTTGGACAGATGGGAGAGCGCAGGGGAGGGTGACGTGACATCGGTCAGTGCTCAGCGTGCCGGGCAGCCCTCCCAGGCCACCAGCTGCTCCCCGCTCCTGTCTCCCGTGGGCTGTCCCGCAGAGCTGTCCTGCATGCCCCAACCTGGAGCCTCCACCTGTGCCCCGTGCTGGGTGTTGGCTGAGGAATTGTTTTAAACAATGATGTAAGGCTGGGAGAAGAGGGGGAACAGCTAGTCCGGGATCTCAAGCACTGTGCCACGAAGTGCTGCGTAAGCATTTCTTTGGTGATCATCTGGGTGTGGATTTACAGGGGAGAGGGGACGTGGATGAGGTCACAGGTTGTGATGGTGGCTCTGTGCTGTCCCCTCAGCCTGCTTTTGCAGCACACTTGCTGTCATGGAAAGCACAGTGCTGTCTCCTTCCCTCGGAGGTGACTGTGCCCAGCCTGACGGGCGTTAGAGGTGTTCAGGAGATGGTGCTGGGCTCCAGCCACGTGGGCAGGAGTTGGTGAGGGCAGGTTGTAGGTGACCACTGCCAACCCCAGGGAAAGGATAGCTCTCTCTCATTTTGCTGTCTACTGATTTCCAAATAGAAGAGCCTGTCCCTGGAAAGCATTCTATCTAGGAGACACTGTTTCCTTACTGCTTCTATTTTATATGCAGTTAATTCTAATGCAACATTTATTAATTCAAAAGCACTCTGTTCTTCAGACTAAAAAAATTATCTTTACTCTGTCAGATTCCTACATCAGGACAAGTTGTGAAACGCTGTAACTACTTTGCTTCAACATTTCTGTTTGACAGAAAGTGTATCTGCTTTGTGTAGGGAAGAATTAAGTTTGACTGGAGTAGTTGTTTTGAGGAATAATTTATCTGTGCAATTATTTTCTGAAGCACTATCTGCTCATATATGATTACCTTAAGTTAGATTAGAAATGTGAACAATTTAATTTAGGATGCAGTCTGCAAGTTGCTGATGTGTTTTATTGGGGCAGTGAGACCTGGCTCCTACAAGACTTCTCACCCTTGTTGTCTCCTCCTCTTCCCCACAGACATCTGTTGTGAAGCACCATTAACATATTTGAATAAGGATTTCTGCTCCTCTAAGGAAGTGTTCAACACAGTTTGAATATCCATCTATCCAAATGACGTTCCCCTGAGGGTTGGTTTTATTTTCTGGGAGAATGCTACACTGTATGGCAACATGTGTCACGATAGAGATTCTGCAACACAATGATCCGTCAGTGGTGCCACTGCTTAAATCATCTGCTGATGACACACACAAATTAGGCATTCTCTGCTTTTGCTGTCAAACCATTCTTGCCTTGAAATCTGCATTTGAGTTATATTTTTGGCTTTGCTTTTGCAAAACAGCACACATGTAAAGACTGGGAAGCCCTGGTACAGCCTAACTTCCCACGGGAGTACAGCAAATCTCTGCAACCCTACCTTTTAACCAAATCCAGACAGTTAAATCACTGAGATGGATACTGTTCCAGCTTCATGCAATCAGGGTGTTATATCACCTTTGTCCAATACACAAAGAACTCATACAGCCTTGCAGAAGCCAGTCTAAGGTGTTTGAATGCTCAACAATTTGCAGAGAACAGTGTGTACAGAGGTAAATGTCACATTTTTCTCAAAACTGTTTTATGACTAAGAGGAATTTATGCTATTGTCTGTGTCCTTACTCTTACAAATGTAGAGGTAGAAAGGGTTCTGAGGAGTCATTTGTATCTGTTCCCCAAGTAACTAATCTATTCCTAATTAGAAGGAGAGTTTACCCTAAAATTCAGTTTAAATCTGTGTGGAAATTAGGCAGATTGCTATTGTATTGTTCCCAGCAACATGGGAGGCAGTTGGTCACTGCAGCTCTTCACATCACAAAACTGTTCTTCCCTGAGCCGATAATCCCAAGCCAGGAAGTGACTGTAAAAACAACAATGAGTGCCTGGCACCCCTCTCCCTCCTTTTGCATTTTGGACCACAGAAACCTGGTTGATAGTTTCTTCTTGCATGGAGCAGTTTCCCAAGCGCCGTGTTGGCCTCGTTGGTGTCCCCAGGATGGTGCAGGAGGAGCAGCGTGGGCAGTGTGGCTGCTCTCTGGCCCCCAGCAGGGAGGAGGAACTGTCTCCTACACTTTGTGTGCAGTATTCTTGTAAATACAGTGCTTTTGCAAGAGTTTCACCACTCCTAACTCAGAACTGGGGTATGATCCCTGCTTCTTTCCAGATCATTCTCTGCACAGCTGCTCCCTGGCTACTCAGTCCCTTTCTGGCATTTGTGCCTTTGATTTTTTTTTTTTCCAGTGCTCTGAAGTTACATGTGCCTTTAGTGAATTTTCTTGCATTGGTTTGGAGGGTTGAGCTGTTTGATCCCATTGGTATAGGTCTGAATTCTCTATCTGTTGTTTAGCAAGGCCCGTGATGCTGGGATGTTTGTGGGATTGAGAGCTGGGATAAAAATGTGCTTTATCTTTTGGGCTTCAGGAATAGTGCCCTGTTTGTGGATGATTTTGGCAGCCGGAGATCCTCTGTAACTGAGGATCCATGGGCAAAGTGCAGCATCCTTGAAAACCTTTGCTTTCAGTGCAGCTGGAGTGCCCTGTTTTCTCAGGCACCTTCTCATCGCCTCATTCTGCAGTGCTGGAGTCGAGGCACTGCCGAGGTGTCACTCACCCTTAGTAGCTGCAGTGAAGATAATTGTGGTTAATGGTACTTCACACTGGTGACAGATCAGATTTAAGAGGCTATAGTCTCCCTCCCCAGGGAACACATGGTTGTGTCCCTCTCTGGAGCTGGCCAACCTCTTGGGTGCAACAGCTCAGCTGTTGGTGGGGCCAGACCTGCAGAATGACCCGCCTTGGTGAGGGAGCAGCAGCGTCACCAGGAGACAGCAGTGTGGGCACAGCCTCCCCTCACTCAGCTCCCTGGGCACTCTGCATGAGGCTGACATTTCCCAGTGGTGACAGCTTCCCAGTGGTGTGGGACTTTTGCCAGCTGCCCACCAGCAGTATGCATATTTACACTTAGCAGGGAATGTATCCTGCCATGTGGATAGAAAACATGTAAATTGTGTTGCAGCCAAGATGTCTAAGAAGATTAAGATTTTTTTTTTTGTTGTTGTTGTTGTAAATCCAGCTCCTCGTTTAGCACTTCTCAGCATCCTGGGAGGATTGTGTGGGTGGGTGGGGTTTTTTTGTTTTATTTTTACTATTTACCTTTCCTTTCTTGTATGTAATGTGTGACATCACAGCACTAGTGAAAACTTAGGAAAACTTGATTCAAGATTTTTAAGCTGGCTGCTTTATATCCATATTTGTGTTTTAATCAGATTGTCAGGGGAAAAAAAAAAGAAGGCTTTTCCTTTCTGATGGCAGTTGGAATTCCAGCTGTTGTAGTCGATTCATTTCTGGATGGCAGTATCATGACAACTCAGACCCAGTAGCTTTCCTTGTCCCTTCATTAGGGTTGTGCTGCCATCCCTGTGGCTGAAGCCCTGCTGTGAGACCTCACCAGTGGCTGGTGGGATTAGAGCAACTGCTCTGCAGCAGTTCTGCAGAGCCCCTCCACCTTTATAGTAACTTGAATTAAATTTACAATAAAGCTAGACAGCTCCAGACTGACTCTTGAAGCTTGTCAGTATTCTCCTTTCCCCCAGTTCCCCCAAACTATAAGGAATTACAGGAGTTGCTCTTGCAGCCCAGTGTTACATTTCAGTGGTGGATTTGGTGTGTTTGTCAAAAACCCAGACATTTTTGTGTGGGTTTATCCCCACGCATCTGCCTTTATGGATCACATAGTCTACAGTTGCACCCCCTCCAGATTTGAGATTTTTGTTTCAATGTGAGTAAACAGGAAAGATAGCATTACCTGATGTGCCTTGGGATAAAACCAAGCTTTGTGCCATGAGCATAGTTTTTAGAAGAGTCAGTGCCTGTTTTAAATATTAAATGTGCAAAGTAGGGCTTTTTCAAAAATGCCTGTGAGTTTTTTGATCTCTGGCATTTGTTGAAAGTGAATGGGCTTTGGGGCTGTACCTGCTTTCAACAGTTCAGAAAATCACCCCACAGCCCTGCAAGTGTGGGGCTGACACTGCTGCTCTGGTCGTGCAAAGCCATCTGGAGCAGAGGAGCAGACTCCCCCCGGGATTCTGGGAATTCAGGGAAGCTGGGGAGGGAACGCTGAAAACTCTGGTGTGGAAAGCGGGGCAGGCAGTGTCGAAAGTGGGCGTGCAGGGCAGCGCTCAGCCTGGCAGACAGTGCCTGCTAAATCAGGGTGATTTATGGAACAGTTTCTGTTAAAAGCTTCCTCGTGCACTTTAGGAAGCGGAGCTGCCAGATTGGTCAAACTCCAATGCCCAGACAGTTTGAATTGGCTGCCGGGTGCAGGGACGACCGTGGCAAAACTCGAGCAGCCGTTTCACAGAGGCTTTGCAGGCTGCCCCGCTGGTGCTGCTGCTCAGAGAACAGACAGTGTCAAAATGTTACGTGGTACGAGGACATTTCCATGGCAACGTCAGCATCCCATGACACCGTTCCCGTACTGCGGCGTCAGCACATGCTGCCGTCCCTGCACTTCCTTGCTCCATCTGGGGCCTTCAGGAACACTCTGCTACTGATTGTCTGGGTTTCTTCAGGGACTGCTCATAGTCTTGGGGCTGAAGGTGGAAGAAATGCTCCTTCCAGGCTTTTGGGTGCCTTAAGTAAGGCAGGTATTCCTTCTTTTAGCAGAGCAACTCTCACATCATTCAGCTCCAAAGCACCTGGTTTTGCATTCTGCTGCACTGGGAGAGTATTTTCCCCTCTCGGATGGTCATACCTGGCCTCAGAGGTACCTGCACACTTATCATGCAGATCTTTGGACAGCTCTGAGATGGCTCAATTTGGGAAGGCACTCCTGTCGTGTCCTGGGTCTGATCCTTTCAGCCCAGGGAGTGTGTTGCTGATGTCCATCTGCTCCCTCCTGCCCTTCCTTTGTAGGAGCCATCAGCTGCTCTGGGCACTGCTGGCCACGGGGCTGGTTTTGGACAGCAGCCTGATGCTTTTGGGTAGAGTTTCATCCATGGCTCTCCTCCTGGTTTCATCCATGGCTCTCCTCAATGGTTTGGGTGTGCCTGAAAATATTTCAGTTTCTGCTGCTACCTCTGCAGTAACCATGTCCACAGCATAAGCTGTGGATGTTCAGTTGAGGTCTGTGGGTGCATGACAGGACTATTTCTCACACAGTGTTACTGTAGCATGAAGGGACCATGTATGATGAAACTCAGAGCTTGTGATCTTCACATCTGGTCTAAAGTGTTTCACATAAAGGGTCTGAGAGGGTGAATGTGAGGCTTGAGAACGTACAGGTTGAGGCAAGGGGAAGGAGCAGAACTTGTTTTTTCAATCATATCTGCTCCTCAGGACCCACTTCTGCACCGTTTCAAAACAATTCTCAACTCTCCTATTTTGCCCAGGGCTCTGCTTTGAGTCATGCCAAAATCCCAAGTTATCTTTCTATAAACTTGTTTTTCATCTGTTTTCACTGAATTCCTGGCTTCTGCCTAGTAACAGGAGTAGGTCTGTTCCTGTGGCCTGGCTGCTCTGTCTCTGCAGAGACACTTTTACTGCTCCTGGAAACACTTTTACTGCTCCTGCACAGGAGACTCTGCTATGTCCTAAACTCAGTTTTTCCCAAGACCCAGTCCAAGCCAAGTGCCCCTAAACCTGGCAGCGTGTTGCTCCTATTTCAATGTTTTTCTATTTCTGTCTCAGTACTGCCTGGCTTACCTACTTAGGCACTCTATGAAATATTCCATGGCTGGTTGAGGCAAAATCTGGCTTGCTGCTCTAGGAATAATACCAGGCAAATTATCCACAGTCCATTTTAGTTGGTGAATGTGACTGTTTTCACAGCCTGTTCACTGCAGCCGTCTGCTGCAGAGAGGCAGCAAGCTTGTAGGACAGATTGGCTGTAAAAAATCAGGAAGTCTTATTTCAGGCCATAATTCTTTTTAATTTCCTGAAATCTAGAAAGCTGTTTATTTCTATAACACCTTTCCCTGGATCCCTAAAGCTGGGTTTCCAAAGATCACCTGCACAGGGTATTACCTGTGTGAAATATGTTGGTGGGGGGGATTGAATCCTGAAACAGTGACACCGTGATGGTCTGAAAATGTTTTGCTGACCAAAATATTCGTTAATAACTTCCCAGATTTCTCTGTTTTGTCCAGAATGCACTTTTACACACAAGTTGACCAATACAGACGTGTTCTGTGAGGGTCAATAATGCAGGTTAAAGCAGAATTTGGCCTCTGATGCTCAGTAAATGGTTTGGAAACTGCATTTGGCTTTAATGCTAAATTACTGTGTCAGGAAAAATTCTCAGCCTTTTATTTCAGTTTGCAAGGAGGGGAAGAAAAGCTTGGTATGAGTACATCTTACAAGGGTTAGACACTGTAAAAGGTTTAGTGACCTGCTCTTGTAAGCTCTTGTATTCATCAGATTTGAGAGGAAATTGCAGTCAAAAGTGAACATTTTAAAACTTGCTGATCCAAGTGGTCTAACAGTCAACCTGTTTTTTCCCCTTGACATTCCTGTGCTGATTTCTTCAGACCTGCAAGTGTTCAGTCCACTAAGGCTGCAGTGCAGAAAGGGGGAAAGAGCTGCAAAACTAGGACAGACTTGGAGTATATTTAACAATGCTCCATTTCAATGTGACAACAGCTATCGAACACCTACAAGTTTGCAACTGTGATTCATTCGGAAGCTGATATAACTGATGTCACGTTGTATTAATAGCTACAGAATTGTAACTGCTTTTAGCAGTGAGATTCATTAACAGCCTCTACAAACACTCTTGACAATCAGTTGAAAACCTGAAAATATTAGGTGCATATAAAAATGGATTATGCCATAAAGGAACCTCCCCGTGCTGCCAAATGTGTTTACAGCAAGTTCTTGCGGGTGTTATGCATAATGATTCCTCTTCATCACTTTCAGCAGGTCTTACTGATAGCAAAAGGTGTTTGAGGACTTATCCACACACTAAATTAATTAGGAGCTGCTGCTCTAGTGGGGTTACACAACGTGAGTATATTTGGGGATTACAGTGTCCACGGCATTTTTCTCGGCAAGTGGAAGCTGCACAACCTTCCTGCGTGGTGCTGATTTTTTTGAGGGGAGGTATTTGGTCCTTCACTTGTTTTAGCTGAACATTTTGGCTTCAATGGCTGTGACAAACTGTGCCTAGACAGAACTCTCCAAGGTGCACCAAGCGCATCGAGTTCCGCTCCCCTCTGAGCCTTGCGTGCTTTCCTCAGGGTGGGCTGGTAGCCATGCCCGAGGAGATGGGCACGGAAGAGAAGGAAGTGTTCATTACCTCCTACCATCTTAGAAGATACTGAATGGTGACCTATAACTGGTCCTCTCCAGCCTCTGTTAACTGGGGTGAATGAGTTGGTTGCTCTCTCCAGCTCGTGCGGGTTTAAGGTTTGCATCCCCGGCTTGATTGGTCAGAACATGGTTATGGAAGTGAAATGGAAACTGAGATTTGAGAGAGGAAGTGTTCAGGATGGCATTGGCCCTGTGCCAAGTTGTGTAGTCAGGCTTGTTGCTGGCAGTGATTCTGTGGATGTGTGCCTTTGGGCTGAGATTTCCAGTGCTCTGGGTGCCTCTCAGACCTGGTCCATCTTGGTCAGCCATCTACTTCCCGTGGTTCCTTCCTTCCCACATGCATCACAGTGCCTCTTCTCTTCCTCTTGGCCATGAATAATTCCATTGTCCTAAAGTTTTCAGGTAATCTCTGCTCTATCTTGTTCATCTGTTACTGGCTTTTGGCATCTGTTATTTGGATGTGACCTTGCTTTTGCTGGCCTGGTGTGCTGACTTTGGGAGATGGAGAGTCTCCTGAGACTGGCAGGAATGGTTGGCTCAGGATGCAACAAAATTGCAAATAACAGTCCTTTGAAAACAGTACTGTCTGCCAAGGAAGCAAAATTCCTTATTTTGAGAAGATGGAAACCGTAGGCATTTTCCCACCTTTTTCATTGTTCTTTTTTACAAGGTTAGAAACCTTGTTTCTTGAGTACATCATTAAATGGTCATTCACCCTTCCTTCCTAGAGTTACAAGCAGCTGTCCAGATAATTAAATACACCCCTGTTCATATTTTAAATGTCGCAATAGTAAAGGGTTCATTGGCCACATACCCACCAAGTGATCAAACCTTGGCTCAACGTGTCTGTGGAAACAGCCTACGACAGGTAAGGAGTGTAATTAGCAAGACACATAGAGCAGGATTGAAAAAAGATGTGAAAATAAGCACAAAGGTTTGAAAAGGATTAGGAGAGTAAATGACAAACCGGTAGTTAAATGGTGCATTATTAATGACTGTAGAAGGAAAAGGTTGACTAAATATTGTGACTCTGTAATGGCTGCCCCAAAGTAGTAGAAAATAGTTTGTTTGAAACACTCTGGAACTCAATTTGTATCTACACATATGCTGACTCTGGTTTTAGACCTGATTCTTAGACTTGGCTTAGGTCAAGGTGAGCATCCCCTGAGATGCTTTCCTGATTGCCTTGATGACCTGAGATTTGTCTCCAATCTTAAACATTAATGATCAACATCAAAATAGCAGGTACCCCACTGAAATACTGTGAGAACTTCCACCTGAACTGTGGTCCAAGTGGACTGGACTGTCAGTCTGCAGCGTGTCAGCAAAGCTGTTCTGAGGAAAATCAGGCTCCCTGTTCAGTAGCTCCCAGCATATAGATTTAGTTTTGTCTCTGAGCACTAAATTGTTTGAGTTCAATAATTCATCTCCCTCCAACTGCTTTATTGTCACTTGATTTATTAATGAGTTGACTTGGACTTTATCACAGCACAGTGAAACCAAGAGTTGCACTAAGACTCTCACAGATTGTGTGAAAAACACACCATTTCCCTGGAGCTGGTCCCGGAGGGAGAGTGTGGTGAGATTGGATGTGCAAGGGCTGGAGCTCGTAAACTTTAACCTTTTTCTGTCCATCAGTATCCCTTCCCAACTCTCGTCCTCTCTCTTGTCTTCTTGCTGTAGAAGAACTTCATATCATGCTTTCTTTTTTCCAGGAGTGGATTGTGATGGTTAATTAGATAATGTTTGCAGAGCAGTGTACAAAACCTGCCAAGGGTCACTGTCCTCACTGGTATTATTAGAGCTGGAGGAAGACTGCCAGAAGGTATTGATTACTTGGTAAAAATAAACCCTTCAAACTTCTTTGGGGTTTATTCATTACTTCTTTTTATCTCAGCATCCTGCAAACATTTCAGAGGGTGGATTTGTTTGCCGAAAGATCAAAACAAAATGTTGACAACTACTGGTGCCAATTTGTAGCCTCCCGTGTGGGCGACATCAGAGGAATTTGTGCAGTGCTCTGGAAAGTCTTTTGAGGCTTTAACTCCCCTTGGATTGTGGGACTGTTGTTTGAGCAAAGCATCCGAGTAGCTGGGTGGGATAGCACATTGAGTCTCAGACATGAGAGAAACTCTCTGGGGCTTGTGAAACTCTATTGTGTATAGAAGCCTGTATATACTTCCTAAAGTTGACATTTTGGTTTGTTTAGTGAAGTTTGTCAATGAATTGAGTAAGACTGAGCCTTGCAGGGTGTGGTGGGTGCTGTTGAGAGGGCTATGGCTGGCTGATGGAAAGGGCTTGCTACCCTCTCTGTTTTCTAGTTCATCTCACAGTGATGGTTTACATTTCTCTTACACCTCACCGTGGAAAACAAAATGTCACACTTTAAATTCATTAAGCAGCTGTGACTATTGAAAGGGAAAGCTGTTCTATATGACAGTAAAACACAGGGGGAAAAGTCACATATCTGTAGCAGAAAATACATGAAGAAGACAAACATTGCATAAGGGCCAAGTCATGCTTCATAAAGTGGAATTTCTAAGGAGAATGGATACAACAGGAGGACAATTCAATCAGGAATATGGCTTACAGGATACAAAGAGGAGTACTAGTCATTCATGGATCCAGAAGAGTAAAATTTAGTAGTGACTTCAAAATCAAGTGTGGCCTTAGAGTTTCTCTGAAATGTGCAGTCGGAGCAGAAGCAAAACATAATGTCTTTCTCCAAATTAGGCCAAGGACAAAGCACAGACCTCCAAACATCTGCACACGTTATGACCTAGAAATTGCTTCAGCAGGGAGACTAAACCAGGCTTTGGTGGAGGCTGCAAAGTGCTTTCTGTGCGTGTGTCAGACTTGCAAATGGATTCGCTTTGATTATCACAAGTCCCTTTCATGTTCATTTCAAACCATTAAGCTCCTTCGAGTGAATGTTTTGGTAAATGGGAGGTTTTTCAGCTGACTGAGAGTCACCCAGCTGTCTTAGGAACTGAGCTGTTGTGGAGCAAGGAGCACATCTCCTCAGAGCCAGGCAGCAGGGCTGAAGGCCCCGTGCTGGCCTGTCACATCAACCTGCTCCCTGGGTTACAGAGCACCTGCTGGGGGGGTGCAGTGACCAATGATAGTCTTTGGTAATTGTGAACAAATACCAACTGCTTTTCTTCTAAAATTCAGGGCAGTTCATGAGCAAAGGAAGGGCAAGAACCATGGACAGATGCTATCAACTCAGTCCCTCAGTGCTGGTTGCTCAGATTTCTTCTAGAAGAAGCTGAGATGTGAACAAGTCTCCCAACTGCATAAAGTATGGGTGAAACAGGTTCAAAAAAAAAAAAAGGCAAATGATATAATTAATGTGTAGGCAAAATGGAAGGAGTAAGAGGTTTTCATGTTTGCTGAGGTATTTGGAGACAGGGAGATGGCGAGAGTCCGAGACTGTGGAGGAAACTCATGAAGGAGGTGAGTGCTGGGACAAGATACCAGCCTGACCTGAGCACCAACAGTCTGGGCTTACCCCATCCCTGAGTAATGCACAGCTGAATGGGAGATGGAAGTCCCACTTCAGCCAGTCACGAGTTTGGTGACTTTTATGAGTACCCACCTCATAACCCAGCAAGTGATTGCTGCCCAGATTTCTTGAGGTGCTGCCTGACTTTTTTTTTTTTCTCAGTGATTTCACCCAGTTGCTTTTTGAGCCCTTTTTAGTGTCCAGCAGCACCCCAAAGTCCTGCAGTGAGGACATACCCACCCCTGGGCAGGGGGCAGTGCTGCTGCCCCTCTCGCCTCATGAGAATATCTGCTAAATTCTTGGCTGTGGGTTGCCACAGAGCTGTGGTGGGGCAGACCCTAATTTTAGCACATTATGCTGGTTTAATGACAGTAATAGAAAGTCAATTTATAGGCAAGAGCAAATTGCCTTTTTATATGGGGAGGAGGATAAATTCCTCCCATGTGTTACATTATTAAATTTGTAATCTTCATTTCTAATGCTTTTCAAAAGTGAATATTAACAGAATCTAAAATGCAGATCTTAAATTCATAAGCTGCATTTTTTTTTTAACCCAAACTCCTCAAGTTCTATAATTTGTCTTCAAAGGTGAACTTCAGCAAGGTTGATTTTTTTTTTTTTTTTTTTTTTTTTGGGGGGGGGGGAGGCTTTTTTTGCTTAACTTAATAAATGAAAATCCCTTACTCGCTACCTGCCTTTGGACAAGCTTAAAGGCTCCAAAGAAAAGAGACTTACATTTTAAATAGCAATAATGGATATCTATTTCCATTCTTGCTGAGTGGAGACTTCTCAGTTCAGACTTATTCCCTAGTGATAAAAGACACCAGAGAGAAAAAAATGACACATTTTGGTGTGTTGTTTGCTAGCGAGGAGGCTGTTGTGATGCTCTTTTTTGTTGCCAAGGAAACAGAGCCCTGAACTCCTGTCTCTGCAGGCAGCAGGAGGAGGAGGAAAGGACGTTATTTCACTCCTGAGCTCAATTTGTAATTTTGACGTGGGATCAGGGACTGTGAATGGATTGAGGCTGAGGGTCTCACTCTCAAGTTTACTTTCCAAATTGTGTGTCCTACCTCCCTACGTTTTTTGTGTTGAAATGCCCCTCCCTTGCTCTGGTGAAGTGGGGTGGGTGGCTGTTCACACACCCATCGCTGGCACGGTTACCCAGAGTGAAACTGGAGCACACTCAGTGATGGAAGGGGATTGTACTTCTCTGACCTTGCCAGTACCATCTCGAGAAATCCCAAGACCTCCTTCTTTCAGCCCCATTGTTAAATGTGAGAACAGAAGCAAGACAGTTACCTGCAGGAATAAGAAGGCAGCGAGTGACGCAGACAGGTGCTTCATAAGCACGTTGTCCTCTCCTGACCTTGTGTCTTTACTGTTGAACAGTCTTTGCCTGCACATTTTGTAAAGAGATTCCCGTCAAACGTGGTTTTTTGTTTTTTTTGTTTTTTTTGTTTTTTTTTTGTAGTTACATTAAAACTATTTTTCACTCCTAAATACACACACTGCTCTTTAATGCGTGTTTGATCTCCCTGAGCTGGCAGAGTTGCCTGCAAGACTGATGCTGGCTGTATCACAATTTCTTCATCTGTTCTCTTTTCTGCTCTCATAGTAGAGACAGATCAGCAGGGTGCTCTATCCTTGCTCCCTCTCCAAAATGTATTTAGAAACATGTGGCACAAATCATGGGATTTTGGTGAACTTTCTGCCATGCCCACGTCACGGGGCAGCCGTGCTGCAAACAGCCATCTCTTCTCACAACGCTGTGCTGGTGGCTGTGTTACCCCTTGAGTGATTAACACAAACTCCATTCAGTACAATACTGAACACTGTGGCATGTCTCTTCTTCACAAAGGACTGATTCTTCCTGCTTCTAGTGGTTGGTAATTGAGAAAAGTGGATTTTGGTATTGTTCCGAAAATGTATTAATCTACTGCATTGATGGCTTTTTTTTCTCTAATCCTCAGTAATCTGCAGCCAGGCATGATATTTTGGTTGGTTTCCCACATTCTGCAGTATATTTCAGCAGAGATGAACACACTATGTCTGTTTTTCAGCTCTGGCCAAAGGGCTTTTTTTTTCCCTTTATTGGAAGCTCAATACTCTGCTTAGACAAACGGTGAGCTGAATTTCCCAATGGGCTTCAAATAACCTGGGATGCTTTTATATCTGAGTGCTGCTTTTGTGCATGCAGGAAGCAGATGTAGGAGGCAGATATGTGTCTGCCATGTTCGTCTGTGGGAGAGTGTGTCACTCAGATGAGTTTGCATGTGTCTCCTTGGGGTTTGGGCTGTGAAAATTTTGCTTGAATTTTTTTTTTTTTTCTTAGGTGTCTGCTAGTTAAATTTCAGTGCCTCTCTTTTTGGTATTGGATGGTGTTTTCCATGTGTAACGGCTCGACTTGTCACCATTTGAAGACATTTATGATGTATGATTGGCAGAATTGTTTGCAATGAGACAAACTCACTTTGATTTCTTAGTCACCATGAATCACTTCACATCATAAGCAACTGTTGCTCCTGTCCTGCTTCTGGGCACTGAAGCCTGACCCTCTCTAGCAGCTGTCCAGAGATGTTTGCAGCCAAATTACCATGGTCATGAAGGGCAGAGTGCTCCCTTTTCACTCCATTCAAACAGAACCTTGGTCCTGGAAAGGGATCTGTGTGAGAACCAGTATGAGTGCAATGGAGACATTTGCAAAAGCAGAGCTCATGTTCATGGACCTGAAGAGCTTTTGAGCCAGGCTCTTCCCCAGGCTGCTTTTTGGAAATGCAGCCACCCTCTGGGCTCACCCCAGGTGTGCTACAAGCAGAGATGTTTGTACTGTTCTTTGTACCACTTGGGAAGAAAATGGTCCCTTTAGTGCAGCTGTAGTGGGATGCAGTAGTTGCCTGGTACAACAGGCACTTCATGGCCTGTCAAAGGATGTTTCTGGGTGAGGCAAAGCAATGTGTAGAATTAGAGGGGAAAGACATGCTGGCTTGCTTCCTTTAACATTTGCTACAGGTATTTCATGAAAGCACCTTTGGTGAAGCCTGACACACGTAGTTGTAGCATCTGTGAAATTTTCTGGAATTAGGAACCGAGTGCCTGAAATTGTTTGACTTCTCTGGAAACCAGACCATCGGCTCCCCCTCTCTGCTTCCACAGTGGATGAAATAATTGCTTCCAAATGGACACAAGTTATTAGGCAGTGTGTGTAATTAAAGTCAACTCCTTGTGAATTTGATCATTCATTTCCTTAAGGAAAATATGATGAAGTAATTACAACCCAAGCTAAACACAAATCAAATGCTATTCTAAGCGTGATTCTGCACCATGATTCTAGTTTATGAATGACTCCAGGGTTCTGTGGCTTTGTGCCTGTTAGGGAAATGTGGCTGTATTTTTAATTGTGTTTATAACGAGTGAACAAAAGGTTGCATGACTCACTCACTGTGCCAAAACTGTTGCTCTCTGTGCTCACACACACGTGGTCCCAACAAAGCCGCTCGCTCCTAAAAGAGCGTCCGTGGGACAGAAGAAAATGGAAAAATCTCATTAATAAATATGGCCTTGTCAGTTCCTACCCTCTGAATTTTGTCAGTACCAAAACTAAATTTTGCTTGCCTTAGCTGTGAATTTCAGGGAGGCAAATATTTCTTCAATACTTAAGCCTCTGTCCTGACCCTTTCCCCATCATTACTATGTCGCGTGTACTTTCTAGTTTGAGCCAAATTTGGGAGAGAAGTGCAAGATGTGCAGACTCTAAAAACTGGAAAAGATGGCAGAGAGTAGAAAGACACAAACTAGTGCCTTTGGAAAAAAAGGTCTGATATATAATCTCAGCTTAAAATTAACCTTTGAGTGAAAGCAAACCCCTGGAGCTGAGCATCCAGGGGATGGAAAGGTGTGTCAGCTCCTCAGAGAAGTTTTGGTGGCTTCAGGAGGCTCATGACCTGAATCCTCTTCTGCAACAGGAGAGCACAGCTTGCAAACAGGCTGCTGAAGTTATTTTGCCCACTGCTTGCTTCCCAGGAGTTATTGAGTACTTTGCCAGGAGGTACAGTCTGTGAGCAGGCGGGTTGCACAGGCTCAGGAAGGACACAGCCAAGTGTAGGCAGAGCAGCTCTTTCATCTCATGCCATCCTCCTCTACAATGGCTCTGTCCAGTTGATTTATTTTTGTGAATTCACCTCATTTTTGTGATCCTTTTCTAAATTGAGAGGTTTTCTGCAGCTCGGGCTCATTCATATTTCACAACCTGGACTTAAGCAACACCCTCAGAGTTATTAATAGCATGAGATGGATGGTAGAATTAGAACATCAGAGTGCTCTGGTTCAACTCACTTGTAATTAAGTAGACATCCTCACCTGGCCTTCACTCCTTTTATTGGTTAGCTGGAGGACTTCCAGCCACAGGGACATGAGTCGGTTCAACCTCCAGTTGACCTTGTGAATTAACAAGAAGAAAGCCCTGGGATGGCCCCAGCAGACAAACCAGTCCCCCACCTTTCTACTTCCATATTTTCCTGATGCCTTCATAGCTGGCAAAGTTCTAAGAGTCTGGAGCTGAGAACATGTAAACCACTGCTGGTTGTTGGTGCTGTCTGGCATTTCCCTCTGCTTTCTAGGGAATAAATATTACAGTGTAGTAGTTTAAATACATTAATTGCTATTGCTGTGCCAAATGTACCTCTTCTCTGAGTACATCAGCTACACTTTCCTTGATTTGGTGTCTGTACTCAGGCTGCAGACCCCTGGGCCTTGCAGGTGGGCAGATGGCAGAGTGCAGTTAAACTCTTGGTGAGGCTTAAACCACAAAATCCAAGAAGCAGAAACATTGAATCCACTCCTTGCTGTACAGTCTCAGTGTGTGGGTGTATATATATATATATATGTGGTTAATTGCCTTATAAATATCATAGTAAGATTATATGTTTAAATCATCACCAGTTGCCCAGGCACAAAAGCAGCAGAAGATGAAGAACCTGGGATGTGTGTCTGTCCCAGACATGTGGCCATTCCAGGGAAAACTGGTGCAGCATCACCAGTTCTGTGCCTGTCTGTCCCTGGAGACCTGGGCTGCAGACAGGGCAGGTCTGCTCAGGTTTCATTGCTGGGCTGCTGGAGAAATGTTACAGCAGTGAATTTTCTGGATGGATGTGGACACTTCACTTAATCAGATTCTCCTGCAAAGCCTGGCAGATTGGGGGAAGAGAAAGGGGCAGTGTGTTCCACTCCTTATAAAAATAAAAATGCAGAGCAGCCATCAGATGAAGCTATTTGGATCCTGCTGCTGCAAACAAAATAGAGACATGGAAAGAATTCTGAAGAGCTGGATCTAGCTGCAAAGTAGTTCCCATGAAATACTTGAAAGAAATGAACATTTTTGTTAGTGTTATGGTACTGTAACTTTTTTATAGTGAAAAGCTAAACAATTTTTTATGGTAGTCAGAAACTGTTTGAAAGTCCCTGACAGTGGAATATTATGTGTTTACCTTTTGGCTGTTTGCTTTCTCTCTTTTGTTGATGGAGGGAAAAAAAAATCTCAAAGTGATTTTCCTGGCTAGATGTTTGTTGCAGAACTTTTTCTTTAGACGTTTTTAAACAAAAAAATTTGACCATTGAATTTTTTTTTTTATGTAGATGAATTGTCAAAAAGGTCAAAATTAAAAATAGTACCATGGGAACTATTTGGTTTTAACCTCAAAAGGAGCAGAAAAAATATACCACATTTTCCTCATTTAAAATATGAAAGTGGAGCCTGTGAAGAAAGGAAGCAAAACTGATGCTTTACCAGTACCCAGCCAAGCTCCAAGAGGTGGTAACATCTACTGGGGGTGGAGACTTGCTTAAATACAGCTGGATTTAAAACCAAACTGCAGCTCAGACCAGCTTGGAGGAGACAGCGCTGGTTTAAAGGGGTTGAGGAGTTGGGATCTGGGCTGGATTGTGACGGAAGGAAGGGAAGGCAGCCTTGGAGGCTGCTGCCAGGTGCCAGCATAATAAAAATAACCCTGTGAATGATTTTTGGTCCTCTTCTAATGGTGAAGGGGAAGAACAAAAAATTCTGGGTTCAGGGGGAGATGGTTTGACGTCCACATGAGTGTCACCACTGTTGGTGTGGGTGAGGACAGGCCAGGTTGAACTCTGGGATGAGAGAATGGGGTTTTTTGTGGCCCAGGAGCAGTGGGACATGTTGGTGACTGTGCTACAGTGGGAATTCAGTGCTGTCCCACTGGCATCTTCATAGGCTGCCCATGCAGACTGGGTGTCCTGGTCCTGCTCTGCATTCAGCTGGGGTTGGTAGCTGTAACAGCAATGCAGATAGTTGTGAATTTTACTGTTTTCTGGCTGTCACAAGAAGAGTCAATTGAACTTTTCTAACCCTGTGAATGTACTTAAGCTGCACAGATTAAGAATTGACATGTTGAAACACTTTTTTTTTTTTTTTCTATCCCACAGAAGATTCTGTGCTTAATTTGGAAAGAAAGGGTGTGATTTTATTGGTGTCTGAAACTGGGACAAGGGGAATGAAGCAAACAGCCTGATTAGTGCCCCTGCTTATCCCCAGCCATTTTCTGTCATTCTGGTGGATTACTCAGGCTGTGATGATAGCCTGGCATGTTCTGGAGCACAGTACAAACTGCCTCTCTTTAGGTGCTCATAATTCACACTCCATTAGGATGTTGATGTAGGGAATGCTTGGCAGGATGTCAGAGCTTGCCGGGCATGATGAGATTGAGTTCATCTCATTAAACTGCATTCTGAAGTGACAATCCAGTATTTATATTTTTTTTTTTTTTCTGCAGCAGCAGCAGCCCCTTTAGGAGAGCAGCATGGCTTGCTCTGAACAGAGATGCCCCTGTCCAAGGGCCTGTGCTGCCCACTCCCACAGCCTTGCGTGAACATCCAACACCTGTGCCAACCTGGCACATGCACCTGTGTGGGGAGATTTTTCCTTTTTTTTTTTTTTTTTATCCCCCTGTGAAGCTGAACAATGGAATTCTTTTATTCACGTTGGAGTTGATTCATGGCACACAAATCTTAGTGTGTGTCATAGGGAGTCAGCATCTGACTAAACAGAAAAAAAAAACAACCCAACTCTTTATTTTTAAACCCTTTAGGAACAAAGTTTGAAGTGGAGAAGTGAAAGTGTTGGCTCTTTTCTCACAGTATCTGAAAATGAGTAGGAGGTAAAATGGTCAGTGCTTCAGCAGTCTCGTGGGGTGCTGAGCTGAGGCTCCCACTGCTGCTTTTTGCCCCCAGACATGACAAAGACCAGCTGTTTGACCTGGGGACCTTCTTCCTTATCTCAGCAGGTGATAATATCAAGATGGGCGTTTGGTGTTTTCCCTTCTTTGTTTTTCAGCCCCAAACTGACCTGGGTCATCTTTTTTCAGGGGCAGATCTTCATGGGGAAGGAAGAAAGAATCAACTCTTTGACCCTAAGAATGAAGTTAGTAGCTGTGGAAGATGGAAGGGTTTGTGAGTCTGTTTGAGCCAAGGATAGAGCAGGCAGGTTCAGTGTGAGCCCAGGGGAGTCAGCTCAGGGCAGATCTCTGCAGGCACTCAGGTCCTGTCCTGTCTCTGCTTTTGCTTTCTGTGTGATCTGCAACATGCTCTGAAGGCTGCACTGACTCTGCTAGATGGGTTTTTCTGTGTTCCCTTGCTGGGGTTGTCAGTTCTTCGTGTTTCATAAGTGCAGGTCTGTATTTCGGAGGTTTCTCTGTCTTTCCACATGCTGAGAAACCCAGGTGTGAAGCAAAGAGCAGAGTCTGCCCAGGTCGATGCCCTGCAGCACGTACAGATGGGAATCACTGCACACTGCTTGGCTTGGGCAAGAAAAGCAGCAGGAATGCAGTCTCCCAAGCTCAGGCTTGGAGTATTCTTTCCTGGAAAATATGAAATGTTATATTTTCCAAAGCTTTGCAATAGGAACAAATGGAAGTAAACATCCAACTGATTTCCCTTCCTGATTTTTTTCCCCTTGTGTCTCACTGTGAAGTTTGGGAAGGGATAAAAGCTAACCATGCTGTTTGGCCAGACCCTTGGTATGTTTTGGGTGGCCTTTGTTGGTGCCACATGGCCACGTGCTTTGCACGCCACTGTGTTCACTGCTTGGAAGCAACTGGGTAATTTAGGAGCAAAGCTGATTGAGTTAAAAATCCAGTCAATTCCTAATCTCAGGGTTAAATCAATATCAATTAATTCTAAAGTACGGGAGGGTCTGGAGCACATGCATCATGCTGGTTTCATTTTGTTCTGGTAGGATCCAGTGAACTGCACGAACATGGAGGAGAAAATTGAAAACAAAGTGAAAAAGAGAAGAATGGTACCAAGTACCTGGGTGGGGAAAAGGAAGTGATGAGTGGAGATAGTGTAAGATAAGTGGGAGGGACATGCTGCCCTCAGAATGTCATTAATAAACAACCACTGTAGAGAAATTCTGTGTAGAAGTAATAATTATATAAACATGACCTTGTGATGAGCAATTGCAGAACTCATGAAGATTTTTCAAGACCTGACGGTCTCTGAGCATGGAGAGCCCTGTCAGCAGCAGAGGGGAAGGTCTTCCAAGAGTCATGTGTTGGAGTGGGCAGAAGTGGTGACTCTTTCCGTGGGGGGAGAGAAGGGGACAATCCCACTCTTACGTTTCCCTCCCCCTTGATTTAAGGCAAATACAGTTGTAGTTGGCAGTTGGTTCTGCTGCAGGGGTGGCATCAGCCTTGAGAGGAGCTGCCCTCGGTGTGGTTGACAGCTGAAAGTTTAGTTAAGGAAGGGAAGTCTCCAAAGGATGCTCTGCTCTGCACAGGGCACCTTGCCCTCCACACAACCCAGTAGTGAACCAGGAGGAGAACTTTGGCTTAGTTGGTCTGATGTCACTCACAGACAGAATTAGGGGAAACATGATAATAAGATCTAATTAATAATGAACAAGAGGATGGAATATAATTAATAGCAGTCAAAAAGAATTTAGGGAAAATGGGTCTTGTGAAAAAATTTTTTTCTCCCAAGTTTTTGAAGAAGCAGGTATCTGGGTAAATGTGATAAGTATGTAGGGGTTTTGTCCTAGAACAACGTGACCCTAAAAAATGTGATCGTGATAAATAGATTAAAACTACATTTCACATTTCAAAAAGCAGTTGTCAAGGAAAAGCCTCAAAGGCAGGAGGCTCCTTTGAAGGCCTGGTGCTGTTCAGTGTTTTCATTTGATTTGGAGCAAGCATGAGCTTAAACCTCACTAAATTCACAGGCAATATGCACATTAGAGGTGAATGTATTGGGAGTGGGAGAGCTGTATAGAGCTGTCTGGAGTTCGGCTTGCTTTCTCTTCAAATAAGAGAAATTTGCTTACATATTTCTTAATATAATGTTCTACAAGGTCATACCAGCAGGACAGGTAGAGACTGCACAGCCTCCAGGTGAGGTGTGATGTGACCAAGAGCTTGATGTGGCCTTGGGACATGCCAGCAGAAGCAGTGAAGACGAGAGTACAAGCTGATTTTTACCTTGTGTACACATTTCTACACTGAAATGCAGACTCTGGTTCTGCTGTGCAAGTTCTCAAAAGGTCGTTTAAAACCTGGGGAGGTCATAAAAAAGGCTCAAGGCCAGGAGAAAAAAAAAGCCAGAGTATGAGAGACATAAAGATCTCAGTGTGTTTAACTTGTCAAAATAAGATTGAGAGAGAACTCAACTGCACTGCAGAAAAGTCTCTGTGGTGAGAACACAAAGCACAGAGGAGAAGGGCACTAAAAAAACTGATGGGTGAAAGCTGAAATCAGGCAAACTTAAGTCACATCTCTAAATGTCAGGTAGTAAAATAAACTGTGCAGGCAAATGGCAGATTCTTCATCTCTCGGTATCTTCAGATCCGGAATGGATAGTGCTGTAGAAGATTTTCTCCAGCCAAATGTAAACTGTTTGGCTGAACGGAGCAAAATCTAAGCTCCTGTCAACACTGAGAACTTGGCAAATGACTGCTGGGCCCTTCTGGCTCTTGGCATCAGCGAGGTGCTGTGTCTCTTCATCCTGGATCTTTGACCAAAAAATTTCTCCTTCCCAAGGTCATCCCGAAGGACAATCTGCTCTTCGGTGATGTGTTGCACTGCAGGCTTGATTGACTGCTTAACCTTTGTTGTTTACTGCTGAACTGGAAAAGGTGCAGGGAATAAATCTGGTGATGCTGCAGAAAACGTCAATACTACTCTTATTTGTTCAGATACTGCCAGCTAATTAAGACAAATGATTTTGCCAGGCAACACCCACGTAGATGCATCTCATTTACCCTCTGATTTGCAAAGGTGTCAGAGCACAAAGATTTGAGGTAAGGGAGGAGGCACAGCCCCGATATGATGCTCCACACTGACCAGAGAAGATTGCTGGTAGGTGACTGTTGCTTGTGAAATATTTTTTGGCCTGAAGATGCTACTTGGTCCATATTTCTTTCCCTTCTGCATGGACCCTTTCCAGGTGTGCTACTCCTGATGTGCCCTCCTCTCCCAGCTCAGGGGTGTAAAAAAAAAAAAAAAAAAGTTTGACAAAAGCGTTTATGTGGGTAGTTCAGGAATCTACATCTGATGGCATCTCTGGGGCTTATGCTGATCTGTTACCATGTTTCAGTCTTGCCTCTGGCTGCAGTGGTTTGGGGCCTTGCCTTTTTGGCAAAACAAATTTCTCCCCTTCTGCTAAAGGAAAACTTGTGGCAAAAAGAGACTACAGGGGGATGAAAGGTTGAAGAAACCTTTCTCCAGAATAATGGATGCAGGAGTTGCTGTGCATTTCAGGAAAAAGAGGGAGGAACAAAGGATTCTTGTCATCTGTTCCTGTTGTCTTGTCTTCCAGAGTTTCTCCATTATACTTTTTTTTTTTTTTTAAATAAGAATATCCATGTGCCATAGCTGTAAAAGCAATCAGGTGTGCTAGAAAACCACCCACTCATAGACAGCCAGCAGTGAAAAACTGAACTTGCCCCATGCCAGTTGAATCGTCTCTGGCACAGTGCTCAGGTGCTGCCCTTGGTTTTGGGCCCTTCTGCTTTAAGCCCCTGGCTTTGAATCTGGAGATGGCTGGTAGAAAGCAGCAAGCACCTTGGATTGTTCCAAAACCTTGCTCTGTCCCAAGCCTCTCATTTGTTGCCAGCTGTGGATGAATAGTCCTTTAAGTTGGAATGCCTCCAGGCACGTCTCGGTAGATTGGGGAAATAAGAGATTTTTTTTTTTTAAGCAGATGTTGCATAGCTGGGCAACGGGGCATCTTAAATTTGTTTCCTGCATTTGTGTCATTTGCTGTCTGACACTGGCTACCAGCAGGACTGACCTGGAGGGGCAGGAGGATGAGTGTTCTGAGTGCACACGTGAAGGGGGGGCACGTGCAGATGACTAAAAGATTGTTTGTGGAGGTGAATGTGAGAGACAAATTCAATGGACCATCAATTGTGCCCGCAAGGCTGTGGGATGCTCCCAGAAAGGAACCTACAGACCCCATCAGAGGCTCCAGTGAGCTGCACAAGGCTTTAGAAGGTGCATCAGAGGGAGCTGCTCTGCAATGGTTGGGGGAATAGGCACAACCATTTCACAGGGCTTTGCTTTTGTTGATGCCCATGTTGTTACTCTTGCCTGAAGGTCTGGGT
Organism: Corapipo altera; assembly: GCF_003945725.1. Taxonomy (NCBI): domain Eukaryota; kingdom Metazoa; phylum Chordata; class Aves; order Passeriformes; family Pipridae; genus Corapipo; species Corapipo altera. Next base: position 11,306,610 of record NW_020884893.1, on the reverse strand, counting down.
TTTGAAAGCACATGAAAAATATGTTTTATGTTTGTGTGACTTCCTGATTTATACAATGTGCTTTGTAATTGCTCAGGGCACACAAACAATACAAACTGTAGTTAATGTTAACCCAGAACATGCACATTCCATCCCCTTAGCCCATAGGGACATGCATGCACGTGCTGCACCATATGTGGGGACAGCAGCTGGTGCAGAGCCCTGGGGCCAACACATTTACCCAGTTGGAAACCTAATGATACCAGAGGAAAAGGTACTTTATAGCTGTATTTATAGGAGAATTTCTGTCTTTGCATTTCAGTGTAGATATAATTTGAGAAGTAGGGTAGGAAGCATTTCTGGTATCTTACTGAAAGTGCCTGTTCACACCAAGATCTAAAGAAAAGTATTTTAGGTCAAGCAGACTGCTACACAAATAACAGAGTTCTGTGTATTTTAGACAGGTTCTTACAGATACCCTGTATTTCCAAAGTAGTTTGGAAAGTGATACCCAAGAAGTTCTACCTGAATATGAGGAAGAACTTCTTTACTGTGTGGGTGACCCAGCATTGGATCAGGTTGCCCAGAGCAGTTGTGGAGTCTTGGTCACTGGAGATATTCAAGAACCATCTGGACACGATCCTGTGGTCTAAGATGATCCTGCTTGACCAGGGAGGTTGGACCAGATGACCCGCTGTGGTCCCATCTAACCTTACCCAGCCTGTGATTCTGTGAAAGACTTGTTTTATTTAATATCTGGGGACCCTGAGTTCTCTAGGCTCAGTAGCTGGGCCATTTCTTCTCCAGGGGTGGTCCTTGAACAGCTGGTGGGTTTGGGAGAGCAGTGTGGGCCAGAGGTTTGTTTCCTGAATCCACATTAATGGCCAGGCATCTTTAGAGGATTTAGATAATTCTGCTTTGTTCAGAAAACTTGTAGCAGATGTGTTTCAGGATGAGTGCTCTACGTAGGATGAAATCTGGAGCTTCCTAACACCAGCTACAGCAATTAATAGTAATGGTATTCATTACATATTCATTACATAACTTGGTTTGTTCTGAGAAACAGACTGCTAGAGATGGAGGATGAAAATAGCAGCTGTTAATTTCAGAGGGCTGAGCCTCTGAAGACTGCACCCAGGAGGAACCAGAACCTACTTAATTCCCTTTATGCTGTAGCTGAGGGCGTCTACCAAGGGGAATAGTTCTCTCCAGGGTTTTCCACTGCTGGTGGCTTTCTGGTGCCACCAGGGAACATTTTGCCTGTGCCCAACTATTCCCCTGTAGCCCGTCTGGAAGGGCTGCTGCCTTCACAGCACCTCTGGTGCTGCCTGGCCTTTTCCTCCCCTCTGCTCCTTTGATGAACACCAGCACCTGCCAGTCTTTGTTGGCAGCAACAGGGGATTTGGGAAAGGCTTTGAGGCAGGGTCAGGCTGTGCACCTCAGCTGTGCCCGTGGTTACCACTGCTGCATTCCCTGCCTGGGCAGCTCTGTGTGCAGCCAGCTGGAGTGCATGCCTGCTCCATGGATAATTGTTTGGTACAAATGGTTGGAGCAGGTAAGGTGGAGTGTATGCTTTGAGTATCTTCTGGGCCCTGGCTTGGTGGAGCACTGAGCCTGTTCCAGATGTGACTGGGAGCTGCTGAAGAAGCAGGACTGAGTAAGGAAACACTGTCTGACAGCAAAGTACTGCCAGATGCCAGGCTGGTCTTTTGAAAGACCTTCTCTGCTTCTCCTTGGCTGTGTCATTGCAAAAGGCTCTAGGAATAGAGGCTGACTGCCTTTTCTCCCCGTGTGTTCCTAGATGGCGATGGTCGGAGGCTGAAGGGAGCCATCCAGAGGAGCACAGAGACCGGGCTGGCTGTGGAAATGCCCAGCAGGACCGTCCGCCAGGCCAGCCACGAGTCCATCGAGGACAGCATGAACAGCTATGGATCAGAGGGAAAGTAAGTCATCAAAAGGGAGCTAGCTGGGTAATCACTCGTGGGATGCACTGTCCCTACACCTATTAATTTCCTTGCAGCATGATGGATGGTGTGTTCTTCTGACTTGCTTATGCTGCAGGTGTACTGCCCGTTCAATTAGAGCAGATCTCTCTGCAGAGCTGGCACGTCCTTTAGCTGTTTATATACTTTTTTTAGTATCCTCATTATTCTGGCTGAAGCAGATACCCATTACTTTTAACCACTTTGCCTTTGGAAGAATGATTCAGGGTGAATAGCTGAGGCTCATTACTGGTCATAAATTATAAGCCAGTGGTTTCTAATATTGCACAATAGTTATACATTTCCTCTGTTTCAAAATAGCCCTTTGGTTTGGGGCAGGGGGAGGTGTCAAGGTGCTGAAAAGGGTCAGAGTAACAATGCATTATAGCACATAGCAAAATCATATCAAAATACATATTTAGAAGCCTGTGTATACTTTGGTAACAAGCTTTATTTTATTTCATTTGAGTTCATGTCCTAAAAGAACGTGTTGCAGAAAACATTTTTGACCCCGTAAAAAGTTAAGACACACTTTGTTGCATTTAGGCTTTATACCAGAATGCAAAGCAGGAGTCTTTAGGCCAGAACTTTGGGAGCTGACTTGTCTCCAATTCTGGTTTTTGTATTTGCATTATTTGAGGCCATATATGGAGATTTATTAATTTTATTAAGATGACCATTCATGGGAATGTTTGGAAGCAAAAAAACCCACAGTATTTAAAAAAGAAGGCAAAATATACCATCAGAGTCTGTGCTTCTAGATGTATACAAAATGTTTGTATACCTAAAACGTGCTCTGTTCAGGCCAAGTTTCACACTTGGCATTGCTCTGTACACTGGAGTCCTGTGTGGTATTCCAAGTACACTGTACAGCTAAAATGCTGGGATAGTCCAAAGGCACTCTCAATTAATGTGATTCTGATGTTAAATAAGTAACAGCCTGTAAATTAAGAGAGACTTTCTTTAGCTTTGGAAGTAGGCTAATCCTGGAAAGGCATCATAGATCTGTGCTGAAGGTTCAAAATAGTAATGAGGCACAAGCTGTGATAGCAATCTTGTCACTCCAAAGCTGTGATGTACCTTATCTCTTCTGCGAGCTGCTGTCTCCAGGGAAATATTCCTGCTACACCAGTACAGTCCCGTGGCTTGGAGTTCTGCCTCTGCTACTTGTTGCAGGGGATTAGTGATTAAGTTCAGTCCCTTGGCAATGCGGGGCAAGAATCTGTCTTCATGCAGAGCAGAATTCTTTCCTTTTTCTGTTTACACAGCTTCCCCTCCTGGGAAAGGGTTTAATTCCTTGCATGGTCTGTGTCCTGTCATTGCACATGCTGGCTGCTTTCACTGGGCTTTCCTGGGGGGGAGAGTATCTCTGCCAACAAACTATTGCACCCGTACAAATGCTGCCTCACCCTGAAGGCAGGTGACATGTCGCTGTCAGCTCAGCAGAGAAAGGGAAGCCCTGCCTTGCTGTCCAAATGTCTTTATTAGAACAAGCCCAACATTTGGTATTCCAGCCTCGAAACGCTGCCAGAACATCCTTGCCAGCGCCTCTGCCAGGGATGGGATAGTTTCTTCTCTTCTCTGAAAAGTGTGATTAAGTGGTTCCTGGATGCTTTGTTCCTAGGTGGGATAATTAATCTCTTCTGGGAAGCCGGTGGGAATTGCAGCTATCTGTCTGAGCCACGAGTGATAAGCAAACAGGGCTGAGAATACAAAGAACTAAGAGGACTCAATTCTCTTGAAACATGGTGGGAGGGGAGTTTCTCTACTTTCTTTTCCTGCAGCAAAGAATGGAATTGTTTGGGGAATAGCTTTGAGGAACAGAAATGTGTTCTCCTAAATCAGATTTCTCTTGACCTCTCTCATTTGCTGTAGCTGTCTTCCCGGGGAGGCAAAATGAAGGGTCATATATCTTGGTTAGCTGTGGCAAGTTTACTTTCTTTCTAATAAAAGCTGGGTTTCTGACTGATGCAGGTACTCCCAGGTCAGAGACAGTTTTCACCAGTTAGTGTCGAAAGTCTGGTTTTCAGGAAGACAAGCCTGCCCTGGTTCTTCCCACCTGAACATCCCTTCGGTGTGTTTGCACCTGGAAGAAGATGGATTCAGTGCCTCATCTTCCAAGAGGGCTTGTTTCTCTACTTCTGTATGTTTTTATAATCCCTTTCAATTTAAGGACTAAAAGGACAACTTCCAAAGGTGGCACACTGAAATAAGCAAAGATCTGGTGTATCTGTGCTGCAGGAGGCCCCAATACCTGCCCTCAGCCACACAAAATGCTTTTAGAAAGCGATGCTGACTGACTGCTTTCATGTTTGTTGCAGCTGCTACAGCTGCTCTGTGCCAGTGCAAGGCATCACAGTCAAAGAATTTTCTGAAATGCATAATTTTAAGCAATGCTTATTTCATGTGAACACCAGAGCACATGAAATCCAGGGTTTTTTTGTTTTGGTTTGGTTTTTTTTTATGGAGAGCATATTATGTAGGGGTATACCTCTCAGGTATGCTAGGCCCTCCTTCAACAAAATAATCCCTTTACCTGTAGATGAAGTATATAGAAGATTAGCTGGTATGAAAGATGCATCTCCTGGAATTTAAGCTCATACAACATGCCAGTAAGTGCTCACAGTGTGAACACACTGCTTCATGTAATTTTTTACCAACCTTATTACCCAGGTTTTACATTGCATAGTGGTTCTGCACTAGCATAGGAAATTAGTATAATAAAACTCAACGCAGGTTTTTGTGGAAGGGAAAGTAGGTATTTATTTATTCTAAACACAACTGTTTTCAGTCATTCCCTTGTCTGGGTTTCACTGGCTCCCGCTCTCACCGCCCCATGCAGGCACCAAGCCTCGTGCATCCAGGGCTGTAGCCAGGATGGATTGTGTGCTGCAGGGAGGACCAGGAGCACCATCTGTCAAGCCCTTGCTGTGTCTGCTGAGTTGTTCTTCACAACAGACTGGTTCTTGGACTGTTTTTTTTCTTACACTTTCTAGGACTTACCTGCTATTTCAGAGTGATCTTTCACCTCGGGGTCTTGCTCTTTTTGATCTCAAGCAGCACTGACACCTTTTTGTTCCCTTGTTTGGGGGATTTTTATGGCTACAGTCTGCCCTCAGACAGGCTGTGGAAGTGATGTGCTCTCTATCTAACCTGGTTGTCCTTCTCCTGTCATTGAAGGACAGATCTGCTGCCGACAGGTTGATTGTGCTTTCACACACACACAGATGTTTCCATTCATAGTTCATCCAGACCAATCTTAGCACTGGTTACAAATCTCTACAGCAGTGAGTATTTTCTTCAGTGAGTATATATCTAAAAATTTGCTTGAGAGAACAGTTGTGCGCTGTAGCAAGTTCCTATCGGGTAGTTTCAGGACACCAAGATTACTGCAAGGATACAATTCCGAATATAGGAATAACTCACAAACAACCCCCTGAGATTCAGCAGAGATCTCAGCTCCATCCTGGCTCTTGCACGATCTACATCTTGTTTTGGCTGGGTTTTGCTGCAGCTGCACGACACCATGTACAGCATTCAGAGAGCAATAGATTCTGGACTTGCGTGTAACTTGCTCCTGCCAACCACTTTTCTGTCTGAAAATGGAGCAGAAAGACAAAAATGGACCTGGAACAAAAGCCTGCTAGCTGCCATAGTGCCTAGTGAGTTGTACTCATAGTGTTTTTGTTCTTGCTGGCTACTGCTGAGATGATTAAGTTATGGAGAGCTCAGGTGATTTTTACCTTAGAAAAGCACAGCAGGGGGTGACTGGCAAGGCCTTAGAGGATTGTTCTTGTACTATCTGAGATGAATGTACCTGTCCAGCAAGGAGGCATCTTGTCAGCCATATCATCTCTCTCTTCCACGGGGAGGGCAGCACCAACCTGAGCCCTGTCTGAAGGCCCTGTTGTGACAAAGACAGGAGGGAGAGGACAGCCTGGCATGTGTGCTGTTGGCATGGGAATCTTAAGCCCCTCAGCTTTCTCCTGTCTCGTGCTGTTCCTGCAGGCTTGTACCAGTTCTCCCACTGGGCATATGGGGCTGGTGTGAAGCAAAGCTGGGACTTAGGCTGGGAGAACTGCCTGCCCTTCTCTGCTTCACTGTGGAGCAATAAGTACAAGGAAGCTGGAGGAAATAGTGACCTGGCTTCTAACTTCACTTTCCTTCACCAAAAATTATCCACTGCCATTCAAGAATGATCAAAAGACCTGATTCCTAAACACACCATTCAACAAATTCTCACTGCAGCTATTCACGGAATGTTTCTTCTTTGACAGCCAAAGCCAGGGGACTTCTAGACTCTTTTACAGCAGATTATCTTTGGGACTCTTCTTTTATCCAAGTCCTTTTAAAAATGTAATGAAAGGTATTGTTAATACAGTTCAGGCTATAAGAAATCGATGCCTTTCGAGATGGTAACCAGGAAAGGAATAGAGATTGTTTCTGTAATACATCAAGAAATTCATCAGCCTGTTGAGCAACAGCATATCCTTTTGTGCTGGTAAAGCTTGACCAGCACAGCTTGGAAAGGGTGTGACCTTGAGAGCTGTAGTTGCAGCGGTAAATGCTGTGTATCCCACCTTCAGCAACCTCTTGGGAACAGACAGAATTGCTCTCTGAAGACAGGTAGCTATCTTTTATTCAGTGAGTCTGAGATGACTAGTGATTGCTAAAAATGGAGCTCGCCTGGCAAGGTGGGGAAGGGAATGGGGGAGGTCTTTGTACAGAATTCACTGCATAGTTTTTATAGCACTGTTTCGGTGGCAGAATTCATACAGCAGAAGGAATCGGATACGGGAGCAGAGTACAATGTGTTATAGCACATAAGACAGCACGTCACAGTGCTAAAAATGTTACAGAAAAGTGGAGTGGCCAGGAGAGGAGCAGAGCTTGTTGAGAGGCAGAGACAGAGATATTGCCTGGCAGAGGAGAGGTGTGCAGTCAGTGGAGGGGTTAGGGTGGGGTTGGGTCCTGCAGGGATAGATGCTCGTGGAAAACCTTCTGAGCCAAAGTGAAGGCTCCTGCAGCATTCCCATCGACTTTGACAGGGTGAGGGGCTGCAGTCGATGCGTGTTCCATTAATAATTCCTCATGTGCATCATAAATATTTTAAAGATCGGGGCAACAGACATGAACAAGTTCTGCCTTCCTCCTTAGCTGATAGATCTCTACTTGGCCTCTGGGTGTAAGATGCGATTTAAAAGACGTTAACATGCAATATGGATGAGTGTGATTGTTACACAGAACATTACAGCTCCCTGAAATTGGAGTTTTGATGGGTTTTTTTTAATGCTCAAATAAAATAACTGTCAAGTATGTTATCAGTCTCAGAGGAGACTTCCCCCTCCCCATTGCTCCTGGCTGAAGGAGTGTGTTGCTGTCCCTTGGTTTTTAGAGACAGAGCTGGAGAACTTTAGCTCTGTGCTAGATGTAGATGTGTAGTCAATCTGTTGGTTCAGCTGTGCAAGTCAAACCACTCAGGTGCATGGCTGTGTTTAGGTGTGCCAGGGGCTGGCTGTGTTGAAGCTGTCTGGCTTCACCACCACCCCAGCTGGCTGAACCCACAGCAGTGGAGCAGTGCAGCTCTGCAGGAGTCAAGGTGTGCAACTTGTGTAGTAGAGAGGCAGGAATAGAGATTTTGTCCAAGGGGGAGGACACGAAATTCTCTTCTCTTGACAGAGCTTCTGGAAAAAAAAAAGGTGTTACAGCCAGCCTGTGAAGGGAGCAGTGAATCCATTCTGCATTTCTTCTGCACAGACACATCAGCCAGTGTGTGGCCATTACAAGTTGGTACAATCAAGATCAGTCTCAAAGTCTTGTGAGATAGAATTAAAAAGTACAGTATCATGAGGAAAAGAAATGGAATATGTTGGTCTGTCTTGTGAACTGGTAACTCACAAATGGTGTTCAGGACTGATATGTAAAGAGAAAGGGCTGGAAGAAGATTCAGAAGGGAAAAGCAAAAGCAGAGCACAGGAATAAACTCTCAGGGAAGGATTTTAAGAACAGGTTAGACAAGCAGCTGTCATGGATGGTGTAAATAAGGCTGCTCTGGCCTTGGGACCTGGATGTGGACTGTCTGACCTGTGGAGATGCATTCGTACCATGTTTCCTGAGAGTTTTACAAGATTTTGACAAGTTGATTCTGCAGATGCTTGCAACAGCATAATGGATACCTGGCATATAGAGTCCCAGGGGCAATTTAAAAATAGATTTAGAAAAGAGGTCAGACAAACTCCACACGGACAGGAAAAGAAATTAATGATACATTTTCCCGAGATGTGTCTGTGCCGTTGCACACTCCGCATGCTAATGGTGCAGAGCCACACACACCCTGTGAGAGGGATCAGCACAGCTGCTCTGCATTTGCTTTATAGCATTTTGCATTGAAATCAGTGTTGTCCATCTAGGCATTCAAATCCTGATCAGTTTACAGGCAGACTCTGAAAAGCTGGTCCTCCCTGCAGTCATGGATAAAGAGCAGCTACTGTGCCGTTAAGGAAGCGACTGCACGATGCTTTGCATGAGGAGAGGAAGGACATGGATCTTTTTGCAAGGGGTAGGTCAGGAAATGCTGCTGCCTTGAAAGAGCAGAGAAGCAAGCGGCTGGCAAAGAGCCTTTAAACCACTCTTAAATTACACTACAGAGGAGAGAATCCATACGCCCTGACCTACAGCATGCAGTGCGGGAGCACAGTCATCAGAGACTGCTGCACTGATTTCCTAAATGATCAGGATTAGGAGTGTTGTGTTTAAAAGAAGAAGGTCCAGGCAATCTCAGCCCCAGTCGGAGCACACGGCTCCTGAGATCGAGTGAAGGCGCGGTTTTGTTCTGCATATAAACGTGTCACAAAAGACAGAGATGTTTTATGTGTTGGGCCATCTGTGCCATAAGCCGGGGTGGTGGTTGGTACCTGCTCTGCCTGGGGGCCGTGTGTGGGCCTTGGGATCGGGCAGGAGCTGCCAGCCCGGGCGCTGCTGCCTGCGCTGCCTGCGGGGTCTTGTCTCCCTCTCGTGGGTGTCTGCACGGCTGCAGCGGGAGCTGCTGTCCCTGCTGTCCCAAGGTGTGTCCCTGCTGCCGTGCCTGCAGCGTGGTGTGCAGGGAGCTGTGCTCTCTGCCTGCTGTGCCAGGGACAGCTCAGGCTTAGAAATGGCTGTTTTAGCCATGTGGCTGAAATGGGGTTTGCAGCCTGTGCTGAGCCTTAGGGGGAGCTGCTACCTGTGCAAACACTGTTAATGTTCATGCAGGTTTCTGCTGGATTGGTGGGCTTGGAGATCCCAGGGTCGATAGTGTCCAGAGTGTCGTCTCTCTGCTGTCCCTGCCCTGCCTCCTTACCTACAGCCGAGGGACAGGACCTGAGCATCCTCCAGCCAAATGTCCGTCATTTGTCCTTGACACCCTGGAGGCATCACTGACCTCCCCGTGCTCTCTCTCTGCCTTCAGGTCAATAACGAGTCACATTCAACTTGGGACCAATTCCCCAGCAAACCCACGATCTTTAACTTCGTTAAACCCATCCTCCTTCCGCTGCGGCGAAGCAGAGCCCGTGAATCACGATTAGTGAGAGCAAAGGGCCAGAGAAGAGAGAATTAATTTCTCTTTGCTGTTCAAAGGCTGTGCTGCCCTGGCTCAGGGGAGGATCTGTGCCCTTTAGACAAAAGGCTGAGGAGTGTCACCTGTTAATCTTCTCTGTGTGCAGCCCTTTGCAGCATGAGGTGGTCCTGCTGCAGCCCCTGTCCCCAGGGCCCTGCTGGCTGTGACAGCTGCTATTTGCAAGTCAGCTGAAAAATGCTCCCTCTTTATTCCTCTGGCTATTTTTAGCATTTCTCTTTAGATTGCAAAGACAATTCGATAACCGGGTCATAGTGATTTCTCCCCTTAAGGAAGAGGCATGTTTGGCAATGGGAAGGAAGGGCTCTCCAGGATTGCTCCAGTGTGTGTGAAACACATCTGCTGGCTGTCACCCAGGGTGGAGCCAGCACTGTCACCTGTGGCAGATCCCTTCAGGAGCATGTCTCTTTGCCAGCACATCCAGCCTGTGGTGATGCAGCTGGAGAGCTGGTTGCTGAATCAAGGGCAGGTCAGAACGGCTCAGTTTCATCAGAGGTCAGGCAAGAAAAGTCCTCTGGGTGTGTGGCAGTGTGGTAGGGGAGGGCTCTTACAAGCACCAGGGCTGTGTTTAAAAAGCTGGAAGAAGTCACAGTGGTCCTTGGAGCTCTTTTTCTCCCTGCTTTAGCTTCAGGAAAAGCAAGTGAGTGAATGGGGAAGGTCTGTCCCACCAATCTCATTATACACATCCCCCTCACCTCAGCATCCCAGCTTCTCTCTGAGCACTTGACAGACAGAGCTCACTGAGCTGGATTTGAGCATCCTAAATTTAGTTGATGCAACGAAATGGTTCCTGCTGGTTTTAATTCACATTCGTACTAAATTTCTGCAATTTTATTTTCCTCTTCCCTCTCCTCTCAGGGGAGAAGCAATGGCTTTCTTGGAGGTAGCTTATGAGTTTTCCAGACAGAAATTGTTTCCACTCCAGGGTTATTGGCAATACCCAAATATATGTCCAGGAATTGGTCAAAGCCAAGGAGCCTGATTTAGAGCTGCTTCTTCTAATGTCTCATAAAGCAGCACTCCAAAAGGTCAGCCTCTGTGCAATGAAGCAGCCAGTCCCACTAGCTAATGGCATAATCTATTAAAGAATTAATTCAGTACGTTTTCCCAGTCAAATATAACAACAGCAGGGAACATTAACTGTCTAACCTAATACTGAGTTTCAAATAGTGCTAGTAAACCTATTAACTAGGGCAGTTATCCAGACTGATGGAGTCTTGACCTTGGCCCGTGTTTCTAAATGGGCTTTGCCATTCCTCTTGGGATCAGCCTTAGAGTTACAAACCAGCAGCAGCTTCATTCAAACACAAGGGCTCAGCTCCTTGTGAGGGTCTGTGTGGGCCAGCCCTGGCTGTAGTGTGCTCTGAGGAGTGTTCACCATTTTGAGGTCATCCACAGCCCTCTGACTCCTGAATCTGTGTGGAGCTAACAGCAACCTTTGCTTTGCTGTAAACACTTCCAGTTGCTGTTGGTTCACCTTTAGCCCAATAGCTCTTGTTCCTGTGCTTTTTAACATTTTCCTTCATGCTCTCCTGCTGTTTTTCTCTATATCACTGATGAAGGCTGCAGCATAGGCTGCTCCCTTAGCAGGTGCTTTGAGTTTCTCCTGAGCTGCCCAGCTGCTGGCAGAGCCTTTGCTGACAGCATTCACAGCATCACAGAATGGCTTGGGTTGGAAGGGGCCTTAAATATCACCTAGTGCCAGCCCTGCTGCCATGGGCAGGGACACCTTCCACCAGACCAGAGGAGGGGTGAGCTGGTGTGTGAGAGCACGGGTGGCTTCTCTCCCCACATGTATAAAGTGCAGACAAATACTTGGCATCGGCCTTTGACGTGATTCTCCCTCCCGGCAGGTAAAAAGTGGTTTTCTGTGACAGGTTTAATGAATTATTTTGAGGATCCAGGGGCCAGAAGAGTTTTTCTTTTTTGTTGTCCTGCAGCATTCCAAATCTCTGTGGGTGGTCTTCTCCCAGCTTTGTGTCCCCACTGCAGTAATGTGACTGGAGTTCATCCCAGAGAAAAATGGCTCTGAAATCTGGTTCTGGGTGTGCTGTGCACTCTCATAGCCCCCAGCTTCACTCAATCTTAGGCCTCCCCTCCTCTCTCCTGGTCCTCAGCATCTTGTTAATTAGCCCGAGCATCTGTTCTGAGCACAGCAGTGAACATTTCCCTGAACAGTTGTGAGTTGTCTTGCCAGCCTGTTATTTACGTGCTTGTTCAGGTCACACACTCCCCAGGGCAGGAGCGAGACCCTGGCCCCATTTATCTTCCATGAGCTGAGAAAAATAAAGAAAACATTTACCTTCTGGCTGATGGTCCATTCATCTCCTGCTGAATCTTATGTCTTTCTCTGTCAGGTCTCCTTTCTCTTGAACTATTTTGAGTTCTCTAAGCGCTAGTTTTCATCCTTTTTTGACTCTCTGTGTGCAGCTCCAAACGCCTGAGCCAGCAGGCTTACTGAGTGTTGCTGGTCCTCGTGAGCACCAGGGCTCTCTTCTTCCCTCCTTGTATGGGCAAATCATGAGCCTGATAAAGACTGCCTGGCTCCAGACTCCCTCTTCCCCTGCCTCCCCCATCCTGTGTCCCTGCAGATTTACCAGCCCTGGGGATGTCTCTCTCTCTCTCTCTCTCTGTGCACAGTTCATCTTGGAGCCTGGCCACAAATCCAGCTCCTGTGCCCAGGGTGCTGCTCCACAGAGAGGACTGCCCCAGCAGGGCCAGCAGATGCCAGGTGGGTGGTGGGGCAGGAGTCCCCTACCCAGAGGGAGCAAAGTGTGGCCCTGTGCCACCCCTGCTCCCGGGACAGATCTTGGCACTGGGGATGCACCTTGTGCCACTGAGGAGTTGGTGACACTGAAAGACAAGAAAAATGTTAAACCTTCTCTGCAATTAATGCCAACAATAAATCCCGCTGTTCCTGTTGTATCTCAAAATATCACCCTGAGTGTTTATGCAACAAACAGTGAAGGTGGGGTAAAAAAACACTGAAGGGGGGAAAATCCACCAGTGGAGAGCCCGTCCCTTCCAAGCCTGTCTGCCAGGATGCCGAGACACCTTCCTCCCTTTTCACAGAGGTGACATTCATAAAGAGCTCAAGGGCAGGGTTTTCCATGCTGATGGCTCAGCAGCTCCCTGTGTAGCAGCAGTAACCAGGTTTCTCAAAGAGCCAGGTCAGCACAGAGGGAGGTGCAGTGCTCCGTGGAAGAGTCGGGCCATTTAATGCAGTGTCCCTGTCACGGGGGGCTGAGCCACCCAGTGAACCTGTCGTGAGGACACGAGCTGGGGACACATTCTCTTCAGCCCATGCATGGCGAGATGCTGAGGTGTGTGTGCTGCCTTTCTAATTCCTTGTCAGAATAAATAAATATTCTCGTGGGGCTGAGACCGGGTCTGAAAATAGCTAATGAGAGCTGAAATCCTAACCTGAAATTAACATTCTGCCGGCTGAATGGGGTTTAAAAATAATTTCTTTTTTTTCTTTTTAATGTCTTTTAAAATGTAACTGGCTTGCAGGGGGGGCATCAGTGAGTCTTTGTGGCTGAGTCAGCTGTGTGAGAGCCTGTGGTCCCCAGCCCGCCCCGCAGGCAGGGCTCCGATCTGCCATCACTTGTACCCAGTGTGCAGCCTCCTCACAGCATCCTGAGAAACGAATTTGGGGAAGCAGGGAGCTGCATCATTACGTGGGTAATTGCCCCCCTCCAAGGACGTTTGGAAAAGTGGAGGAGGTTTGTAATTGTGCCTGGCTTTGGCACGCAGCAGCTTCCCCGGAGGCAGAGTGCAACACCCGGCGCGGCAGCGTGGGTACCCCGGCACAGAGCTCCTGACGTGTGTCTCAGCAGCTGTGTCATGGGCTGGCAGATGCCTGCAGGACAAGTGTAGGTGTCAAATGCTGGCCTCGAGCCTCCTCACCATTTGCAGCAAGTTTTTCTACAACCTCGAAAACAGCTGCGTAAATCAGGGCGCAACTGAGTAAATCTTGGTTGGTATCAGAGTGCCTCAGCGTCTGACGCTTTTGTGTTGCTTCACACATGTCCAAGTGCAGTGACCAGCACCTGTAGCCATGCCATGGACCAGCCTCAGTACCTGGTGACTAGATTTGGAGGCTCTGTCCTCCCAACAGCTTTTGTTTTGCTGCGATGACTGCGGCAGAGATATTGCTGGGGTTTGAGGACGTTGCCTCTTTAGCCTTGCACAGTGTTCAGTCCTTTTTGTGACTAGCTGGGAAGCAGGTATGAACACCATAGAGGGGATGGGATGGATGCTTCTGGTGTTGAGCAGTAGGAAATGGGACCCTCTGGTCAAAAAGGAGATGTATTGCTCTCTGTGTATGTGATATGTAAATGTGATAAGTAATTGGGACTTGAGTCCCAAGGGGATTGATGCTCACCCCCTCATCTCACTTTTAACCACTGCTCTAGATGCATTATTTCCTCCCCAGAAATGAGGGTTGGGAAGAGTCAATCAGGGATCAAGAGGATCCCATAAGCTACTCTAGGAATCTGCTACCTAGAAGAGGTGACAGGCTGCATATGAGCCTGAGATGGCAGAGATTTTACAATGAGTTGTAGTTAAACAAACATTGACCAGTTGGTGACTTCAGACACTATTGTTTTTTTCTGTGCAAGGAAATAGATTTTGAATGGATTCTGTGAAACTAAACTGTGTGGAAATCAATGACTTTTGCAAGAGAAGAAGGTTTCTCTCGATGCCATTCATTGCAAAGGTGTATGAAATCTGGTTCTTTAATTAATGGGTTGCTTTAAAATGCAAATTAACCACTTACCAAAATAATTTTCTTTTGCAGCTTGAATTTCAGTGGAGTCCATCTGGCATCTGCTGGGCAGTTCAGTGACTTCCTGGGGAGCATGGGCCCTGCACAGTTTGTTGGGCGTCAGACCTTGGCCACCACCTCGATGGGTAAGGAACACAAAAGTGTTGGGTGGCTTTAATTTAGTTTTGAACCGCTCCTACAGGCCACTAATAACGTGTCCAGTGTCTGCTGATCTACCACTGTCCTGCTCCATTTCTCTGTTAAATCAAGTGTGCTTGGCTGAAAGGTTTTGCTGACTGTAGCACATGTGGCATTAGCAGGAGAGCAGCAGCTTTGTACTTTCCTCCCTCAGCTCTGAAAGGCACAGACTAAGAAAAACACAGCAAAAGTCCTGAAAATGCATCCTGTGCATCTTGGGGTTTTTCTTTCTCTCTAAGGCCCACCGTGCTCTGTAAGGATTTTATGATCCACCATAATTGCATTTTCCAAAGCAGCCTGCAATCCTAGGTGCTTTTGTTTGGGAAAGGTGAGAGTCTTGTTGCCACAAAGAGTAGGAGACTGAGCCCCCAAAGCCATATTAGAGGGCTGGCAGTCGAATTTGCTTTTGAAAGTGTGGGCTGGAATCACTGTAGAGCTGCTCCAGAGTAACACAGGAGGAGATCAGGCACATACAGTTTTTTGCAGCTTGTAGCAGGCAGGACATGAGGATTGTTTTTAAACATTTTAATAGCCCAGGGATACATTGTTTCAAAAGCCTTCTGTTTATTTTGACATTTTGGTTTAGGGGACGTGGAAATTGGCTTGCAAGAGCGAAATGGGCAGCTAGAAGTGGATATCATTCAGGCTCGAGGACTGACACCAAAACCCGGCTCCAAAACACTGCCAGGTAGTATGCTTTGATCTCCTAAAGTAATTCCCTGAGCCCCAGCCTCCCGTGATGCTTGTGAATAGGAGAAATTTTAATTTCACTGGGCTTCAGCAGGACTAAGCAATCTGTGTGCAGCATTGAAAAAAAGGCTGCTTGAACAAATCTTTTCCCTGCTGTAAATGCCTTCTTCAGAAATACCTGAGACATGGCACTCTGTCTTTTCTAAAGTGAGCATGAAGATTTGTTTTCATATTTGACCATGTTTGTTTTTTCCAGCTGCTTACATCAAAGCTTACCTGCTAGAGAACGGCGTGTGCATCGCGAAAAAGAAGACAAAAGTGGCTCGCAAATCATTAGACCCTTTGTACAATCAGGTGTTACTGTTTGCTGAGAGCCCCCAGGGCAAAGTATTACAGGTAAGATGAGCAAATCTCAAGGCTGCCCATCTCTCTCTTCCACCTCTTAGGGAAGATAATAAGTCTGGCAAGGGACCTGGATAATTAACAGGGATGAGAAAAAGCCAATGTTTTTCTTGAACCAAATGCACTCCATCTGAACGTAGCAAATGGAAAGGAACCCCTTTTTTTTTCACACTCAAACTGATGATTATTTCATCCTCTGCCAATTATCATGAATACCTACCAAGAAGAGGTTGATTTTTGTTTTTTTAATTGGTTTTTTTCCCCACCCAATTAGGAGATAGGCGGTACCTATAGCTGCTAAACAATCTGCAGCATTGGTTATCTTCTGTGTTTATAGACATACAGAACACTCTGCTTTGGCCATCACCCAGTCACATATCCTACCCTTTTCTAACCTCTTTTCTGTTACTGCCATACATTTTCTATCATACTCATATTTTCACCTCAGTTTCCAGAGCAAAGAATGATTTGCATTGTTGATTCATATAAAAATCATTTCCATCTAATAAAGCCTGACTAAAATCCATTTGTAATACTTAATGTAATTCATCTGTGAGTTTCTATTGTTTACCTCAACTGGCATATGAATTGCCAGATAACCTGCTGGACCCTTCTCATTAGTGACTTCTTTCTCATCTACCTTGATTAGAAGCATTTTCCCCTGATGCAACGAGGCTGCACATTTTTGACTGAACTGGGGTAGAACCTGGCTTGGTCTGCTCTTGCCTTGCGTGGATTTCCTTACCTGCTGCCTTGCTGCCAGGAAAGGCAGTAAAATGATAGCACAAGAGAATAAAATGAGGAGCTTGGCTCTCTGCTGATTGCCATGTCACCAAACCAACTTTGTGCAGTGGCTTGCTCCATCTCCTGCTGGCCTAGAGTGTGAATTTTTGTGTTTTACTTGACATTCGTTGTCTCTCCTACCTCATTTTACAGAAATTTGTAATGTGGTGGGAAGGAGGTTGTGAGGATTAGCCAGAGATCACTGGTCATTGTCATAACCCACCCAACTCATCCTCTCCTCTTCAGAACACGGACTCGCTCTGGAGTCAGTCGTCTCCTTTGTCTGGAGCCACGTAGGGCCCCTTGCCCACGTGCAGGCCTCCAGCATGCCTAATTCCATGACCCTCACTGCATCTGTTGTTCCACCCACTGGTCTCCATCATGTCGTAAGTGTGATTCAGCCTTCCCTGCTCGCCTGCCAGCTCTGTCATTAGCCCTTCTCTGCGTCTGCGAGCCGATCTCGGCCGTCTGTTCTGCTTCCCCTCGTGCCACCCCACGTGTCCCCTGTGTCACTGGGCTCCTGCCCTTCCTCCAGGTGAGTGGCTGTGCCTCGTCTCCATCTGCCCTGTGCCACAAGCTCCAAGTGCAGAAGTTAAAACATGCTCTTTTCTTCAGACTGTTGGCTTTTGACCCAAGCTGTTGCCCACCTTTTTTTTTTTTTTGTTGGTTTATTTTCCCACATAAGGAGCTCTTCCTGCACTTTCCCCCCAGGCCACCTTTTGGTGTATCCAAGGCCTGTCATGTGCCAGGAACAGGTTTTACCTGCAGGTGTTGGACTGCAGCTCCAGGGATATTTTGTGCAGGTGCTGTCCCTGCCCAGCAGGTAGAATGGCAGATTGGTGTCTTATCCACATGCACATTTACCTCTTTTCCATGGGGGAATAAGTATCTGATAACATTAGAATTTGTAAACACGTGCTTAAAAAAATCAGCAATATCATCAGCCAGAGCTTCACGTTACCTGTTGGTATAGTAAATTTTTCTGGTCTTCTTGGGCTGCAGTAAAGCTCCAAGAAGTTGGATGAGTAGAAAGGATTGGTCAGACTTGTGCTTCCCAAGCAAGTGTGCCAGTTGAAGGATTAACTGTGCTCCCCCTTCTTGTTCCTAAGGTGATAGTCTGGGGAAACTATGGGCGCATGGAGCGCAAGCACTTCATGGGAGTCGCCAGGGTCCTCCTGGAAGAACTGGATTTGTCAACTTTAGCAATCGGCTGGTACAAGCTCTTCCCAACTTCCTCCATGGTAGATCCCACTACAGGCCCGCTCCTGCGTCAGTCCTCACAGCTTTCCCTGGAGAGCACAGTGGGACCCTGCTGTGACAGGTCTTAGTGAGTAAGGAAGGGGGAACTGCTTTTGTTTTTTAAACATGCTGTCAAAGGTTTTGTTTGCTGGAACTCTGACCTCAAGCGCAATGCATGTTCAATCAGTTCTTGTGGAGCTGGAAGAGGAGGATAAACCAGTGACCTTAGACAGAAGACGAGGGGGAGGGCACTGTGCCCTCTCCGTCCGAGGAGGAGGTGCCGTGGGGCATGAGTCCTAGTTGTCAAATTAGACATACACCTCTTGTTTCACTTCTCTCACTGTCATTCTTGGACCCTTGTTTCAGATCAATATTAACCCTGAAAAGTTGCAGCGTTTGAAAGAATTTGAGGGGGGGTAAGGAAGGAGTTTTTCTTAACTGTGCATATTAGAAATTTCTAATACGGATTCTTTCACGAGAAGGTACCCGAAAAATTCAGAGGTCAACATCTGGCCTGAAAAGAGCAGGAGCAGAAAGTTTAGGAGGAAGCATTAGGGTTTTATAAGGTCTTTTTTTTTGAAAAGAAGAAAAAGAAAGAAACCTGCAACTCTTTCCTCAGAATCAGTTCCCTGTCACTGAGTCATGTTAGCTGTAACACTGTCGTAGCTGTGTTTTCAAACTGTGCCAAATTACCAGCAAGTGTCTTTACTGCATTACGTGTCTGACGCTGCTGATGAAGCAAACTTGGTGGGAGAACAAGTAGCACCTACTTAGACCAGACAGTTTAAACAGAGTTCGAGTTTAGCAGGATAATTAACTGCAGTTTTGCTCAGAAAAAAACCCCACTGGAAGTGGGAGCTGAACATCAGAGTTGCAACTTGACATGTTTTGTATTGTCAGATACAACGTTCTGCAGTTTACTGACCCCCTTACCTTGTTGCTGTGCATCCTTCAGTCATGATGTCTTCTGTCTCCTGCTTTGCCTCCGTCTCCCTTGTACTGGTACATATCTGCTGGAGATGCTGCCCTTCCTGTTGTGCTGTGGACTGACCTGAAACAGGACTGTTTTGTTCAGCCATGGGAGAGGAGATTGGGGTTTCTGGGGGTGCAGAATAAAGAAACCTCAGTTTGTCATCTGACAAGAAGATGCTGGAGAGCACATAACCTTCCCTGTGGAGAGAGGGGAGCTTTAGGCAGTGTCAGTAGTACACAGACATTGTCAAGTGTCCTGCAAGAGGAGATGTGACCCCTGAAGTACAGAGAGGTAGTGAGTGAGGAATGTGACACACGGTGGTCACAGCGTGTATATTCTGTTCATTAAAGTGCAACTCTGACTGTAAACAAGTCTTGTAGATCCAGTCAAGCACATTCTTGGAGCTGCTGAGCTGTGGCAGCTGTTGCCAGCAGAGCCAGGTGCTGGAGGAAGTGCACTAGATCCTCCCAACAATGAAATTACCCAAAATCACAGAGAACCTCCGAAGGTTTTCTGTTGATAGCTCTGTTTTGGCTAGGTTTTGTCTTAGTTCCTAATGAGGATTTGATGACTGCTATCCCAGAATAAATAAGCTTTTGGAGATGTTTTGCTTTGTGATTTAAAAGTGAAGGTCCCATGTCACGTGTAGGAATGAGCAGATTCTTGAGCTGTCATAGAGAAATACTGAGCATTTATTTCTGCATGTGGACCTCAGCTTTGTTAGAATAAAAGCATGAGTGTTGAGTGGATGGTAAAAGCAGTTGCTTTTGGTCCTAGCTTGTCTATGGCATTTTAAATTATTTTGAGGTAAATTACATGATAGATGCAAAAATTATAGGCCTTACAATAATCTATAAGAAATTATATAATATAAAGGAGAGGGAAGGAGGACAAGGGACATAGAATGTCTAGTTTTTTGAGTCTTCAGTGGCAAAAGCCTCAACATTTCAGATAAATCTCCTTATTTCCTTGATCAAATATGTCTCGGGCCTCTCACTAATTATTTTTTCTAATTGTATTAGACAATTTCTATATATTAGCTGAAGAAAGTTTGTTGCATGCTGGTCAAACTATGTTGTGGCGCTCTCTCTTATTTTTATTTTTTTTAAAAAAGCACATTTACTTGTAATTCAAGTCAGCATCTTTTCCTCTTGGTATGTAGTGAGTACTAGGCAATATTGTACAATATGTGTATGAACTAGAATAGATAAGGTAGATTTAGTGGTTTGTAGCACTGGATCTTTTAATAACTATGACTTTAAAAGGACTGTGGGGAGCTCCAGGTACATGCCAGACCTGGCAGCTGAGTAACAGGGCTTCTGTCTTAGGTTATGCTGAAACCTTTGTATGGGTACTTAGTTTGGACATTATCTACCAGTAAGAGCTAAGTTAATCCTGGGTTTCCTGTGTCCAGGAAGATGAATGCAGCATTTTTGCAGTCTTTAACAGGGAGTAGGAGACTATACATGCCAAAAACATTCCCCCAGAAAACTTTGTTTAATGACTGTCTGTCAAAAAGCTCAGTTCCTGTTTCCCTGGCAGACACGACGTGTCTCTGTATCCTGCCCCTCCAAAAGCTCTGCAGGCTCAGTGATGATCAGTTTAGTTACCACAGGACTCCATAGCACTGAGGACCATCTTCCGTCTGGTTTTAATCACAGGAAAAGGTCACTGTCAGGGTAAAACACAGAAGTTACAGTTCTGGTTGTGTTATCTTTGTTAAGGTCTCCAGTTCTGTGATTCGGAGGCAGTTTAACAGTCTGCTCTGTCCTGTTTTCTTCTGCATTTTTTACGTGGTTGACTGTGGTCCAGTGGCTCTTGCTTTTGTTTTACTCACTTCCCAGTCCTGTTTCTCCCCAGTGAGTGAGCGTTGCCATCCCTGGCTGCCACACGCTGCACAGCCACTGAACTGGCAAGTGCAGGTGACCTTCCCTCTTAAAGCAGACTCCCAGGGGCCCTCCTGAGTGTGCTCATGGGATACAGAGTGAGACCAGGAGAGTTGCATAGTACCCCAAAGTCTAAATTCTTGCTTTGCTCATACCCATGATTCCTGCACTGACCATGGCGTATTGTAGTAAAAAAAAGAACTCTTCTAGTTATCCATCAATTTAAATACTCCCACTATAGCATCCAAGACAAGTCTCAGACTTGGTTGTGTACAAAGCAGACATTTGCCAGAGTGATGAGCAACTGGAAACTCAACTTTGGTTCCCTTTGCAAGTCCTGGCTGAGCCTTTTCCTGTGCCTGAGTCTTGCTGTTAGTTCTAGTCAGAGACAAGGGAGAGAGGAAGAGCAGGAGACTTAAATAAAAGAAAAAAAGGCATTATAGTATTTTTTGGTCTGTGAGCGTGATGAGGGATGAGACTGAGGAGAGATAAATGCCTGCCCAGCTCAGGGTTGGGCATGAACTACTATGTTGTAATGGTAATAGGAGGATTGCTGGCCAAAAAAACCATGGAGAGCCAATCCCTAAATGTTACCTGCATTACTATTCCCATGGAAAACAAATCTTGATGCTGAGAGCAGAATAATCTCTCCCCAGTGGGAATCCCCTGCACACAGGGAGAGCAGCCTCACATGTGGCTTTGTCCTCTTTGTGCTCTGAGCAAAAATTTGCAGCCGTGACCGTGGCTGGTCCTGGTTTGTTCAGGAAAAAAAAAAAAAAAGGTATTTTCCCAGTCTCTTGGTGGTTTTTTCCCTTTGCCCCAACACAGCTGGGGTGGCACAGAGCCAGCACAAGGTCCTCAGTCTGCAGTTCAATCCATGGGTCCTCATCGTGCAGTCGGAGCCATGCGGGCACTTGTGTCCTTGGGCAGGGTAAGGGCCAGGTGACTTTATTGTTCAGTCGAGTGCATCCCCACTTCTTGGGCATGGGTTGTTTCAAAGGACATTGCAGCATTATTTGCTTTGAATGAAAATATATATTTATTGTTCCTAGCTACCAGATCCTTTATCAATGTACTGTTCTAAATTTGCAGGTCTTCTGGAGTATGAATATCACAAGTTCCTGTAAAGGAGCTGTTTTTAAGATGTTGAGGCAGTTAACAGAATCTCAACCTAAGCATGTTTAGTAACGTTTAGACAGCAAGACAACTTTTTTATGAAACTCATTTTAAGTTAGTTTATTACATGCTGTTGGTAATATTTTAAAACAGGAAGAATATTTTTCTTTAAAGACAAAATGATATGTACGTTTTTTAACAGGTAACATAATTTAGTGTTTTCAGAAATGTTTGATGTTCTTGGTATGAAGTTTACTCATTCTTTTGATTTCTATGTTCCTTGTTATATTTTATCAACTTTTTTCCAAAAGAAAAGAGGCATATGTAAATAAACACCAGAAAAGAGTCCTATAAGAAATTCTGTTCAAACTGGCCATAAAATTATTAGTAAGTATTTGTTATCATTCATTAACTCTCAGCTACTTTGTTGAAAGAATTGATGTTGTATTTTCAAGATGAGAACTACTTAGCTAGTTTTGTCATAATCCTGTACTCTGTATAAAAATCTTTTTATAAAGAAAGTCTAATAGGCTACCAAGCAATAATATATTCCATTTGGTGTGCACAGATTGTGACTTGCAGGCTGTAGTACATATTGTTGATACAGTTTATAATTGTCTTCAATCTCAACGACATCACTTTCGAAAAAGATCCATATTAACTTTGACTGTAAAAAACAAAGACTGGGCTGTTGCCCTGTGAGATATATTCATCCTATAGACTTCTCTGTGAGTGTCTGTGCCCATCGACATGAGATCTCTCTTAGGTGAGGAATGAAAGAGCTGTAGGTGACTTCATAATACAGAGGTTAAAAAATAGTTTCAGTATAAACTTCACGACTGTTTCAATCTCCTGGTTTTTCTTAGGCTATCTAGTGTTTGTAACTCGACGAGAATGGTTCCCACTGCCACCTTAGCCCTGATAAAGCAAAAAAGCCTTTGCACTCTGGGGCCACATCAGTTCTGCCTGACAGCTGCCTATTTTCCTCGAGATACCAGGGGCAAGCTAAAGGGAGGTTTTTTTCAGAGCAGCAGGTTGGGCTGCTCTTCTTTAAAGGCTTTGTGGGTTATTTTGTCCATTTCATAGGTGGTGTTTGTCCATTTTGTTAGAAAATTCCACCCAAGGCAGAGAGATTGCACCTTCGCAGAGGATCACGGGGGACTGGGGGGTAACAAAGGCACAGTTCTGTGCCATTCTCCACAAGTTTGCTAGTGCTGGGCTCACCTGAAGATTTTTCCAAAGTGGCAGGATCAGGATATTGGACTTGGTGCAGTGCACAGAATAAAACAGCCTCAGAACAGTGTCCCAGTTCATTGCCTGTGGATTCCTTGCAGCATTTCCCATAGGACAGGTCTCTGTGTTGTTCTCAAGACTGCCAGACTGCTGGCTGTGCAGGCAGCAAGTCCCAGTGGTGCTGGGAGCCTGGAGGAATGATGGAAGAATTCCTGGTTTTTGTGAAACGCTTTGAGGAGAGAGAAAGATGTAAATGCAAAGCGCCGTCAGTAGAGGAGCCCAGGGCATATTGAAACCTGGAGGGAGCATCTAAAATGAAATTGCAGCTACCAAATTTGAGCCAAACATTTAGAAAAGGGGATGATCAGTGAGAGCCTTTTCATGTTTACCCCAGTGCACACCAGCCAAGGTGTGTGTCTGAGAACAAGTTAATTCCCCAGGGAGTTTGCAAGTGATTAGGTGTTCTCAAAACGTGGCTGACGAGTTTTCCACTCACACTGCCAGGCTCCTCTGCTCAGTGGCCACATCCCCGTGACCAAGCAGCCACACGTCCAGCCCCAGCTGCTCACCCACGACAGCAGCATCACAGTCATTCTTGGGGAACCTCAGGCTCTTCTCAAAGTGTAGACACCCTCTGCCCTCCTCCCCCATGGTAGCTGCTCTTACTCTTTTAGAGGGGAGGAACCAGGGAGAGTTTCTTGTAGCGTTTGGTTCTTTGCACTTAAGAGGCTGTAACAGAAGGGCCCTGCACCAGCCCTTTCCAGAGCACCAGCAAACAGAGGCAACAACCCATCGACTTTCCCTTTGTGACATCCCTGTAGCTAAAACAGCACCCAAAGCTGTGTTGTTCAGCCCTGCTCAGCCAGGTCAGCAGACAGCCTTGGCATTTATGCTGGGCACCTCAGGTGGGCTCAAGACCCCCATGCTGGGCAGGGAAGGGCTGTGTCTGGCAGAGAGGCCGTGAGGGCACAGCTGTGAGCTCCACTCCCTGAGCGGGATGGGGGCAGAAGCAACCCGAGGGAAGGATCCAGGATGCTGAAGCCATCCCACAGGCTCTCCAGGAGTTGGTTTTTGTAGTTGCTTGGGCATCACACATTGGGATAGCTGCTCCAGGTCCACTAACAGCCAGCCTGGAGCTCGAAATCCCGCAACAGTTTTTTCTTTGTGGCTGTTGCTCCTTACCCAGTGCTGCACACTGGTTTCTGCTTTGGTGATTTCGTCTCCTCAACCTGGAGCTGTTTTTGGCTTTGGAACAAAGGAAAGTGAGGTTTGGAGAGCGAGTCCAAGGCACGATCCCACAGCCTCACCACGCTGGGCATGCCTTTCTCCTGCTCCCTGCAGGCTGTTCCCTGCACCAGGAAACAGCAAAGGGCATCCCGGGGATGCAGTGCCTCCCCCAAGACCCCCTCATGCAGCACTGCCATGGCCTGCCACCCACCAGGGATGCCCGTGTCCTGCCCACGTTTCGTGGCAGTCCCAGATTCAAACCACAGGGGGTCCTTCTTTTCCCATCCTTGGAAGGAGCAAGGGGTCTTCTGCAGGGGCTGCACGGCGCAGGCAGGTGGGATGTGCCACACTGACAGCCGGGAGAGGACAGACCGGGATCTGCCCCTGTGCTGCCCGGGGAGAAGGGGAGCTCCCAGCTAGCTTTCTTCCAGGTTCCCTTTGCTTTCCCCAGCATCTTCTGCTCCCTTCAGGGGTTCCCCCTTCCCTCTCCATACAAGGCCTTATTCCAGCCCGAGGGGACTGAAGCTGCCCAGGGCATCTCTTTCACTGACGTGTCCCTCCCAGGCTGCCCGCCGGGAGCCCCGGGGCGATCCAGCAGAGCTGGCCTCTGCTCGAGGATGGGGCCACCCCCAGCCCATCCACACCCTCACCTCCCCACTCCAGCATGCAGGTGCTCTGCCTTGTTCCTCTCGTGCCAGGGCCTGGCCAGTATAGGGAAATCTGCTTTCATGGGTTAACCCTTTTTACTTCATTAATCGCTTCACAAACCCCAACAGCTTTGCAGGGGCACTGCACTCCTCTTGCCTTTCTGCAGGAGTGGGGGCAGCTGATCTGCCTCTTTTCGGCCTCTGGTAACCCTCTCCAAAACTTATTGGAGGTTTTTTAACATCGTGTGGTGAGATGTAATCTCCGTGGAGCCGGAGGGAACACAGGCAATGGAGCTGGGCAGCCTTTGCCCCGGGGTGAGGGGCTTGCGAGGTGCGTGGGCTGCCTTGGGTGGAAGGTGGGACACGTCCCTGCAGCGCCGGTGGGACACCGGCCCTCGTCTGTAGTCAGGAGAGGATTCTGCTATACTTTTTTCCTGTCTGTAGGTTTTATTCAGACAATATGTAATGATTGAGTGATTTACAATTCAGTGTTAAGCTAATGAAAACGTTGATAATGGTGATAATAAAACCTTTTTTTTTCCTATGGTGTGTTGGAGGTTTTTTTGCGGAGTGTCTGTGCCCTCTCTGTTGCCACCACCCTGATCTTCAGCCTGATTTCAACTGGGCCCTCCCTTCTTCTTGTGCCTGTGGGGAGTGAGAGCAACTCATCCTGGTGTGTCCTGGTTCTGTCCCAGGCTCCTTGCCAGTGCTCTTTGTGGAAGTGCCCTCACTCCAGCTCCCTCAATCAGCCCCAGCTTCAAACCTGCATTTCCCTGTGACACTTCTGAATGAAATTGGGCCATGGGCCTCCCCAGACACAGAGCTCAGCTTGCTCCCAGCTGTATTCCGCTCACCACCCCAGTCCAAAGCCTTCTGCTCCTGCTGTTTTCTTCCCAAGATCCTTCATGCCCAGTCCTGGCCATTCAAGGGTGATTTTGAAACCCTGAAGGTGAAGACTGCTGGCAGAAGAAAGTACCCCTGCCCCAGGCTGTTGGGAATACTGAGTGAGTGTGGGTGCAGGGGAGCCTGGGGATCCCTGGGGAAGGAGACCCTCGGATGTCACTGGGTGTGCAGCTGCTGCCTGCTCCTGGGTGACCTTTGTCAGCCCTGGGGTGGGAAGTGTTAGGGGGCTCTGCTGCAGGCATCTGTGTGAGGAGGTGGTGAGAACAGGCAGCATTCCCTGGGGAGCCAGCACAAGCCCTTTTCCCATATGGGAGCAATGAGGGATCACAAGTCATAGTTCATGGGGAATTTTCTTAAAGGTTTTTCTCGTGCCTCCACATCCCTCTGCTGGTCATTGGGGCAGGACCAAGGGGCAGCTTCTCACCCGCCCCAGCTACAGCCCCCAGGGAGCAGTGGTGGAGGGAGGAGGGGGAGAGTTTCTTTAGCAGTGAGAGTGTCTGGGGGCACCTGGGGGTGAACAGCATCTCCCACCCTCAGACCATCACCAGCTTCCAAAGCAGGGCTCAGGCGGTCCCTGAGCAGCCAAGCTCCCCAGCAGTGCTGCCTGGAAGCTCAGGCCACATGGGAGCAGCAATAACCCTAAGTGTGTCCCCCACTTTCTGCACCATCACCTCCTCAGCAGCACTGTCCTCCCCGGGGCAGATGTCACAGCACAACCCCGCTGCCTCTGCCCACTCTGCCTGTGCATGGTGGGCTCTGTGACCTGAGCACGGGTAATGCCAGCCTGAATCCAGAGGGAGAGTGCAAAGCTGGCTCAGCCTCTGCACTGGGGATGTTCTCCTGCTTCCAACTCCGTGAGAGGTGGGTTTCACCAGGGCAATGCTGTGCAGGCTCTGCTTTGGGCAGGAACTCAAGACCTGCCTCTTTCCATGAGGGTGGATGAGGGTGAGAGGTGCCATCTCCATCTTGTCCTCTGGGAAGGTGTCCCAGGTTTAACAGGGAAAGAGGGAGAGATTTCCATCTGCTGCCCAGCTCTGATGGCAAAGGCATCACATTGCAGCCAAGCCTTGGGCTGACAGCCTTGGGGAGGGTGGGGGAGATGGGAGATGGCAACAAAGGGGCTGAGCTGGTGGGATCAGCATGAAGTGGCACCACTGAGGAGATCAGAAGCCAATGAAAGTCTCGTTTTTAAGCCTGTTTTACACGCTCACAGCTTGCTTTCTGCTTCCCCACCCCCTTTCTCTTTAAAACCAAGGCTCACCCAGCTGGTCCAGATCTGGGGCCACTGGTGCAAAGTGAGGCAGTTGCTGGGCCCCTGGGGGGAACTGCAGTCTCTGGGGTTTGGGGCTTGGACACATCCCTCTGCTCCTCCTCCTCCTGACAAATAACCAACCACCACCAGCTGGATTCATCTTTTATTAAGCTGCCACCCGGAACAAAAGGGGAGAGAGCAAAGCCTGCCCTGAGACCTTTCCAACACCGGCACTCTCCGTGCCTTCACATCAAGAAAAGTGGATTTTCCTTCAGAAAAACCCCCTCAGAGTGTATTTAGATAGAGCCAGTAGTGAAAATGTCCCTTCATTGGGGAAAAAAAAAGTGAAACAGGGCTCCTACCGCTGTCAGAGCCTAGTCCTGCTTTCCTGCAGATGAGACAGGATGGACAAAGGCCACCAGCTGGAAAGAGCCTCCCAGGTGTGGGGGGCACGTGGGGATGGGATCAGCCCCCTCAGGTAATCCCAGCAGCAATAAACACAGACCCAGGGGCTCGTGGGGACCGTGAGGGGGTGAGGAGCTGGCACTCCTGCTGGGCTTCCAGCTGGAGGAAAGGTGGGGAAGGGAGGGGTGATTTTAGCTAAAAAAAAAGTCTCCTCAAGGCAAGCCCTTTTCAAGTGACTTTGTGTGGTTGAGGAAGGCTCTCCCTGGGGCTGCCCTTAGCACAGTGTGGGCTCAGCAGAGGAGGGCTGGACTGGACTGGACTGGACTGGACTGCAGGAGTTCAGCTTCCCCTGTGAGTGGGACACAGATCCCATCAGCCACCTCAGGACCTCCCAGTGGCAGTAAGGTGTAAGAGGTACAGTGTGCTGATGGGCAAGTGGGTGAGTGCATGGGCCTCCATCTTCCAGAAGCACTGAGCCAGCCTAAAGGATTGGGAGATGCAGCTCCATGAAGCCATCCCCATGTGCTGAGCCCATTCCCCCCTGCCCATCACCAGCTGCAAACCTACTGCATGGCACTGACTTACCTGCACCCAGTGTCAGGGGACAACTTAAAGGTCCCCAACCCTGCAGGGCTCACTCACATGGGCCCTGGATTTGGTAGTCTCAGCAAGTGCAACCCACCCCACGGAGCAGGAGCCATGTGCTGGCAGCAGCCACAGCCAAGGTTTGGCAGGGTGGGAAAGCAGCAATGCACCCTTTGGGGAGCAGGGAGGTGGGAAAGCAAACCTACAGCTCGCCGGGCTTCACACCAGGGGGGCTCTTGCCAGACCCAAATGCCTGAACCTACCTGGGAGGAAAAAGCAAATAAAAACTGACAGTGTCATTCGGTGCCTGCAAAAAAAGGAGTACTTATTTCTAGACAGGGTTTAAAGGCTCCTGCTGGACCCTGCGTGGGGCTGGCTGCCAGCTGAAAGGGGAGAGGAACAGAAGAAATGAGAGAGTAAGAAGAACCTGGCATCTCTGTTCTTAATTTATCATCATGGTAAGACTCGAGCACTGAGTGCAGCTGGGCACACGCTCCTAGATGGATTTCCTGCGCAGCCGGGGGTGCTGCCGGCAGCGAGGGCTGTTGGATGACAAAGTGCTCCCTGGGGAAGAGCCGGTCTGACCCCGCGTGCTCAGGGACACCTCGTCGATTTTGTAGGAGATGGAGTTGTAGTACACGGGGTTGGTGTGGCAGCTCAGGGTCTCGGGGTGGGAGGGCACGGGGCTGCCGCACACCTGGGGTCTGTAGCACAGGCACGTGCAGAAGGAGGGCACCGCGGCCGCAGAGTTGGCCGACTGGCGCCGCTGCCTCTCCACGTCCTGGACCAGCGGGATCAGGTTCATCTGGCTCGTCCTGTCCTCCACGGGGAGAAAAATGGCGTTGCTGCTCCGGCTGTCCTCTTTTGGCTTGAGGTGGATGTTGTTCCGGGCTCTCCTCAGCGACGCTCGCTCCTCGGCGTCCCGCCGCTCGTCCTCCGAGTTCATCGTCAGGAACCGCAGCACCACCAGGTTGAGGAAGGCGCCGATGACGGTCAGGCCCACCAGGATGTACATGAAGCTGAAAGCCACGTACGGGGGCTTCTTCTGCAGAGCCTCGTTCTTCTGCAGAGCCACAAAGTCTCCAAAGCCAATAGTGGTCAAGGTGATGAAGCAGTAGTAATAGGCATGAAAGAAAGTCCAGCCCTCGAAGTAAGAGAAGGCTGCGGCGCCGATGCACAGGGTGCCCATGCAGGACAGAAAGCCCACAAGGACCATGTTCTCCATGGAGACATGGGTTGTCCTCATGCCCAGACACTTCTTGATTTTCTTGAGCAGCAGCCGCACCACGGTGTTCATGCGCTCCCCCAGGCTCTGGAACATGACCAGCGTCAGGGGGATGCCCAGGATGGCGTAGAACATGCAGAAAACTTTGCCGGCATCCGTGCCCGGGGCAGCGTGTCCATAGCCTGTGAAGGAAAGAGGAAAAGTGGTGTCAAGCCCTCACTAGGGTTTCCAGCAAGGCTGCCCTGGGACCACAGGAGCAGTAGGGAAAATGGGAAATGACTCAGTAACAGATCTGCAGGCAGTGCTAATGGGGCCACGTGAGGCCACATCCATAAAATCGCACTTTTATGTAGGTGGAACCTCACTTGGCCTCTAAAGAGAGAAGGTCCCCTCCTGACAGACCCTAAGCTTGTCGCAGAGGCCACAAGGAGCCCTAGAGCTGGACGGGGGTCTAGAGCTGGACAAGCCTCTTGCAGCTCACAAACAATTCAGAGGCTATGCCAGTGCAGTGCCAGGTGTGCAGGGTAACCTTAGGGAGGATGAGGGTTCCACAGGATGCTGAGACAACAGTGCCAGGGTCACCCTGTGGGAGGGAACACACCCGGCCAGGACTGTCCAGGGGCACTGAGACCTCCCCTGGCACCTGCTTCTGCTCCCCCTGAGCACTCCAGTGTCACAGGAACCTTTGACTCTCGGCTATATGAGCACCCGCTGTGTGACCTTGTTGGACAGGAGTTATAGAGCCAGTCCCTGCAGAAGCATCTAAGTATGGGAGGACTTCTGCAGAGCCAGTCCGGATTTACTCCAGTGTCACCAAGACTCAGACCTAAATCACGGCCAGACTGTTGGGGAGGAGGGGTTGTGCTGTTTTAGATGCAGGGAAGTGAGTATTCATGCCATTGAAGCCCTGTCAGACCTTGTCCCGCAGACAAGGAGCTCAAGGAGGACAAGGTTTGCCTTGAATGCCTTCTGAGATTTAATTTCCCCACCTTGGTCCAAGTTTCAGAGCTGTGACTCAAGGACACACACGATTACACCATGAGGCATAACGAGGTATTCGCTGCAATCTTCCAGACTCCAGTGATTCTGTGCCCACCTCAATTACAGCAGCTTAACAGAAACCAGTGGCCCCTGCCCTCAGCAGATGAGTAACAAACTCAGTGCCAGGGAGTCACGTGGCATGGGGAGTAACAGCATCCAAAGGCATCCAAAGGCATCCAAGCCTTTCTTCTGAGTTTCTTTTATAAGAAACTACCAGGGCCAGAAACTTCCCTTCTGAAGGTGCCCACAGAACAGCACTGGCTCCTTCCCATGCTGCTGCCAGGGCCTTTCACAAACAGCTACTTATATTTTCAGTTTTTGCAGGAATTTGTGTGACTTTTGCGTGGAGAAGAAACCCTCTTGTTTATTTCTGTCTTACTCTAAGCTGTGCCTTGGCTTCACCTCTGTCCTTGCTGCCAGTGGGTTCCCAGGACTCTTGTGGAAGCTGACAGCACACAGTGATGGGGTGACCAGAGGAGAATAACCATGTTATCCTGGGCTCTGGAACACACCTCCCACTCCAGGAAACTCCTGCTTGGGACAGGGTTGAGGGGCTGAGGACAGCATCCTGCACCATGCTGTGCTCTGAGCTGTGAGCAGGCAGGAAGGCACCAGCTTCTAATTGCTCTGTCTGTTCACAAACCCACACAATCAAAAATTATGAACTTAATGCCTTCATGCCACATTTCACAGAATACAGAGCAGACGGGAGACTGCAGTGGCAAAAAACCCCTGTCAGATCCAAGCTTAATAACCAAGTGCAATTACCAGATCCCAGGCTACCAGATAATACAATGACAGCAATGAGGAGGTAAATATAATGATCCAGAAGAGCAGTAAGTGGAAAAACAGTTGTTACACCCTGAGAGACTGTTGAAAGAGCGTTTGACTGATGCTTTCAAAATGACAAAGGGAATTAGAAAGAGTAAACACAGCTACATTAACGTTAAAACTGAGATTTGGAGCACAGCCCAACATAAAGAGATCTGACATGCCAGTGTTTCAGAAATATGGCACCTGGGCTGCAATTATTTATCGCACAGGGCGTGTGAGAAGCGTAGCCATTGTTTGTCACAGCTGACAGGAAAATCATGTAAATGAAGCTATAACCTGTCAGGCAGTGATGGAGATTTTTGCTGAAGCCATTCACCCTTCCCTCCTGCTGGGGCCTCACCTGAACTGTGCCCTGAGCCCGCTGCTGTTTGCTGGCCACATGTGTTCCCAGCTGCACGGCCCCCATCCCATGGGAACACATGGAGACCCCAGGCAGGGCCTGCAGGGTTCCTGCCCCTCTGCCACCTCTTGTCCTCTGGTAACAAGGTGCAGTGATCCCATCAGCCCTTGTCCTGGGGGATGATGCTTTCAGCTACCAGAGGTGTTTCAAACATCCCAAGCCCTTTGGTAAGGCTGAGTCCTGTCCTGCAGATGAGGAGGTGGCTGCTGGCTGTGGCAGGGCAGGATCTGGCCTCAGAATTCCTGCCTCCAAAACACATCTGCTGACTGAAATCCCAGCACAAGCAAAGCACAGGATCCCAGCCTGTCCACCCCCATGGGATGCTCAGGGTGCATGGATTAATCAAAATGGATTAATTAAACAGTGCTAAACTCCCATGTGGCTAATCTCACCTAGAATTAAGGGAACCCTCAAACAATTTAGTTTCATTCTCTTGCAAAATTGAAGGCACTGGGCTCTAGTGTGGGTGAATGTGTCTGTGTGGGAGTTTCATGTGATTCAATCATTCCCCTCCAAGCTGACACCCATCTCTCTGCAGGTTCCCATGCAGGTAGAACAAGGGGCAGTGGCTGGTGGCTCTCTTGGCTCCCTGAAGCAGGTCTCACACAGCCAAACCTCTGGAGTTTTGAGCTGGCAAAGAAGCCAACAGTTCTTGCCCAGCTCTTCGCTCGGCTCGCTGGACACAGCCCTGAGCAGGGGCAGACGTGGTCCCCACCTCTGCCCTCCCACATCACTGCCAGCTTGGGCAGCTGCCTGCCCCGAAGGTTCCTGCAGAAGCTCCACGAGGTGCTGCCTCCCTGGGACAACACCGTGTCTCGTGGCCCCAGCCACAGCAGCATCCCTGGCACCGGGGTGGCCCCAGCCTGCCCATGCCTTGCCTTCCCCAGCGCTGGGCACTGGGGGTCTCACAGGGTCAGCTCGGGGCGGGGGCTAAAGAGATGTCTAAAGAGATGGAAGCCTTGCAAGGAGGAGACCTGCCTCTGCCATGTGGGCATCCCCCAGGCTGTCCTGGAGCTCCCGGCGGTACTGGAGGGGGTACTGCGGGGATGGAGGAGGGTGGGGTGCAGGGAGGTGGCAATGGAGGGATATGGGATGCAGGGGCGTGGGGATAGAGGAAGATGGGAGACGGGGATGGAGGGACACGGGGTATCGGGATGTGGGGATGGAGGGACACGGCGTGCAGCGGGTTGGGGATGGAGGGATGGCCGGGCTGCCCGCACTCACCGATGGTTGTGATGACCGTGATGGCGAAGTAGAAGGAGCCGGCGAACTTCCACTGGCGGCCGGCGCGGTGCGGCTCGGCCTGCAGCACCAGCCGCTCCAGCTCCCGGTAGTCGTCGGCGGAGAAGCGGTACTTCCTCCGCAGCTCCCCGCGCTTCTGCTCCAGCAGCCGCTTGCGGCCGCTCTCCGCCTCCGACTCCAGCGCATCGAAGACGGCGGCGCCCACCAGCAGGTAGGAGAAGATGCAGAGGATGAGCGCGGCCGTGCGCAGGTTCTGCCGCTTCATGGCGAGGGGCGGCCGCCGCGCTCAGCCCGCGCTCCGCATGGCCCCGCCACCGCCCCCCGACCGCCCCCCCGCACCCCCGCGACCGCCCCCCGCGCACCGCACACCGCACACCGGGCACCGCACACCGCACACAGCACACCGCACACTGTCCCCCGCACACAGCACACCGCACACTGTCCCCCGCACACAGCACACAGCACACAGCACACAGCACACCGCACACTGTCCCCCGCACACAGCACACAGCACACAGCACACAGCACACCGGGCACCGCACACAGCACACCGCACACAGCACACAGCACACCGGGCACCGCACACAGCACACCGCACACCGCACACAGCACACCGCACACTGTCCCCCGCACACAGCACACAGCACACAGCACACCGCTCACCGCACACAGCACACAGCACACCGCTCACCGCACACAGCACACAGCACACTGTCCCCCGCACACTGCACACCGCACACCGCACACCGCACACGGCTCCCCCGCACCGACCGCGGGCACCGCGCAGCGCCTCCGGAGTGCCCCGGGCACCGCCTCCTGAGCGCTGCCCGCACCGGCTCCGTAGGCAGCAGCTGCTTCGGTCACCGGCTCGCACTCACACCAAGGCTGGCTCCGCCGTGTCCCAAGCCCCCCGTACCTGGCACCCTGGGCAGAGCTGGCGGCCCCCGGCTGCAGGTGAGCCCTGGCGAGGCCGCGGTTCGTCCCGTGCCGGTGGCGCTGGTGACAGCCCCGTTGCCCCCAAAGCTGCCCCTGGCTGTGAGCGCCCAGGCTGGAGGAGGTTCTCCTGCCAGCACCTGCCCTCCTGGCAGAAAGGGCCTTTAGGGCTGTGTGGCTGTCCCGAAGTACCCTGTGGTGCCATCCAGTGCAGGCAGCCCTCGCTCCTGCTGCTCTGCCCAGCTGTGGGCAGGGAGTGCTGCTTCACGCCCAGGGCACTGAGGAACAGTGTTTGCTGTGTTACCCCCGTTATCTATCTGTGTCACCCATATTGTCTGTGTTGCCTGTGTTACCCATGTTATCTGTCACCAGTATTATCTGTCTGTGTTATCAGTGTTGTCTATCTGTGTTGTCTGTGTTATCTATCTGAGTTATCTATTTTGTGTTCTCTGCCTGCATTATCTGCCTCATCTCTGCTTTTCACAGCCGGTCACCAGAGCAGACAGTCTGCCTTCTTGTGTCCAGTGCTGTCTTAAGAGGGCAGAAAGGAACAAAATAACCAGGTTCATGGTTTCTGCTGCTTTCTTTGACAGGGGCGTGGGGCCTGTCAGCCCTGTGCTGGTAAGGAGGGCAGTGAGTGCAGCCTCCTCACACTGATGGGCTGTGGACAGCCCAGGTCAGCTCCAAGGAGTGGGGAAATTAGCTGGGGTAGGAGGCAGAGCCCACAAAGTGAAGACCCTGTTTCTCATTCCTGGTTTCCACAGCTTTTATGTAACTCTTATACTTCACTTTTAAAAATAGAAAGATACTTCTGAGTTGTGTGTTGCAGGAGATAGTATCTTGTTCAAGAAATAAACTCTCTTTTGGCTGGAAATAAAACAATGAGGCTTACATCCCTCTTCATCCATCTTGCTTCTCTCTCTGGAGAGGACAAGATGCTTTGGTCTTTCTTTGCAACAATGGAGGTTTGCATTGGACATAAGAAAAATTTTTTAACCATGAGGGCAGTGAAACACTGGAACAGACTGCTGGGGGAGATTGTGGCACTCTGTCACTGGAGGAGTTTAAAAATAAGATAAGCAGATGTCTGGGTACCTGCTGAAAATGCTCTGGGTACAGCAGATGCTCTCCTGAAGCAGGGGATGACTCAATGCCCTCCCAGAGCCCCTTCCAGCCCTGTCCTCAGCGTTTCCATGGCCAGTACAAGGGACACAGTGGCCTTTCCTACTGTAATTGTGAACTCTTTTTCACCCTGGACACTTGCCACTTCCCTCCTCCTGGCTGAGCCTCTGTGCCAGCACCATTAGTGAAAGTTGTTATTGGAGAAAAAATAGACTCCCCCATCCATCCATCCAGCAGCAGCAGCACGAGCTGTCGGTTTGCTGCTCACATCGCAGCGCTCACAGCCCCCTAAATCATGTGGCACAGCCTGTGCTGGAGGAATGTGTCTGGTTTGTGTTCCCTGTGGTGTGTTTGCAGCCCTGCTAACGGGGCCTGGGATGCCGTCAGACATCCCGACCCAGAGACGTGGGGGGGCTGCCTGCTCGAGTGGATACGCTTCACCTGCTGCTGGGAATTTTTTCCACTGGTCAGCAATGACATCCCACCTTGGAGATGGGCCCAGGGCTGCTAATTGAGCTCCTGTTGGTTCTGGAGGAAGGAATTTTTAAGGTGACTGCATTGCTGGGCGCCTGTCACGCATCTTTTAGGAGGAGTTCTGGAGCCTCTAGTGCCTCCAGTGCCTCACAGGTCAAATTCTGCAGTCCCCAGGTAATATTTGGAGTGTTAAACTGATGCTGTAGCCTGTTATTCAAAGCCATCTGCTCTGTTGGGCCATTGTAGGTTCCAGTGTGGAAAACCCTGGGAGATGCTCTCTACCCATGAGTGACAACAGGCACAAGGCCCTTGCCCAGTTTCCTTTAGCAGCAGCATCAATCTTAGCTGCTCATGGACTAACTAAATCCTCCACAGTTTGTTTCCAAACCCATGTCTGCCATGATAGATGGCTGTTGTGCAGGGCCAGCCTGTCCTGCCCCTCCTGAGGCACAGGAAAGTTTCCCACTTTCCCACTGCCAAACCCTCCAGTTCAACCTTTGTCTTCCCCCCGACTTCGCTGCACTCGAGGGAGGTCAAGCCGGAGCCACAGGCTCAGGACAGGCAAGATAATGTACTTTATCATTGATTTTCAGTGAGAAGTTGCATTATGAGATTAAATGTCTCGTTTTTATTGCATGGGGAGGCAGAGAGAAAGCGGGAGCTCTGAAAATAAAACCGAAGTCGAAGCGCTGTGTTTCTGTTGTGAGGTGCTTGTGACTGGGAGTAAAGTTGCCTTTTTTTCAGTCCTCTGGAGGTGAACTCTGATCAGCTGCTTCCTCTGAGGTTGGTAAACAAAGTCAAACTTCATCTGTGTTTAAACCAGTGCCTAATTAATGTGTCTAATTGGCCCACATCTACTAATTCCAGGCTGGCAGGGAGTTTATTAAAAAGCTTTTCTAGTTCTAATGGATTGAAATAAGCAAAGCTGCTTAGCAGTCTCAAATGAAAGGCACTAACCAGAGACCCAGTGGTGTGGGTCTGTCTGAGTCAGTCCCACGTCCCATCAGGCATCAGCCCCCTCCTTGGTTTTGGCCACAAGGTGCTCCAGCTCTCTGGGGGCTTGGGGACCATCCTGGTGTTCTCTGCTTCTTTTGGTTATTTTTAAACACCAAATTGATGCTTTTGTTTGCCTTAGTAAAAGCATCAGCTGTTCTGGGTTTAATGCCATTTAATACCGAGGTTATAGATAGCCTGGTGATGCCACGGGGTATTTTTAAAGCAATGGATTACTTAATTTCTGAAAAGTATTAGTTATCAACGTGTGAATGACAGCCAGCTGCAGCTGCCCAGATGGT
Source organism: Corapipo altera (assembly GCF_003945725.1). Taxonomy (NCBI): domain Eukaryota; kingdom Metazoa; phylum Chordata; class Aves; order Passeriformes; family Pipridae; genus Corapipo; species Corapipo altera. Next base: position 11,270,161 of record NW_020884893.1, on the reverse strand, counting down.
GTTTCCTTACACCACAACAGGCTGCAGGCACTGCTGGGCTGACCCCAGCCAGGCAGCACCATGAGCTGGGCACGGAGTCCCTGATGGGGCCCAGGCTGGACATAGCTGTGTTTACTTCTGCCCCATGACTCCATAAATCATCCTGTAAATTATCCTCCTGCTCAGCAGAGCTGCCTTGTCTGTGTCCTCTGGCCATGCTCAGGGTTACTGCAGGCTCAGTAATCTCATGCTTTCTCCCTGCTCTCAGAATTCCCACTGCCTCCCTCCCGGGGTCTTTGGAGCTCAGATGGCTGCAGGCACTTTGCTCTGCACTGTGATCTGGAAGCTCAGCAATGGAGTTAATGAAGTGTTGGATATAAACTGGTTGCAAGTGCAGATCACCTCCACGTGGTCTCCAGGGATGCGGCTTCCAGGTTTCAAACCCAGGACAGGTGGACACAGCTCCACATATGACTGTCTTCAACCACCTTGCCCAGTGCCAGCCATGCTGCCTCCTGATACCCCACAGCTCATTAGTAAGCCTTTCCAAAATACCCTTCCTACCCAAAATGGGTCCTGTAAAGGGCTGCACAGCCCCATCCTCTCCATCCTGCTCCCCCAGCAGCCTGATCTCCCAGTGGCTGTACACAAAGCAGACATGGGCTGGAAATGCTGACAGTGCTCCTGACAGTTTATGGTCACAGACTCTATTTTCAGCCTAATAAGTTTTTTATGTGCTTGGAAAACTGTCAGTTGAACATCAGCCAGGTAAAAAGTACCTGCCATAAAGTGCCTGGACCACAACCAAACGGAAAAGGTGCTGCTCTGCTTTGGCAAGTTCTTGATCTCAGACACTTTAGTTGGTTCACTTATTTGGTTTGAGGATCTTTGCTCTAATTATAAAATAATAAGATAAAAGATAAATGCCTGTATTTAAAAATTTGTGGAAATACTTACTGAGAGCCTGTTAAATCAGAGCGAGCAGCAAGTCTGGATTGGGGTTTGGGGGTGGGAGGCTCTGTGGTGCTGCTGCTGGTGCTGGGGTGGGCTGGTCCCTGTCAGGAGCCCCTGGATCCCAGTGATGAAGGAGAGAGGCTTTGGGAGCGTGTCTGGAGGAGGGTCCTGCTTCTGGGGAAGGTGAATGTGGAGATGAGCTGCCACTGCCACTGCAGACTCACCACAGAAATATGGGCATATCCTTGGCCACAGGGAGAGCAGGGCCTGATCCCGAGCCTGCCTCTGCTCCCACCATGGACATCACGAGGCTATAAATGACTTCCCTGCCTCACAGCCTCTGGGACTGCCAGGAAGGTCAGGGGTGGGGGAAAAAAGGGTCTGGGAACAAATTGCAAGTACGTGAGGCTCTTTCAGAGGGTTCCCCAGTTACAGCTTCGCCCCTTTCATACCAGGCAGGCCATGCCATGGCAGCCCTGCACTGGCACAGCCCTGAACTGCTGCAGGGATGCTGTGGGACACCCCTGGGGAGTGATGGGCTCTGGCAATGCTGTGTGGCACATCGCAGCCCATGGGGCACCCGGGGAGCACCGTGTGTGGCTCCAGTGCCAAGGGCAATAACCAGGTCCCTGCATCCCATGGCACCCTCCTTGCCCAGGTGCCACTGCAGGGCACCGCAGGCTGGTGGGGCAGGAGGCAGCACCATCCAGGAAGGAATGGTGGTGGGTCCAGTCCCGGGTGGGATCTGCCCGTCCTGCAGCCAGGGTGGTGCCCCCCCGGGGCTCTGCTTCCCAGGCAGACAGTTTACAGCAAATGGCTCCTCTCGGTGATAAAAATAACCCGGTAGGAAACAAACTGGCCCCAGCACTTCAACTGGGGAAAAACACATTTATTAGTAAAACTCAAGATGTCCTTTCCTGTTCTGCCTCTCAAGCTCAGGGAACCAGCACTGAGAGGTTGATTGAGCTTCCCACCCAGGCGCCAACTTATTTCAATGCAGGGCTTGATTCCTCCAAGCTGCATTTTTCTTCCCCTGCTAGCGATGCTCCACGGCTGCTCCCTGACTCCACTGGCCAGAACGGTTCTGGCTTTGGGGCCACAAGCGATTTCCCAGCTGATAGAGCTGTAAATGCCCTGTGAAATGTTCCCAGCTGCCCATGCCTGAGAGCACAGCAGGTTCCCTGTGGGGAATGAACAGAATGAAACGACAATATTTGTCTTCTCCTGCAGTGTAAGCACTGCACTGGGGACTTATTTCTTCCTCCACCTTAAAACTGCAGATTTTACTAAGTCTTCTTTATATGCAGAGGGTTTCCAGTTGCTTCTCTCCAGGCTTTTTTCTGGCAGGACTAACTGGGGAGATGAGAAGCATCCTCTCTGAATTACAAATACAAAAATGTCCCTGTGTATGCCTGGCCCAGCTGCTTGTCCCCTGCTCCAGCCCTGGGCCTTTCTTCCCAGCCACACTCAGGGGCTGTGTGGTGTCCCTGGGGTTACAGCAAACAGCAGCACAGGAATCACAGCTGTTCCAGGCATCAGGAGGCAGATCTGTCATGAATCAGTTAAAGGGAATCTAATTAACAGTAGGCTTTTCCGGAGGCAGGCAAGCCACCTGAGCTAAATGGAAAAATAAATCAAAGACTTCTCTGGGTTCTGAAATATTTAGTTGACTTTTAGGTCCTTTATTTGAGAGTCTCTTGGGGTGGGAGCTGAGTAGTGACAGGTGGTGATGCTCATCCAGGTACCCCCCAAGGCACCTCCACTCGGCCAGGCACAGACTCAGGGCATGAGTCTGGGGGTTCAAGCCTGGGAACTGCATGCCAACAGTCCCCTTCGTGGAGGCAGATGAGAGCTGTGAGCTTACCCAACCTGGGATTTGGAGGTGCTGATGTGACTGCAAGCCCAGTGCCCATCCTGTGCTGTGGCTTTGGGAGATGATGTGTCCTGAACTCCCAGGCTGAGTCTGCAGGTTTATCCATGAGACACCCTCTGCTCCTCACCCATGCAGCACTGGAAAGGAAAATAAACCCTCCTCCTGCCTTCTGTGCTGCTGGGTTTACTCCCACTGGGGCTGACCAGAGCTGCTGGAAGTAAATATTGGGATGAGGAGTTATGAAACTGCCCTGGGGAAGCTGCAGCATCCCGTGATGGGTATTGCAGACCCGTGGGGTTCTTGGGCAGCCCCAGGCTCCTGGATGAGCAGCATCCTGTGGGAGCTCTGCATCCCCCTCTGCCCTGGACTCTCAGCGTGGCACTGTGTGGCCTTCCCACCACTGCACACTTTTAAAGGGACATTTTTACCTCCAAAACCAAGTAACACTTAATTCAGTGAGAGTGTCTGGCTCTTGGCATCACCACCAGTGAACCTGCCCTGAGCTCTCCTCTGTGCCAGCACCTTCCTGTTGCCAGGACACCTCCTCACTGCTGTGCCTGGACTGGAGACACGGCGGTGCTGCAGGGTGGGCTGTGCTGGCAAGAGCACACTGGGAGCTGTGGTGTGTGTGGTTGGGTGCTTGTCCCCATCCCTGCTGAGCAGCACCTCCTCACCAGAGCAAAGGCAGCCAGGACAGAGTTAATCTGCCTCCTGTCCTTGGATGTCCTCTGCCCAGCATGGAAGCAGCCTCTCTGAGGAGAAGCTGTGGTGCCCCTGGGAAGCCTGGGAGCTCTCTGATGCCCCTTGGGGCAAACTTTTTGCCCGTGAGCCCAAACAAGCAGAATAATTTCATGCTGGCTGTGCTGTGCCTTGGCACGAAGGGCTCCTCAGAGAGCCCTGGATCAGACCTGAGTGTCTCCTGTTCATGTCAGAGCAGAGGTGTTGGGCAAAATTCAAACGATAGTTTCCTCCCAGGATGCTGGGGAGGCAGTGCAGGCACAGGGCAGCTCCCGGGGGTTTCTCATGCCCCGCTCCTGTGCTGGCACCTGCCTCAGCAGCGATGGGCACTGATGGCAGGGGGCAGGGAGGGCTTGCTGCCGAGGGGTATTTAAAGGGATGGTGTGAAAACGAGCACAACTCCTTTAGGGCTGGGCTCAGCAGGTGGTGCAGGCCGAAGCCCTGCCCGCGGGTGCAGCCGCAGTCGCTGTGCAGCGCTCATTCCAATGCGCGTTCCCGGCGCAGCCGCTGCCGGGAGCTGCCAGCGCGTCCTCAGCCCGCCCGCTCCGCGGGTCCAGGCACAGCATCACCTATTTATAACTGCACGCACTGCAGGAGCAGTATTAGACTGATGGCTTCACACAGTCACGCTAAGTGTTGCTCTGTTTCTGTGATTTGCTCTTCTTCTCAAGCTGTTGGTCTCCTGGATGCCAAAACACTCCGCATAGTGTAGACAAAGACTCTCACTTTTCATTTCTATTAAAATCTTCACCAGTAGCACCCAGTCCTTGGCATATTTACCAGTTTTTCTCAGGCCACCTTGAGTAATTGCATCTACTATTCCTTCCCAGTCTGATCGATATCCTTGGTAAATAACATAACCTGTCAGGCCTGTTATTACTGCAGACAAAGGTAGTTTAGCAATGAAATTGTTTTGCTGAAGAAATAAATACTTCTCACTGAATCTGAGGATGCTGTGACCTTTCATTAGTGACCTGAGTGACTCATCCCTTTTTGTGTGCACACTGCAGCCTCCCACCATGCCATAAGAGGTGTTCCACAAAGTCCCACTGCCCGGAGTAATGGGGAGCTGAATCCTGTGGGAGCCTCCTGCTCACTTCTCCTCCAGCTTCACACCCAGCCTGGGCCTGGGGGCTCTCACGTTATGGCAATGCCCTGTTTGCCCAGCAGGGACCCTGTGCACCATCTCAGTTCCACAGCAAAGTCCCCGGCAAAGTTCCCAGCAGGCCCAGCCCTTGTCTGCAGCAGCTCCTGCCCTCCCTGGCTCTGGAAATCTCTGGCACAAAGGTACAAGCCCCTGTTCTCAGCACAGGGCAGCCAACCCACACTTGTTTAACACTCAGGGCTTCACTGGCCACACCAACACCCCTGAATTGAGTGGGGGAGCTCAGTCATAGCCAGGTTTTAGCCAACCTGTGCAAAACGAAACAAAGAATTAATCAGAGTTGAGTTCCATGCATTTAACTGCTGCTGATGGTGATATTTTCTTCTTGTAGAGTGTTTTGCATGCCAAGAAAAATAGTTTTGCATTTTGGAGGAAAAAGGTAGTTGTACATCTGTGCATCTGTACATGTGCCTGTTATTTCTGCCTGACTGGCTTCCCTGGGTTGTCAGCTCAAAAGTTCTCTGTAATATAACAAATCTTGACTATGTTTGCAATAAATCCTCAACCAAGAGGGGTTTATTTAATGAAGCAAGAAATGCTGCCAAATTTCCATGCTTGATCCTGATCCCATTAATGTCAGCAGGAGAATTCCCACCATATTTGATTTATTGGTTGGGTCTAATCTGCGTAAAGGAGTTAAAAGTCTGCTTTCAGTTTCCTGTTGCAGATAAGATCATTGCAGATAAGATCATTGCTCCACAGTGCTGTGACAGAGAGGCTGTGGGAAAAGCAGACAGCAAAACAATCCTCTCATCTGATTTTAGGCACCTTCAAACCTGACAACACATAGCCAAGGGAGGGGAAGAAGAACATTCAGCTCATCACAAGCCAGGAGCCCAAAAGAGGTGATGGTTCAGGATGTAACCATGGCACAGCAACTCCAGTGGCACTGGCCCCCTCCTGCCAGCAGCAAATGCTTGCGTGTGGCCCTTCCAATGGCTGGCAGAGCTGCTGGGAGACAGCTCCTCACCTTCCCTGTCCCTTTACCCACTCTCTAAAATGTGCTGTGTCCTCCCCTTCCCATGCCACAAGTGGGGACCGGGACAGACCGGGAGCTGCCCATGCTGGTTGCTCCAGGGACAATTCCACCCTTCTGGTCCCAGGGGATAAAGAGCCCTGGGGAGGGTTTGAGCAGTCAGCAGTGCCCACACATTTTGAGCAGGTCCCCTGAATGTCCCACAGAGAGCAGTGGCTGCTCTTTGGGAGGGAAGGAGCCTCCCTGGCAGCCAGGGCAGGAAGGAGGGCTGAAGGACTGAGGGCTGCTTTGTTGTCCCATCACCAGCTGTGAAGAAGCTCATGTGCTAATGGTTGACCCTTAATTGCACACACAGCCAATGAAGGGAAGGAGCTCATTATCCCCCCACCCAGTTCACAGGGGGAAACAACATTGTCTGAGAATAAAGGAGACCGCAAAGCAAGAGATTAAAAAGAAAACAATCCAACCCCAAATATCTGAGACATCAGCCCAACACACACATCCTTACTGGCTTTTGCTGATTTGACAGATGCAAGATATAGAAAAATGAGCAGATTTATGGCTGCAAATGTCCCTGGGACTCAGAGATGCTTCTCAGGATACAGATCTTTAAATCATCATTAACTGTGATGTGAGGGGACACTGGAGAAGGTGGATCTGGGCACAGAGATGCTGAGGGCAAGAGCAGAGTTTTCCGGCACTTCCTACACAGCCCTCCCTCCCCAGGGTGTGGTGATGCTTTTTTTCAATCAATCATGCCAAAATCAAGCACTGACAGGGTACTGCAGCTCCCATGGGCTGTGTGAACCAAAGCTGGTTCTGTGGGGAGCTGTAGCACCTTGGATAGGATCCATGTGTGAAGATGAAGAGGAGCTGGACAGCTTTCAGAGGCGTGGGTATTCTTTCAGCAAAGGAGGAGAAGAGTTCAGAGCTCTGGAGAAGCCCAGATCTGGGGAGTGTGTGCAAGGAGTAGGGACCAGATCTGATCCTAATGTCCCAATCCTCCCTGGAGGATTGAGAAGAAGAAGAGATTGGGAGAAGAAGATCGCATTTGCAAATTTAAGCTTTTTCTTTGGGTTTCCTCTGGATGAGGTGGGAGCTGGAGGTTTTCAGGACTCTGCTGGACTTCTGAGTGGTGCTGAGCAGACTCTGGGCGCCGACCTCAGTGCATGCCTGTCCCAGATCGCTCTGCTGGCTGCCTGCAGCCTCCCAGCAGCTCCCTGTCTGCAGAGAACTGGGAAGCTCATCATCGCTGCCTGAACAGGCAGGTCCCTGCTCCAGCCCACCGGCCCCCTAATTCCCATAAAGCTTTAAAAGAAGCCAGACGACTCACAGCTGAAAGCAGGAGGTGTTTATTTGCACTTTAGACATATTAACAGCGCTGAAATCCAGCCGTGCTGGCGAAGGTGGGTCTGTGCGAGGCACCAACAGAGAGAAATGTCAGGCAAAGGGCAAATGGGGTGTCAGTGTGTGGGGACTGCTGCCAGGAAGGGGCCACCGTCTGCGGGTCAGCACCTTCACAGAACGAGCTGATTTAAACTCATAACCCACTTCCTTCAGCCGAGCTGCAGGAAGGGCTGTTATTGCAAATCACTTTGTTTCTCTGAGGGAACCGAAACGTTTGAGCTTTTCCTGGTGGGTAAACGCCCGAAGTGAAAAACATTCCCCGCCCCGAGGCAGAGATCCCCCAGCCCCAGCTGATGACAGTGACTGCCCTCACCACCGAATCCTGCAGCGCTGCTTCTCTGTCTCTGCACGTCTCATTTTTACGAGACACATCTCATCCCCTGGCAAGGCTGGGTGCAAGATGCAAGCACCCACCCGAAGGTTTGCAAACTCTCCTGGGATTTGCCTGCTGTAAGCAGCGGTTCAAGCTGTAAATAAAATCCCAACCAAAATAAAATCCCAACCAACAGCCTCCAAAAACTTTAAAATGCCTGTTTGTTGGTGTCTGCTATATGCTCTTCCAAAAGAGAGTGAGTAATGCTAAAAATCTTTTTACTTCTGCAAAGGAGGTGGGCAGTGGAGGATCCCACAGATCCTGAAACAGCTCAGTCACCCAGGAACAACTAGCCCAGGAACTGGCACAGCTTAGTCATGTATTTAAAACCTGATTTTTTAATGAATATTTCCATTTCTAAAGCACCTCCCCCCTGCAAAAAACCACGCTCTCAGCTGTCCTGTGATGCAAGTAGTGTCCTCTCCTTAGGTTAAAGAGGGAATCTTTTCTCAAACACATTCAGTGGGGGAGAGGGGATGCAGCAGGGGGACAAGGCATCATTTCCCCCCCCATCCTTCACTCATCGAGGAGCTTGATGAGTGTCCAGGAAGGAGGGAGATTTAACCAGCTCAGTCTGCTGCATTGGATGCTGGAGAGAAATATTCCCAGACTGGAGCAAACATGATGTTCATTTCTTTCCATCTCCGGGTGTACTGTAGGCAAAATGGTCGGGTTGAGTAGCTTTGCTCTTAAAACCTGGTCCCAGTTTGCTCTCCAATGCTGACAGTCCTGTCTATCCCTTGTGCCAGATGGGAGCCCATGATACTGCAGTCACAGTCTCTGCAGAAGAGGTGTCAGCGTGGGGGCTGCTCCCAGGAAGGGGCCAAGCACAAGCTGAAGTGGTGCATCCTTCATGTAGGGGGTGGCATTGGGTACCTCAGAGCGCATCAGAAGCCTCCTCCTTACAAAGAATTGTGCCCCCCTTCCTCTGATCTGCCTGGCAAGAGGTGTTCCTGCTGAAGGTGGTCCCCAGCTGCTGTCTGGCTCTTTGTCGGATGCTCCTTATCCGTGACATGCAGTCTTTGCCCGTGATCACGTAGAGCAGAGGGTTGAGGGCACTGTTGAGGCTGGCCAGGCCCCGGGTTACCTGGTAGGAAACGTAGATGTTCTTTGAAGCCTGTGTGCAGAACCCTTGCAGCTGCCAGACACGAGACAACAGATTGAGGTTCCTGAAGATGTGGTAGGGGAGGAAGCAGATGGAGAAGAGAACCATCACGAGAACCACCAGTCTGATGCTTCTTCTCCTGAGCTCGAGGTCCATGGTGTCATTCCTGCAGAGCACAAACACCACGTGGCAGTAGCACCCGAGGATGATGAGGAAGGGGATGATGAACCCGGTCAGGGTGACAGCCAAGGTGTAGGGCAAGTAAACGTCCAGCTTGTTGTGCCCCGTCGTGTCGTGGCACCGCGTCCCCGTGTCATCTGTCTTGCTGAAGGCAAGATCAGGAGCTACCTGGGCAATGACCCATGCCCAGACTGCCACGCTGAGCCACAGCGAAGAGGTGGCCCCCTGGCACCGGCCCCGTGCCTTCAGGGGGTGCACGATGCCCAGGTAGCGGTGGATGCTGATGCAGGTGAGGAAGCCGATGCTGGCGTAGAGGTTGAGGTGGAAGAGGCTGCGGGTGGTCTGGCACCAGCCCTGCCCGAAGAGCCACACTCTGCCTCGCAGGTAGTAGCTGACGAGGAAGGGCAGGGTGCTGACGTACAACAGGTCTGCCAGCCCCAGGTTGCCCACCAGCAGGCTGAGGGGCTGGCGGGCGCCCTGCCGGTGCCCCCTGCAGAAGTGCCACAGCCCCATCCCGTTCCCCGCCAGCCCCAGTGGGATCACTGTCAGGTACACGGCGGGCAGGAAGCGCTGGGCAAAGGCAGCGTCCACAGGGCATGAAGCCCCGCTGCCATTGCCGGGCCACGTGGCAGCAGCCATGGGGAGCTGCGGCAGCCCTGCCCAGGGGCAGGCGGTGGCAGGGCTCGGAGGAGCCGATGCCCACAGCAGGGTTGGCTCCAGCAGCGCCGTGCCCAGAGCCAGCCCTGGCAGCGCCGTGTCCTCTGGCACAGGCTGCGGCTGCCCTCACCTCCCTACTCCTGCTGAACCCGGACTGGCCTTTGGGGTGCTGGGCTTTTCCCCGGAGCATGGGGAGGATGTGGTGAGGGCGGCCCCAGCACAGAGCCGGGGTGACTGGTGGCTTCCGCCACTCCTTCGGCGCCTCCCACCAGCCCACTTCAGATATTTTGAGCCGGGCGCCAGGGACATCACAGCCCCTTGGCTATTTTGGGTGCTGTGTGTGCCTGAAGGGAGTGGGAAACGGAGCAGAGAGGTGGGAGAGGGGCTCTGCTGCAGAGATGTCTGATGAGGGGGGCCAAGGCTTTCAGCCTGTTCCTGTTCTGTCCCACTTGGGGTGAGAAGAAACGTCCCAGTTTTCCAGACCGGGGAGCTGGAAGCCTGCCCCCCATGAGCTGCCCTCACTTCCATTCCTGACAGCCTTTCTCCTGGCTCCAACACTCAGAAATACCAGCAGCAGAGTTAAGGCAGAGACTGGCAGCGTTCCACGGGGCTCATGCTGCTACTCCCACTCCAGCAGAGCCGGTGGCACGGGCAGTGCCAGCAGGCAGGGGTGTGGCAGGCTGCCTGCCCCCAGCATAGGCAGCAGTGACCCCATCCCTGCTGAAGAGCTGTCTCTGCACTACAGCTGGTCCTGCTGCCTATTTCTATATCCCTCCCCAAATACAAACCCCCTTTTCCCCCCACCTCCTTCAAGTGGTTTAGACCCATGCAGGGAGGACATGCAAGATGGGCTGTGACCTTCCTCTCCTGCCTTCCCTGTCGCAGGGGATGCCACACAGAAAACACTCAGATACTGTGAAATTGGGGTAAGAGCTAAAACCAGTGACCCCAAAGCAGACCCCAAGGAAAGGCAGCCTCAACTGCACTGCTGAGCTGCTGCTGCATAAACAGGGCCAGAAATAACTTATCTCCAAGCATGGGAATCGACAGGGCAGTAACCAGCCGGGTTTACCCTGGCAAGCCTTACAAAAACAACCTTGGGAAAACAAGTTCAGGTGAAAAGGGCTGGGCCCAGGAAGGGCAACGTCCACCTGCTTTCTGGGAGCTGGATCAAAGCAGGGGGTGGGAGGAGGCTGAGAGCTCAACTGCCAGTGGGGAGGAGGAGGGTGGGTCCTGCCACGCCATCCTGGCTGCCTGTCCCTCCTTGGGAGCAGCTGAACATCTCCACTGGGCCATCTTTGGGCACGGGAGTTCGGGGACAGGGCGGGGAAACCCAAGACACAGATAGGGGGGGAGGTGGTAGCTGCTTTTTGGGAGTATCAGTGTATTTGTCGACTTCAAAAAAGTGCTTGCTGGAGCAGATAAGTGATGGGAAATGCTGTCTGTTATTTCCTGCCTTTGTAATAAAATCTCGGCACTACAGGCATGATGGAGTGGCAGATTGTGGAAGCTGATTCCATGGGATGAGGATACACCTTTTCTGAGGTTTGCAGAGCCTCTGGTAGGTCTGTGCTCCTGGAGTGGCAGCAGTAGAGAAGAGAGTCCACGGGGGTGCCTCTCCAGGGAAGCAGTTCTCCATCCTTCCCAGCTCCCACCCCCTTCACCTCAGTGCACTTCAGCTGCTCCTGCAATCTGGGCTTGGGGTGGCACTTTAGAGCAGCTTTATGGAGGTGTGGAAGGGCAGCACGAGGAGAGGAACCACTGGGGAAACTGAGGCAGAGACAGCAGCTGGCTGGGAGGACTGCTGAGATCATGGGAAGGGTGGTGACCTGCTCTCAGCAATGAAGGCAAAACCTGCCCTGTCCACAAAATGAAGACTTGGAGCTGGGTACCTGTTCACTTGGCCCATGGTTTCACTTGCAATACAGGTGCTACTTCCAGCTCTGCCCAAGCATCCCACATCAGGATGCTCCCCTCCTGTGCCTGGCTCTGGCATGTGACAGTGCTGCTGCTGGCAGGGTGAAAATTCAGGGCCAAGACAGCTCCTGCAAACAGATAACCTGAGTGATGGGCTCCCAGGAAAACTGAAAAAAGGCCCAATTTTTTTAATTGAGTGCTGCGCTCTTGTGCTCAGTTTCTGAAAATGTTTTGCTTTAATGAGAGGCTCATCTGGCCCTTTCTCAGCCTTCCCTGTGTATTTAAAAATCATCAGTCACGAGAATGACTTGGAAAAGAAATTCTGATGCACGTTGTTTGCTCATGTGGTAGCACAGTTTCCCTTCAGCTGCTGCATGTGCTTGTGCCTAAATGAGCCGTGATCTGCTGCTCACCACTGGCTCAGGAGTGTGGTTGGCAAATCTGTGCTGTGTCTGTGTGCAGATGTGCCCTTAGGCCTTAAGGATAAGGGTGAATTTTTCTTCTAAGTTGGGGATTTTTATCTTTGTAGGTTACCAAAATCACCTGTGGATCCCCCACCCCAGCAGGCAATGACAGGACCCTGCGTCAGAGACTGTCATAAAGGTGAGCCTCAAATAGCTGTGTTTCCAGGGTAGCAGGGCTTTAGAGGGAATGGCAAATATTGTGAGACTGGCAATCAGATTGCAAGAGTTGCTTTCTCTGTGTTCTTAGGGAAAAATAACTCTGATTTATTTGGAAACATTAATTCATTATTTAGATGTTTTCTGCTTAGTGAATTGGGGAGAAGTGATATTCTGCAAGGAAAAAAAAAGAGGAAATTATAGCAGACGTGCACTGAGTCATTTGTTTGAGATGACAATTACAGATTGCTTCTTAAAAAGTGACCTTTTGATTTTGAGCATCACCCAGAGGTGGCTGGGCAGGATCTGGGAGGGGGTTACAGCCTTGGCAGCCCTCCCTGCCAACAGCTCACCCAGCCTTGGTGGCCAAGTCCCAACAAGTTCAAACAAGAACTGGCTTAAAAATAGGATTTTCAGTACACACAGTGTTTTATCCATGTCAGTCGAGGAACATGGTAGTTTTAAAGTCTATATGAGCCTTGTGTCATCACTTTTTTGGCAGAGCCATCACAGAGCTAAAAAAGCCAACCAAAGCTGTTTGCTCTGCGATTTGCTGCCTGATGGAAGTTCACCATATCCCCTGTATCAAACAGAATTAATGATTTGGATTCAGGCCGAGCACCAGATGATCACAGTAAATAATTCTCTTTGTAAGCAATGTTTTATTGCACAAGCAGTGAGGTTTCTTCTTGTTTCTTTCCCCCCACCCCTCACCCCCTGAAGTGACTGAAAGGCATCCTTGACTTCACTTTTATTTTCAGCCCTTGCAGAGCCCAGGGGAGTGGGTGAGCAGCTGCCTTGGCCTTGCTGCCTTTCCTGCTGCTGGTGAGGAAGCTTTTCCCTGGGCTGGAGAGCAGATCTCCCTCTGCCATTCAGCCTTTTGCCCCTGCACCTCCAAATCTGCCGCAGTACCAGTTGCCCTGGGTCGGGAGGATGGTCAGCTGGTGGCACTGGGGGAATCCCAGTCTGGGGGGAGCAGAGGTGGGCCTGGCAGGAGGGTGAGACGAGTCACAGGGGGGTTTGGGCACTGATTTTTAGGAGGCTGAGGAGAGGCATGGCCTGGGCTGTACCTGGGGCTGCAGACCCAGCAGCAGAGCAGCCAGTGCTGTCCTGCACATCCTGACACTGCCTGGAGACCTGGGCAGGGCTGTGGGCAGGGCTGTGGGCAGGGCTGTGGGCAGGGCTGCTCTCGTTGGCAGAGCTGGTAGAGCTGATGGCTGGGTAAAAGCAAAGGGTCATGGCTGAATCCAGGATATTATATACTCTAATAATGTGTTCAGTGCTTTGAGTGCTTTCTTACTCTAAGCAGCCTGAATCGAGGTGCTTCCAGGCTGCCCCATCCTGTGCCACTTTCCAGCTGGCCACGAGCAGCAGGGCTGGGCTCACCCTGCACCAGACAAGCTCCACACCTCGATCAGCACACCTTTATTTTTAGTTCCAGAAATACACGTCTCAAAAGTCCGTATCTCACCTGGACGTGTCACCTGCACCACTGCTCCTTGCGGCTGCCCCTCTGTCCCTGCGGTGGGACCTTCCCTCTGTCCCTGCGGTGGGACCTTCCCTCTGCACGCTGCTGCGAGGCCGTTAGAGGGCATTTGGGTTTCATTTTCCGTCGCCCACAAGGGTTACTGCCGAGGGAAAGCACAGCCAGAACCGCCGAGCAGCTCTCCTGCGCAGCTGGAGCAGCTCCAGCCCGTCGGGAGGCGGCTCCGACTCATCTTTGCGATTTTGTTTTCTCTTTCTCCTGCTTTTCCTTTGGCCCGGGCTCCCAGGGAATGTGCTTGGATGGCAGGCGGTATGTCTGGTGCCGCGGGACGGTGTCTCCGTCTGAGCTCCCCGCTCGCCGCAGCTCTGCCAAACCGCCAGCGCCTGGGAGAGGAGGGGGCCAGGAGGAGCGGGAAGGCTCGTGTTTGTTCTGGAGGGATGCAGGGAAGGTGAATTAGAGCTGTCAGCAGGAGGACCCTGCCCATGCCCAGGGAGGAGCCGCTGTTTGCGGGGTGGGTATCGTGGGCTGGCCGAGCTCCCGCACGGTGGAGCAGCTCAGCCTGGCACGGCAGTGACTTGTGGGTGCAGCCTGAGGTACCTGCTCCCTCCCTGGGGGGCCAGGGCGTGAGGGTTCCCTCCAGGGATTTGGGCTTCCAGGTGCTGGAGATGGCCTCTCTTGCAGAGCTGTGTGATGTGGTGGAGTCGCAGCATCACCTCTCCAGAAGCTCCACTGATCCAGGAAAGGACCAATTCCTGGCTTCTTGGGTGGGTTCATGCTTGGGGCAGGGTTTCCCCATTTCCCATTTCATTCAGCCTAAAAAACTCGGGAATGCTGCCCACTAACCCTGCCTGGGGCAGCAGGGTGCACAGAGGAGGCAGGTGCTGAGTGAGAGGGGGATCTTGTTCTCTATTTCCAGCCTCCTTTGCAGCCAAAGTCCATCAGTTCTTCTCTAGTTTCCTGATGGAAACTTCTCTAGTTTCTCCATCTTCACCAAAACCACAATGCCATAGGTTTGTGCCAGACTCTTTGCCGGGATGAGACGTTGGCTCCGGGATGAAACCAGGGTGGGCACAGCTACAAACGACCTCCTCTTCCCCTCTGGAAAGGCACAGTGCAGAATGATGGGGAGATAGAGCAGGATGTGGCGTGTTCTCTAGGTCTGGGGAGCAGGGGCATGTGGCAGCAAGGCTGTGTTACACTGTGTTCACACTGGGGCTGTGCCAGGCTAATAAAGGGGTGGCAGAACCACCTCTTGGGTGTGCCCAGGGAGCCAGGCAGGAGCTGCAAACGCATCTCTGGCCATAGGGGCAGACCAGGCTCCCCTGTGTGAGTTCCAGAGTGCTCCTGGATTCAGACATCCAGAGACGCCAAAATTCAGGTCTGCACCTGCCATCAGGTGTTTTCCAGGCTGAGTTTCAGGAGATGGTTGATCTGTCCCTGAGACGCTCTCAGCTCAAGGCTGAGGAGGGGTGATGGGGTGCCCGCACTTTAGTGGGGGTCTCGTGTTTTCGTGTTTGGCTGGCTCTGCTCTTCCCTTTGTCTGTCAAACCCGTTGCCCGGAGGCACCAGCTCCACCCTCACTTACCGCCGGGAACGCTGCGGGCAGGGCAGGGCAGGGTCTGACCACGCAGAGCCGCCTCTGAGTCTCCAGCCGGCAGTAGCGGTTCTGGTTGGAGACGCGGGTGGCAAAGCCCACGCCACAGGTGGCCGAGCAGGCGCTCCACTCTGTGCTCCACTCCTGGCAGGGGTATGGCAGCACTGGGGACAGTGCCCCGGGGGCTGAAAGATAAGAGAGGAGAGGATAAAGGGTGGTTGGAGCCAGGCTCTGTGCAGATGCCCTGCGGTGCTGCGGGCAGAGCCCCGCGTGGCAGAGGAATGCGAGGGGATGTTTCAGAGCCTGGGGTGAAGGGGCCATCCCCAGAGACCTGCCCGGGCATCCCCTCCCTGGAGGTGCCCTGCATCTTACCTGCCCTGGCATCCCGGAGGAGGTGCTGGTCCTGGGCTCCACAGATCCACTCGGGGCAGCACTTCCCTGGGATCTCCACACGCCGTGGGTAGGGGCAGTCCGGGGTGGGCAGCCGCACGTCCTCCTGGCACAGCGGGATGCAGGTGAAGCCCCCGTCCAGGCAGCGGCACTGCAGTTTGCAGCTGGGCTGGAAAATCTCTCCATCTCGATAGACCCGGCCGTTCACCTCACAGCCCTCCTCGTCATCCTCGACTGAAGTGACAGACAGGGAGCCCGTCAGGGACAGAGTGACAGAGATGTGAGAGGCAGAGGGACTGCTGGGGTAACTGTGGCGCTGGCACGAAGGGAGTGATGTGGGGGAGACACAGAAGTGACTGAGAGGTATGTGGGGCAGAATGGGTGTGCAGCAGCATGTTCATCACCAAACCTCCTCCCCTTCCCTACCTTCCCTCCTCATTTCTCTGTGTTTTCAAAGGAACAGCTCACTAGCTGGTGGGAACCCCCCTGCCCTTTGGCTCTGACCCTGCCTTCAGGGTTTTCAGGCTAGACAAAGTTTCTCTGAGATTTCTCTGCAGGACCCCAGGCTCCAACTCTGGCTGGGTGACTGCAGCATCCCTGGGACCCCCATGCCCATCCTCGCTCAAACCACCCCGAATCCTCAGTCAGAAAACAGTGCAAGAGCTGGCAGCAGCTGCAGCACAGCCCCATGCCCAAGCTGTGTGTAAGTTCCTCAGAAAAGCTGCTTTCCTAGTCTCAACCACTTCCCTGAAAGTGCTGTGGGATGCCTGCAGCCAGCTGAGGCCATGGGTGGAACTGGGGTGTGGGGACATCCCCGGCGGGAAGGGGCTCCCCTGTGCTCACAGTTGCAGGTGCCTCCTGTCCCGGCCGGTGCTGTGCTGTAGTCACAGACGAGGCCCTGGCTCTGGTCGCAGACGTGGAGGAAGTCACAGGGCTCCCCCAGGCGCCGGGCACAGATCTTGCAGCAGCCACAGCCATCCAGAACCAGGGGGGACCCGCGGGGGCAGCGGGGTGGCACCCAGGGGCAGTAGCACGGTCTCCGGCACAGCTGGGCACACACCTGTGGGGCAAAGGCATTGCTGATTCCAAAGGGGTTGGTTTTGGCTGACAGGGAAATCACTGGGACAGACAGGTAACCTCTCAATCACGAGGGCAGATTTTCAGTGGAGGAAGGCTCTGCAAATCCATGGGAATATGGTGAAGCAGCCTGGAAAGCTACTGTCCCCTTTGAAGGGCACCTATGGAAAACCAAGGAGAATCAAGGATGCTCAGCACTCTGCAAGATTGGGTCTTAAAAGTACCACTGCTCTGAATACACAGGAGGAGGATGGAGCTAAAAGGTGAAGATCCCGTGCAGTGGTGGTTATTTAACGAGCTCAGCAGCCCCGAGCAGCCCAATGTGAGGGAGGGAAAGCAGCTCACCCCATGGCTGCCCCTAAGGCAGTGGGTGTGCCCAGCTGGAGACGGGGCTTTGCAGGGACTGAATGCATGTGAGGAGGGCTCAGCACCTCACTCCAAACAGTCTTAACAGCTCTCATTCATGCCAAGAAACAGGACATCACATTGGCAGCAGGGATCTGATGCCAGGCAGACATCACTGCGTTCCTCCCTGATCCAGCTGCAGCCTCTGCCTGTCCCTGGCTGCAGGATCCTCACCCAGCCTGGCCCACTGGGCGAGGAGCCCAGAGATAGGCACGTTTCTGTGGACTGGGAGCTATGTTTTCCCTCCTGGCTAGACTGAGTAATCACTTTGGCAGGACTGTGCACTGCAGTCCTTTGCCTGCTCAGCCAGTTGTCTGCCAGGGATGTGCCCACAGGAGTTCACCTGGGCAGGGGGGTGTTTATCCCGTCAGCTCATCCTGCTTGCACAACCACCCTGGCACACCTTGCTTTTGCAGGCAGCACCTGTGCTCCCAACGTGTCATATCCAACAGGGCTGTTTCATACTGAGCCTGAAGCCAGAAGAGCTGGCTCTGCGGTTTGGAAGTGAATTCCTTGCCTGGCAGTCTGTGTGAGCCCCCTGGCAGCTCCAAGCCCCCCAGCAGCCCTGCTGCTCGGCACCATGCACGTGCTGCTGGATGCAGGGCCAGCACATGCAGTGCAGCAAACATGCAACCAAACCATTCACCCCTGCCCTGGTCCGGGTGTGTGTGCTGAGCCTGCTGAGAGAGCGATGGGTTCAGCCACAACGTGTGGGTTTTAGAGACCATTTTCCTTTCTTTTTCAGCTTCTCCCAGTGACATCAGGTCTGACATGATCAGTCAGACAGAGGAGGTAGGTACGGGTGTGCTGTTTCCCATTTGCAGCCATTCAGATGTTTTTTATGAGGCTGTAGAAGTGTCAGTGCCAGCAAGTGGAGATTAAATATATCCAAAATGGGCTGCGTCTTGTTCTGGTTCTGTCAATGAGCAGCATTATTAATGTGGCAGAAACCAGAGAGAGACTTGTGGCAGGGACCAAGGGACTGTCTGTGGTGGCCAGGTTTGGGCTGGCAGCACGAGGGCCTTTGGTGATTCTCACAAGCACCTGGGGCCAGAATAATTTCTCTGTCACAGCTTACCCAGACAGCCAAAGGCATTTTTCATCTTTCAGGAGGTTGCTATTACAAATCGATGTTTTAGAAAGATTAGCCAAGCCATTAATGCATTTCCCTCTGCTCCTTGTAATTTACTTGTCTTTAGATGACAATGTGGCTCCTATCAGAGATCTGAACTTTCTGGAAAAGGAATCAAATAGGCACAATGTTGCCACGACATCCCTGCTCGCAGAAGGTCTGCGTAGGGATTCATGCAGCAGCTCTGATTAACTTGGAGCTGAGATGCCCTGAACTTTTCAACATTCCTGTTCTCTGCACAGGCAAATATTTTCACACAGAGTCCAAGAGAAAGAAAAAATAATAAACCCACTACAACAACCCAAATCCTGTCAGAGGCATTGGCTTGGCATGAGCGTCCTGAGAAGCAGGGAAAGCTGAGTAATGCCAGGGCTGCTTGGCCACTGCCTCGGGAGCCTGGGCGGGGATGGAGGAGCCTGCAGGAGCCACTACTGCCGAGCTGCTGCTCGCTGCCTGAACATAGCACAGCCCAGAGAGTGGCAGGGACAGCGAGCAAACAGCACATTGCTGTCATTCCTGTGTGCTCCAGGGACTCACACGGCAGAGCCTTAGGCCCATGAACGTTCACACCCTGCTGCTTAATCTCGACTATCTCTCCCAAGCAGAGCTGTGCCCCCCCTGTAACTGCATCCACACAGCCTGGCCAGCGTTAGCCAGCGGGCTCGTGGTGACACCCCAGTCCTCCCTGCAAGACCCGGGTGCTCCACGGGTAAGGCTAAAGCTACCCCAGTGCCCCGTCTCCCTTACCTTGGAGAGGATGCAGAGGAGGGAGAGGAAGAGAAGCTGCTTCTCCAGCTGGAGCCTCATGCTGCTCTCCCTTCTGCCACTTCAGCACATCACCCCCCAGGCAGTTTGGAGGCAGCAGCGTGTTCGCAGGTTTTAAAGCCCGGAGTAGGTCCTGCTGGTGTTTATACTCTCCCTGCTCTGATGTCACTCACAGGCTCCAATATAAACATGAATAGGTTTGGACAAGCCTCAAGATTTCCTTTTTTTTTTTTTCCCTTTCTTTTTCTTTCCAGCCCACATTCCAGCTGCCATTTCCACTCTCCTCAAGGTGAGAATGTGCTTCCACCGAGACAGTGAGCAAAGGGAAGGGACACTGCGCTGTCCCTGGAGAGCAGGGGAGAGGGGCTGGGGAACCAGGCTGGTGGGGTGATCCAGCTCCTTGCCTGGGAGGGAAGATTCATGCCTCATCCTAATACTGATCAAGGTCTGCCCAAGCAGAGCCAGAATCTTCCTCCTGGGATTTGGAGGGATTGACAGGGCTGTCCCTGCTGCTGCCCTCAGACAATGCCATGGCCACGCAGGAGCAGGGCACCCACCCCTATATTTTGTGCTGAACCCAGTGCATGGCAGGCTGTGGGAGAGGGGTGAGATGACCAAAAGAGCTGGAAAGGGATTTGCTGTGGTGGTTGTGATGTGCTGCCACATCATCCCTGTCCTGAGTGGGGCTGCAGCCACCTAGGAAGGCTGCTGGGTGGGAGGGTTGGATGTACATTGTGTTGCATTGTCCTGGGTATGTGATGCAGGGAAAGCTGCAGTCTGGCTCTGCTGAATTCAAGCCTTGTAAATTCAAATTCAGCCCCTGAAGTATTATGATCATCTTAAGCAGTTGTGAGAATTAAAAATCCAAGTTTGGGGAAAAGAAGCAGGTGCTCAGTTATTGTCTCCCAATGCTTTCTCAGTCTGCCCTGTGTGAATTTTCCTCTTGGCTGCTGTGTCTGGGGCCACAAGGCTGGCTCTTAGGAAAGAAAAACTTAAGCATTTCAAGACCTCCAGGAAACAGCCCCTTCTCCATGTTTCCATTCCCCAGATCTTATCATGAGATATAAGAGGGGACTTTGTGAGCTCAAAGCTCAGAGGAAAGGCCTGAGTGTAAGGGTGCAGGATGCCCTGCAGCTCTCCCTGGCTCCTCTCCTGCACCCCTGCCCCTTTTCTGCAGGATGTGTTCTGGGGCTGGGAATGCTGCTCCTGCCCTGGCTCAAGGGATGGATCCTGGTGGCTGTGTACAGACTTTCCATGTCATTCAGGCATGATGAGCTCTGCTGCTAAATACCAGATACTACATGTTGGCAAACACACAGGAGGGGCTGGGTGCCATACAAGCAGAGCACTGAAATCACACAACTAGGAACGACACCCCATCCCTCCCTCCAGCCTCTTTTCCCTTCCTGTTGCTTTTGTGAAACAGGTTCTCAGTCACCTGAGCAGCAGTCCCGACCTCAGCTCTGCACTTGCCAGACCCTGGAACCCTGGGCATGGAGCAGGGAGGGCAGAGCTGGGCAGGGAGGAGCACAGACAGAGCTCTCCCATTACCACCTCAATTCTCTGCTTTGGTTTTGCTTCGTTAGCTGCAGTCAGGCTGTTAACGAGCTCATGGCAGCCTGTGGGAATGCCAAGCCTCATTCCAAAGGCTTCTGTCACTTATCCCAGCGCTGGAGCCTCCACAGGTTGGAGCCCCAGTTCCCTGCATCACCTCCATGCCCGGAGGTCTGACCTGCACTGGCAGCCCTGCCTGTGGCAGAGGAGGCACGAGGATGGCACTTCACTCTGAACTCACTAGCAGAGGGGTCAGTCCCCACTGACAGGTGCTCACAGCCCCACAGGTTTGATACTGAAGGTTGGATCTCATCTCGTGCTGCTGCTTTCTGCTCCAGGGCCAGTGCCCTCGGGCTGGCTGTGGCTCGGACAGACATCCCGGGGTGGCCCAGGAGCAGCCAGAGCACTGAGCCAGCCTTGCTGCAGGGGGACAGGCAGCTCAGTTAATTATTCCAGGCTTGTGTTTATTAGGGACTCCTGATTAATGGGCAGGAGTTCATTTCCCAGTTAGAAATCAGGTGACAGTGCTGGTGACAGAAATAAAAACTTCTCGTTGCCCACAGTGAGTGACTCTGTGAGCAGCCAACAGAGCCCTGTGTGAGGTCTCAGGGGGCAGCAGGGCACCCCTGGGGGAGGCTGAGGCTTGGGGCTGCCCAGGGGAACCCACTGGCAATTACAGCCCTGACACCTGATGCATCCTGGGTGCAGGTTTGGCTCCTTGGGGTGGGGATCCCTTCTCCACCTTCTCCCTCAGCTCTGGACGAGAGGGGACATTGCTTCCCCCCCACACCTGATGTCACTGAGGTTTAGACGCAGCGAGGTGACATCTCTGCGATGGTGTGACATCACCAGGAACCTGTCAGAGCTCAGGCAGTGACAGAGAGCCCGAGTCAAGCCTGAGTCAAGTCAGAACCAAGCAGCCAGATGGGGCCAAACCCACCATCCTGTGCCTGGCCAGCTGCCCACACTTCCAGTGGCATTGGCAATCCTTGGTGGTACCTTGCTGGGTTTTGGAGGTGCTCAGTGGAGCCAGCTGGAGGGGCATCCACAGAGTCTACCATGATCTGCCTTCCCAAAGAGGCTTTTCCATGGGTGACATGGGCTTGAGCGTCCCTGCTCTGGTCTCTCTGTGTCCCACGTGCCCACCCAGGTCTGTGCTGGTGCTGCAGGGGCTACAGGCAGAGCCTGGCACAGGAATGCGGCCCCTGCTCAGGTTTTGATTTGCAAAGCTGCACCAGAACAGCACATTAGCAGTCCATGTTATAAATACCCTCTGGAGCACATGCTCCATATGTGTTCTGTACCATACGTGTGATTTCAGAGCTGGTAATTAAGTCCATATGTTTTGCTCCATGGTTTCCATGGTACTATTGTCAGGTTTTTTGGGGGATTGTGATTTTTTTTTTTTTGTGGTCAGTTGTGCAAGAAAATAGTTGATACAGGGATCTGAATACATCTCCTTGGAGTTAGCCACTGGCAAGCTCTGCTGTTTCTATACAAATGAAGGAACTGCCCCAGTGAATTTACATTTTAGAGAGCTGAGTTTTTTCACGTGTTTGCCATTTAATGTGCCATCATGAATAACATGGCAAAGCTCTCGTTTTGCACACCTTGCTGAGCTGAAACTGCATCCATCTGGGATGGGTATCCCAGACCATATTCTTGTTCCATCCCTTTCCTTTGCTCGAGGCTCCTCTTCTTTACTTCGTGTGTGGAACCCCCTCCCTAGAGCTGTCTGAACTCCGACTCTGTCTGGGTGTCCGTCTCTGGCAGGGAGCACTGGGGCTCTCCTGGGTCCTGGCTGGGTCTGTTTGCCCTCACATCAACAGTGAAATCATGGGTCTGGGGTGAACCCAGCTCCACACCTTGGTGGGGAGGACATTTCCTTTGCTTCTGGGTACTCCTTTCTCAAATCCCCGCTGCAGAGGAGCAGGGCTGTCTGTGGAGCATGGACATCACCAGTGGCAAAGCTGGACAGACATCCAGCTTGGCAAAGCCAAGAGCCCTGAGCTGAAAAGGAGGTGCCCCAGGTCTCCCTCGGCTGTTGGACACTTTAGGGTGGCTGCTGGATGTTTTTCATGAGACTTCTGGAAACACCATGGCTTTGGGAAATTTTGAAATATCTCTGCTTTTGGCAGGATGGGAAGGTTGTTTCCTACCCAGAATGAATCTGGCTCCAGTTTCAAACAGCAAGAGCCGAGAGAGGTGGTGATGGCTATTTCCAGCTTTGTCTGGGCATTTTTATTCCCTCTGGTTCTCACACCTTAACTGGACAGCAGGGCCAGGCTGGAAGGACCAGCCACCCTGAGGGACAAGGGACAGGCCAGGCAGTCTTTTACCTTGAGGTCACTGCTCCCACCCCGGAGCTGGGATGGAAAGACTGAAAGTATTTACCATCTGGTGCCTGTCCAAGTGACTTGCAAGAAAAGAATTCAGGGCTGCTGTCCAGTTTCTGATGGCCAGGCAACTGCACCAGAAACCTCGGCTTCATCTGGGACCAGCTGACCCCTCTGAGCTCCCAGCCACGGTGGCCAGGGCAGCGAGGCAGGAGCTGGGCATTGCCCTGGCCAAAGGGGAATGGTGCCTGGTGCTGGGCACACTTAATTCTGCACCATTTCCCAGGCGTTTTTAAGTAGGTTTCATTAGAAAGAAACATTGACAAATGGGACTTGGGGCTGGTTCTGGTCTCGAAGTCTGACGTTGCCAAGAGGCAGGAGCTGAGCGATTACATGAGGAGCAAATGGAGCATCACAACAAAGGAAAGGCTCAACTTGGCCAAAACTACAGAGAGAGCTCATCCTTCAGACTGAGGGGCTTCTCATCAGCACAGCCCAGCCTTGCACCAGCTGTTGTGAAAGGACAACACTTTTACTTAAGAGGCATATTAAACCCATCAAACCCTGGGCAGTACTTCTGTGGGATTTTTTTTTTTCCCCTGCAGTCCAGACAAGAGCAATTCATAACTGTTCCCCTAAATTAAACATTCAGATAACTCAAAGAATAAGACTTTTGTAAAACAAAGCATGGAAACTTCAGCCAGATGAGGTTTTCCATTATTATTTGGAAAACAGTGTCAGAAATCATCACGTATCAAACATTAGGATCCTCTGGGAGTTTATTTTTGGTATCAAACATCATCAAACATAAACTCCCTCTAAAAAATCTCACTAGAAGTTTTATCTTTCAGACAAGATATAATCCCCACATCCTGACCTTGTGTGGTTAGTGAAAGACCCTTGGTATTTTTCATGGACCTGCACAGCTAACTCATGTTTCCTGATCAAATGGCTCATTCTTTTTGACTATCTCTGTTTTTCTTGTGGTTTCAGGCTAAAATAGACAATGTTTTCCCTTCTTGTCTTGCTCAAGGGTGCTGTGTGTTCTCAAGAAGCTGCCATGTCCTTTGCAGCACCGAAGAAGCTGCAAATTGAGGCACACACTGAGGTACAGCCAGTGATGGTTTTAGGTCTCTCCAAACTCACCTTGTCACTGTGCCAGCTCTGCTTTAGAAGGGGGGATGTTTGGTGATGTCTGTGTTTCCTTCCAGCCCTGTTCTCTGTGACTCTGGTAAGACTTTGGAGGATGCAAGTGCTGCATCCATGAGGCAGCTGGTGTTGTGCCTGGGAAGTGTGTGGTGCTGAAAGAGGTTTGGGTGACACAGGTTGTGTCTGTTCCCAAACATCACAGCCCTTCACATCCCCAGGGCTGCTCTTGGCTCAGCATCAGCAGGAGCAGCTCAGGATACTGGTGGATCCAGGATGCTGGGACTGTGTGGAAGGAAGGGAGGGTAACGACCAGTGTTGGGACAGGACAGTGCTGGGGAGGGGACAGTGCCCTGGGGCAAAGACAGCCCTCCTTAGCTGGCACATCAACCAGGCATGTTCTGCAAAGCCCTGGGTGTGGCTGGGACCTTCCCAAAGGCATGCTGGGCACTGCTTGGCATCCTTGGCTGGAAGGAGCCTGGCTTGTGCAGGGAAGGGCCTTTCAGTGTAACCATTGGGCACATTAGGAGGCTGGGCTGGGGAGGACTGAATGGCTGCCAGTTCACCTATTCACACCCAGCACTTCAAAAACCCAAATGTCTGGTCACCACCCAAAACCAGCTGGCAAGGGGACCTGCTGCTTCTCCCCAGGGCTCATGCCAAAGGCTTTGCAGGTGAGTCTCATTTCCTACCTCCACCCCAGGGAATAAAGCAAGGGTTGGGCTTGCTCTCCATCTCCTGAGCAAGACTGGAAAGGCTGAGACCAGTGATGCTTCCATGTGCAGAGGGGTGCCAGGCCCCCACCCCTTCCCCATGCCCCCTCCTGATGCCAGAGGCATCTGGAGACATTTGCTGAGCATGAACTTCACATAAACCACCTCCTCTTGTCCACAGCCCCAGTCAAGTCAATAAAGACACCATTGAAACCTTTAGTGTGTGTGTGTGTGTAGGATCCAGTTGAGAAAAACAAGCCTCTCAGTCTCACCATGGTTATGAAAGCAACGATGTCGCCTGGAAAGTATGTACCAGGGAGCAGAGAGCTGCCTGTGTCCAGGGGTGAGTGGAGGAGATGGGCACCAGCTCAAATATGACTCAAAATCAGGGGAAATTATTTCTGATGAACGTAATTACTTCGGCTCCAGCCCTGATCAATATGAGGAGCTAAAATGCTCATAAACCGGCCGAGAATGCGAACTATGCAGAATGATTTGTAAAAGGTGTTTGGCTGGGCACGCTCTTCCCCAGCTGTCGGGCTGCCCAGGGACAGGGTGACCTGGTGCCATGGGAGGTAGGAGAGCAGTGACTTGCTAGCAGCAAACTGGTGAGCCCCAAAATGAGAATCCCCCCTGAAGGAACAGGGAGGGGGCTGCCTCGTGCAGGTCTGAATCTAATTAAAAGCAACCGGCCTGCTTGGCTGGGCTTCTGTGCTCTGGCTACAAAGCAAGAGACAGGACTGGCCCTTTACAGGCTTATGCTGGCCCCCACAAGGGTGGGGAGGTTTCAGGGGGCTGGCACCCAGCACAGCCCAGGCAGGGGCTCTGCGTGGGCACTGAGGGGGCAGTGGCAGGACCACAGGGACGGAGTTGGAGGGGACAGTGTCCTCAGACTTTATGCTGTCTGAGCCCGAGCTGTGTCAAGTGTGGTGTCAATTTGCACAGGAAAAATGCTCCTTTTCCAAGGGCGTGGCTGTGTCTTGGGAAACTGCACCAACAGAAGCAGATCAGGAGGAGGAAGCTGGAGTGATCCCTGGAGATCAAGGCCAGGTTGGAGATGGTAAGAATTTTCCTCCTGAAAAAGCAAGTATAGGTGTGGGGGAAGGTGTCCTGGGGCATGGGGGTCACCCATGGGTGGTTTCCCTGGCATGGTGAAGAAAGGGTAGGAGAAGGGCTGTTAGTCTCATTTTTGTCCTGCTCTTCCCTGGGGACACTGGAGAATCCCACTGTGAATGCCTCCCACCACCCAGGCTTTTTCTCAGGACACATCCCCAGAAACCATAATGACAGAGAGGTAGAAATAGGAAAAGAAGGTGAAGAGAGCCCCTGGGCTGGGAGCTACCTGTGCCCTGGCAGGAGGAGATGGGATGCTGAGGGCTTCACCTTCCCACTTGAGCTGCTCTGCAGGCTCTGAGCTGCTGCTGCCCATCAAACAAACCGATGTCTGCAGCTTCAGTGGTGACAGTTCCAGCTTCAGTGGTGACAGTTCCAGCTGCAGTGGTGACAGTTCCAGCTTTATCTGGCAGGGAGGCTGCAAGTTACAGCCACTGCCTGATGATGCTATTGCTACATCACTCCCACAACACACTTGATTAACAATTGCAGGAAAACTCACTGATTCTTATTGAATGGGACTCTGCTGGCTTTCAGCCACACAAGCCCTGCCTGTGTGAGGTCCCTGCACCTACAGCCCTCCCAGCCGTGGAAAGGGAGACTGTTCTGGAAGTTTTTCCTTTTCTGACTATATTATTGATGATTTTCTTGAAAAGAGGAAAAAAAAAGGCAAGAAAAGCCTGTCTGTGACTCGTGACTCACTGGGATGTGTCAGGCTCTGGATTAGCATCTGCTCATTGTGAGCTGATCCCTGCCACTGTGGTTTGCCTTTGCCACTTGCATAACCGGTCCAGTTCTGTTTCTGGCACAGAGATTGGCACCTCCCTGGCTCTCACCACACCAGCAGGAATGACTCCTTCAAGGAGCACATTGTGGCAGCCGGGCTGCTCCTCTGCCTGCCCTGCCGGCCTAGGCTGCGGGAGATGTTTGGAGGTGCTGTGATGATTTGGCTGCTGTGCATGCTGTCCCTGCTGCTTTTCCAACATTAACTCCATCTCCTTCCTGGGGCAGGGAGCTTCCCAGGCCACGTGGAGAAATCCTGGGCTGTGATTTTTCTGGAAACCACATCTAGCACAGCGTGGTTGGGGTTAGGAGAGCCCTTTCCCTGGCATTTGGCTGCACTCTCCACTGCCAGAAGCTGACCGCACTCAAACCCTGCTTTCCTCTGCATCCCGTGGTCCTGCTGAGCTGTGGTCTGCTGCCTGTGCAGGCAAGGCCACTACTGCTGGCCTGCCACCCAGAAATCATGCTCTGGATCATCTGTGTGGGAATTAAACGCAAACACTTCACAAACCGCAGTCCTTGAGCACGAGGCAACGAGCCGAGGGCTGGCAGAGACAAAGGGAAGATCTGCCGAGCTGGGATGGCACGTGCCAGTGGAGAAGGGACAAGTGCTCTGAGTCCGGGAGACACCAGCCACCCTCTATGTGCCACAGTTGCCCAGTCCCATGTGTGATCCCTGGCATAGGTGGTGCTGGGCATGAAAGCCTTGGAGCAACTTCTGCTGCAGAGCAGTGCCTGGTCCAGCAGGCTGGCTCTGCTCAGCCCAGGGTCCCTGCAGCAGAGCAGAGCTGTGCCTCCAGCCTTGGCTGCTGCAGCCTCTCTCCCTAAACCTGACCTGACGGTGCTGCTGTGCCTTCCCCTGCATTGCACTCACCTTGTGCCTCCTTTGATGGCACCAAAGGTGCTACAAGTCATGGAGAGGCAGCTTGAAGGTCCTGTGGTGTCATGAAGCTTCTGCTTGGACCTGGCCACATCCTCCACAGCCTGGTTGTCCTCCCTGTCACCACGCAGGGCCATGGGCACCTGCTTCGAGCCAACTTTCCTCTCCCAGGACTTGTCTGCAGGGTGAGAGCCCAGCCTTGCTTCTCCTGCCTTCGAGCCCTGGCCCCTGGAAACATCTGAAAGGAAATAGCTGAAGGTATTGAAAGGGGAGGCAGGAAACGCTCTGAATATTTTTTTTTTCTAAATATAATGACACTAATGTTGCTTGCAGTGTTAAAAATAGAAGTCAAGAGAACCTGCCTTTTTCCTGTTTGCTTTCAGCTCTCACTTTCCTGCCTGTCTCTGCATTCTGGGGATCTGCATGAAAATAAACCCAAGAAAGATCCCAGCAGTGTGCAAAGCAAAGCCAGATGGGTTTGGCCTCGGCTTCAGTTTCCCCAGGCGGGGCCATGCTCTTCTGTGTAGTGTGGGGAGCTTGAGGTTGTGCACTCCCCATCCCCAGCCACTGTCCCCGGGGGCTGTGGTGGGACCACACACTGACCCCCCTGCTGTGGAACTGGCCACTCTGGCTGGGAGGGTGGCCACCCTCCTCCACCCCATGTCCTGGCTCGGGTCAGTCTCCTGCCTTTCCCAAGTGGATCAGTGCAATGAGTGTGCTCTGAGCAGTGCTGCTGCTCTTCCTCCCATGGCTGACAGTTCTGTGCTCTGTTGGATCTGCCAGTAGAAGCCCTGGGAAAAATCCCCCTGTTCCCACCTATCCTGCTGGAGATGCTTCTCCAGATGCCTTTGGCACATCCTTCCAGCTCACACTCCATATGCCCATTCCCAGATCTCCCTCCCAGCCTCCTTTGATGCACTGGGAGGATTTTACTGCCAATCTCCCACCAGCTCATTACAGGGCAGTGGCCATCCCTGAATTCCGAGGCTGATGGATCCAAACTCACTTTGGCAGCAAGGAGCCAGAGCAGGGCTCCCAGAGCCTGAGGGATGAGGTGTGGGAGCCAGATCCCAGCCCTGCATGGGGAAAAGAAAAATGCTGGAGAACAGCCAAGTGGCCAGGGAGAGACTGTCTGAACAGCACGGTGCCTTTAACCGGGGCAGTGGTGCCGCACCCCGGGTCAGCACAGCCGCCTGCCCGCTGCAGGTGTTCACATGAGGAGCTCGGTGCTCATTTTTCAGCAGAACAACCCAGGGTGTGCGTGTCTTGGATGGAAGCTGCTGCCTGATTTATTACAGACCCAGCTCGAGGTGCCTCGGGAGAGCGAGCCCTGGCAGAGGATGAGAGGCGGGCGAGCGCAGGGATGGATTGCAGCGCACAGAATGCTGCCTTGTAGTGAGACTGCCTGGAATGCACCGGAGCCGGGAGCGGGAGGATGAATGAGTCCTCTGGCCTGGTTTGCATTCCTCTGCCCCCCCCCCAGTTCCTTTCTCGAGCTGGTGAAGGGGGTGGGCGGGCAGCCCTGGGCTCTTGGTCTGTCTTGGAAAGCCACAGGGCAGCCAAGTGCTGGCTGGGAGTGCTGCTGGCACTGTCCTGGCCACATGGAGCGTGCTGGTAGTGCAGGTCCTGCTGCTGGCTTGCAAGGCATCCCATCCACAACCCATGTCTTTGATGTGAACACGGAATGAGACAAAGCACTGATGTCCGAGGAGGAGAAAACAGCCCTTGGAAAGGAGTTTAGCCATAACTTGTGTGTTTAGGTGCTCACCCTTTTCACCTGGCCATGCTGAGCAGATGCACTGAAGATCCTCGGGGCGGAGGACAATGAACCTCCTTAGGGGACCACCCGCAGTAGTTGGTTTTCCCGCGGGGCTTGTGCTGCCCTGCTGAACCGGGACCCATCGTCCAGCATCGCCGGGGGACCGAGGGGCTGGAGCCGCGGGCGGGGCGGGCGGTGGCGATGCCGCGGCCCCGCAGGTCCGATCCCGCATTCCCTATCCCGCATTCCCCATCCCGCATTCCCCATCCCGCATTCCCCATCCCGCATTCCCGGCAGCGCACGGGCTCTGCCTCCCTCTCGTGGCCGCTGTGCTCGGGTTCGCCGGGCGTTGCGGGGCTTCACGCCTTGCCCCGGGCTCCCCCGCTGCCCTGCCCGCACCCCTCCCCCGGACCCCCTTCGGCCCCCCCGTGCCCCTTCCCTGGGCACGGGGCATAATCCTGCCCGGGGTTATCCCGACACGGAGCCGCGGTTGTGAGCGGGACCCACCGGTTCTGTCTCTGCTCCAGGATGCTCCTGGACAGTCACCTTTTGCTTTTAAGCAAAGCCTTTCTGCTGCCACTGGGGCAAAACTCTTTAGAGCCAGCCTTGCATTACGCCTGGGGAATGGCTGGAGACGAAGCCAACCTCACTAGACACAGCTGCCTAAAAACTGAAGCTGTTTCATTCCCAATAATCTGTTTTCAATTTCTTCTGCAGCCCTTGAAGCCAAGAACTGAACAAAACAAGAGCTCCAGGAGATCCTATAGAATATTAATTGGGTCAGGGCCCTGGATTAGATAAATTAAAGCATCTCCAGATGCTCCAGAGATTTCCAGCTTGACACAGTGAAGATCAGTTTCTCTTCAAACATTTTTTGCTGGAGCAGTGGTCATGACCAATTTGCCCTGGGGCTTATGGCCACCTTTGCTGGGACAGCAGCCAGGCAGCCCCCTGGGAATGCCCCAGTAGCACCAGCTCTGCCAGGAACCAGCACTGGAGAGATGGGTGGGAGCACCTGGCAATTCTCCTTCTCCCTCTTCTTCTCCCCTTCACCTCCCTTTCTCTGTCTACCTGCAATATCCCCAAGTGTTGATACTTCTGCTGGTGCTCTGTGAGCCCTGTTTGAGGAGTGAACATGTCCTGGGACCAGAACAATATGTGTGAGTATTGTGACCCTCAGTTTGGGATCAGCTTCACTGATCAGATGAGATCAGATGATGCCAGACCCTCACTGGCATCTCAAGGTGTGTGATCTGGACATCTTGAGACAGCAACCTTGAGCTGGGACCAGTTACTGCTCTGCTCTCCAGATCCTAAATCAGAACATGAAAATAAGTCCTCTATCAAAGCCACCTACAGGAAGGGTGGAGCAGTATCAGGGATGGACCAACCCTGCTGTCTGCCAGATTTAAGGGCTCCACATGACCAGAGTGGGAGAAGGGTGGGGACAATCCCCCAGATTTGCTTTGCAGGATGTGACACTGCAAGTGTCAGAGCCCTGAGAACACTAATGACCCTTAATGGCCCTGACCAGCCTCACCTGCCCCACACCCATGGGCCCAGAAGCTGTACTTAAGCTCAGATCCAGGCCATGGGCTCTTGCTGTGCTGGGGGAGTGCTGGCTCCAGTACAGGCACAGTGGTGCCTGGCTGTGGGTCTTTTGGTCCTGAACTTCACCTGCTGCTTGTCTTCCTGGCTTGGTGTCAGCCCTGCCCCATTGCTATGGACCTGCTGGTGCTCCTGGCCCTGATCTCAGCCCTGGTGGTCAGACTGACTTCCTGGCTTGACCTGGGGCCTGCCTTATCACCATGACTCGCCTTATGATCTGCGCTCATGGTTGGCCCTGGCTGCTGCCTTTTCTGGCCCAACACCTGTGTTTGGGCACAGATACGAAGGCCTGGCCTGGCCTGGACTGGGGTGCAGATGAAGGTATGGGACAACAATGTTTAACCCTTGCCCACTACTCCTGCTGAGGGGACCAGGGACCCCCTTCAGCTCTGGCACTGCTGTGCCTCAACCTGAGCAGGATGGTTTGCTCAGAGCCTGTACCAGTGGAACGACCAGAGTTCAATCCCTGGTGTGGGTTTGGAGGATGGAATGCCCTCCTTCCCCCAGTGCTGAGGGGCCCAACAGGGGGGCTGACCAGCCCTGCTCCCATTCCTCTTCCCCCAGTCCCATCCAAAATGACTGTGTGATGAAGGGCTGAGAGCTCAGCTAAAACCCCTGAAGAAGTGTAAAGCTGATCCTGTGGATCCCTGGGCTGGGGGGAACCCACAATCCAACAAACCAGGCTACAGAAGGTGTTGCCTGAGCACCCTGTGGGGAGGTGAGAAGTCACATTGGGAAGCTCCCAAATTCCCCTGGGCAGGGGAGCTGTGTTGTGGGCTGGGGAGATTTGGATTTTCCTGCAGAGACAGCAGCATGGGCTGAGGCTGTGATATTAAAAAGAGTCTGAGGGGGGCAATGTTATGCTGATTATTTCTATTTCCTGCTGCTCAGCCCCATCTGAATTATCTCTAAGAAGGTCAGATTTGGCAAAAGCCTTTTCCTTTTTTTTTTTCCTTTTTGCCATTGCAGAGAAGATGGGATGCAAGGTGCTGAGCTGTGGCACCACAGCCCTTCTGAGAAAGGCTGTCCTCAGCTCCTCTCTGTCCTTTAGTGGTCCAGGTCGCAGTGTCTGGTCGTGTGCTGATAATCTAATTACCTGCTTATGCTGGGGGCTGGAGAACAGCTCAGCTCCCCACAGTGCAACATGTGCTGCTGAAGTCTGGGCATGCAGAGTCCCCTTGGGTTGGAGAAGCTTGTTCCTGCTGGTCACAGCTGCCACCTTGCAGACAGCACCCTGGTCAGAGGTTTCCTTTGGGATCCTTGTTACTCTGCCCAGTGACTGCAGCTTTGAGGCAGTACTTGGCCATGGAAATGGGGTGACACCTGACCCAGCTTCTTTGCTGGATGTGGCTGTGAGTTGTCTGTGAGGATGAAGACCTGCTCCCAACACAGCTCTGGATAATGGGGGGAAGGGCTGGGGAGGCACCTTGGGTTTGGGCTGAGAAGCTCTGCATACGTGTAAAACTGCACAAGCCCTGGCTCCCTGGGCCCTGCCTTGCACAGATGCAATCAGAGGTGTCAGCCATGTGTCTCTCGGTCCTCGTTCAAAAAGTGGACTTGAATAGAGAGGTGTTAACTGGCCCAGCTGGGCTTGTGCTCAGCCTGGGAGCTGCATCTGTGTTGCCCTGCTTGGTGACCCCTCACTGGAGCAGAGAGGGCATCCTGCTCCACGTGGAATTCCCTCGAGAGAAGTGCTGCAGGAAGGGGTGTGGGGGATCTGTGTTCTGGATGGGGCCTGGCATGCTTCCCTCCGCTCCTCCCCAGCAGGTCCCAGTGCAATGGGCTGTGCTGTGGACTCAGGGTGCTCAGGGCCAGACTCAGAAGGGCTATTCCACCTCTGTGGGAGAGGGCAGGAGGGTCAGAGCGGGGCACTGGGGTCACGTTCCAGCCACAGTGTGGACACAGCAGTGCTGTTCCTGCGAAGGTTTTGATCTGCAGCTGAGCTGTGCCTTTTGAGATGGTGCCAAAAAACCCTAGGAGGGGCATGTTGTGCCAAGCTGGGGTGAATCTAGGTGCAAATGGTCTCTGTTGGTGTGTGGTGTTTACAAGGAGGGCAGCAACCTGGACAAACAGGGTGGCAGAGCTGCACTGCTGAGTCAACTGCCCTGTTACACCCAGCCTGGAACAGGGATGTGTTTATTTAAGGAATGACATGAGAGGAATGTGTTCCCACCTCCTCATTGATGGACATCAATAAGGGACCTGCCTGGGACCTGCCCCAGCACGCACAGGGACCCACTGGGACATGCTGGAGCATGCCTGGCTCACCTGCTGCTCTCATCTCTGGATTTCCCTTTGTGAAAATCGGGCTCAGGGCAGGGAGGGACTGGTGTGTACTTGGGCTGGAGTCCACCAGTGTGCAGGGACCAGGAGGGTCCCCTGTCATGTCTGATGGAGGTCTGGGCACTGAGCCAGGCAGGAAGGGGGACCTCTTATCATCCCAATGCAACAAAGCCTTTCCCCATTGCCTGAGGCATCATCAGTTGTGCTGAAGGTGGTGGGTGCACTTGGCCAGGGACACAGGCTTGAACCCACCCACCCACCCTTATCTCCTGGTCTCCTCAGGTCGATCTTGGCACATAATGATGTTGGCCTGTCCCAGGCAGAAGTCACATCCTGGCGAGGTTTCTGTCTTAGCTGCCATGGCTGATTCAGATTTCTCTCAACTCCTCTTGACAGGGCCACATCTTTCCACAGGATGGAGTTGTCTCCTTCTCTTTACCCACAAGAGAAATCAAAGGGCAGTCAGAGTCCAAGGGCCCAGGAGGAGCTGAGCAAGGCAAGGTGAATCCTCCTTCCATTTGTGGTGATACCACCCTTGGTTTTGAACTTCAGCACTGGATTTTAACAGTGAAACAAGCTGACAAGGCAGGTGGGGTGGAGGGCAGGGTGGTGCTCCCGCTGCCCTGTGCTGCAGGGACTGTGTGCTCCTGTCGCCTGGGGGCACTGGGTCCATCCTGTGACCCAAAGAGCTGAGTGAGAGAGGGTCTGCCTTTATCCTTAGATATCCCACAGCTTCCAGAGTGGGTCTTGGAGGTATTTCCTAGTCTGAAATGCTGCCAGATCCAGACCTCTCCTCTTTCCCACAGCCCAAAGCAGTGACACTGTGTTTCTCTATCACTTTCAAAGATGTGCTATACTGATGCCCTGTGGGCTCTGGAGCAGCCCAATTTCCC
The DNA here is from genome assembly GCF_003945725.1 of Corapipo altera. Taxonomy (NCBI): domain Eukaryota; kingdom Metazoa; phylum Chordata; class Aves; order Passeriformes; family Pipridae; genus Corapipo; species Corapipo altera. The sequence continues at coordinate 11,236,300 of NW_020884893.1, read as the reverse complement.
TACAGCTCATATCAGACAGCCTTCTTGGTCCAGGAGATGTTCAGAATAGGTTGAAATGCATAAGTGTGGCCTGATGCAGGGTGAAAATTGGCCCTCCGTGTTACAGCCCTAATCGGGTTAGGGGATCAGCACGGCAGGCTTGCAGCAGCCCACGTGGCTTTTCCAGTGGCTGCATCCTGGGATGTGCTCATGCTGGGCATGTCATCAGCTGGGGCTGCATTTCTGTGCCGCTCAAAAATGCCCCAAAATGGGAAAATGCAACCTGTTTACAGGGTAGCCTCATCTGTGCCCTGGGGTATGTCTCAGGGGGGTTCTGCTGCGGAGGTTCTTTCTGGTTTCAGGCTGGTGTTGTTTTAGTGGTGTGAAGGTTGTGGCTTCCTCACAAGCAGTGCCAGGCAGGAGCCCCCCAGAGGGGTCTGCCCAGTGACATCCCTTGGGTGTACCCAGGTAATCATCAGCCCTCCAAGGAGCTTCTTGGTGGCCCTCTATGTTTGTCCTGATGCTTTTGGCCCTGCAGTCACACAAATGTCCTTGGGAAAAGCCTGTCACCTGCTCCCTGCTGGTGGAGAGCTGGGAGAAAGTCTGTCTGGGACTGGGATGTGATGCAGGACCTGCTTCAGCTTTTGGAGGCCATTGTTGGGTCTGTTTCCAGCTTCTTTGAGAGCAGAAGGGAAATGAAGTCCCTTTGGGGAGCGGGGTGGATCCTCAGCAGGGTTTTTGCCCTTCCCATTGACCACAGGATCCCGTGATCCCCAGCAGGGACCAAATGGGTCACAGCTGAGTTCCCACCAGTGGCTCCAGTGGTGGCTCGCCCCAGGGCAGAGGTTTTCCCTGCCCTGCAGAGAAGCTGCAGAAGTTAAATGAGAATTGCTGAGTTAAGTTAGGGCTTTGTCTCAAAAACAAAAATTTTGCAGAAGCAATGGATGTTTGGGCTGAGAATGTCTCCTCCTGCAAAATTGACCAGTTTAGCAGTATGTCACATTTATACATGTCAGTGGCATTTATACTATCTTACTGGTAAAATTAATTAATCTAAACACTTTTTCCTCCTTTAGCCACTTAGAGTGGGCTGTCATGTGACACTCTTTGGTATCTGGTAAAACAAAACAAAACAACAAAAAAACCCACCCCAACCAAAATAGAAAAGGGTGTTTTTTAAGATCTAAGCCCAAAATAAGCACACTTTTTAGTATTTTTGGAAAGCTGTTTGCAGGTGTCAGCAACCCTGACACACAGCTGGTATTAACTTGTGGGGGCAAGAGAAAGGGAATGGGTTTAAATATAGCTCCTGGGAAATAAGCATCAGAATAGCTTCCAAGATCAGTTTTACCCCTACTTTGCTGCCTGGAATTTTCCCAAAAATACAAAAGATAAACAATCAGAGACCAGGGCCATGGCAGGCTGTGCAGATGAGCAGTTGCTTTTCCCCATTATGGTCCCAGAGCATCCCCATGTGCTGCCTTGTGCTTGGCCAGACAGGTCCCTGTTTGTGCCCTTTTGGTTTCCCAGGTAGGAAGTCACCATTAAATAACAGACTTGTTCTTCTTGAGCCTCCTGGCTGCAGAGAGATGTGGTGTTCTCAAAGGGAAACATTGATTTAATACCAAGAGCACAGCAGCTATCGCAACCACCCGATTAAGCCAGTGGTAAAGATGGATAAAGTGGATCAGGGTCAGGTCAATTAAAATCAGCCCAATCCGTATTTCTAAGGCTCTGCAACACACTTGTGTGCAATGAATGCACTGTGCTGACACTCCTGGAAAGAGCTGAGTCTGCAGCACACATGTATTTGCTAAGCAGGAAAAAAAAACATCAAAAAACCCCTTACTGCACCATTCCCAGTCCATGGGGCCAGTTCAGCCCCATTTGCCTCTTTCTGACCTTTGCTATCAACGCTCCTCCCAGCAGATAATTACCCACATGCTATTTTTTTTTTACCCTGTAATTTCCTCTAATCTCAAATAAATGCTCTAATTGACCTCTGTCCTCCCAGTGTACATGACACATTGAGCAGGGCTGTGCCCACAAAAGACTATTAGAAAGCACTGTCTGTTCACACTGGGGTCATCCCTGTTGTGGATGCTTTGAACCAGAAGTCAGACCTCAAATATGTGATGCTGTGAATCATTATCCAGGCAAAATAGATATTTTTCAGGTGGCTGCTAAAGAAAGCCTATGATGTGGAAGTGAAATGGTCCATGTGAGCCAGAGCTCACCTCGCCCAGAAGCAGTTCCACAAACAGTTGCTAATTTGCACACTGGACTATTTTGTTTCTGCCCAGACCCTCTGTGCACACCCAGGAGGCTTTTAACCAAATTCAGCACTTTCAAAGTAGCTTGGAATGTTTTCCCCTTTTGGAAATCACAAATTTTAGTGCAGAGAATACCTGTTGCTTATTCCTGCTGCTCCATCCCACAGGCTCCTGGAGGTCCTGAGCAGTGCTTGGCAGCTAACACTTACTTTCCCTGCCAGTCACTATTTTCTAAAGAATATTTTTGCCACTTAGCTGTGGTTGATGGGCTTTGTCTGTCCCATATGGATGCAGTCAGGGCATCCCTAAAAGCTGGTACTTAATAAAAGAGAACAAGTTGATGAACTTTCCTCCCCAGCCAAGCCCTGGGCTTTTCCCACGGGCTCTGCTGCAGTGCACATACCCAAATGACCTTGGGATTTAAGCTGAAAAACTACTGTTTTCTCAATGCCTACTTGGCTTTGGGGCAGAAATTCCATCACTGCTCTCATGGCAAAGGCTGGTGACAAGGGAGGCTGGTGACATTCCCCGCTGCAGCAGTGAGCCTGTAGCATGTCCTACATTCACTAAGCAGTGCCAGCACAGGTTGCAGCCCCTGCTTTCAGGGCTGTTTGCTCCCCTGGGCTGTTTGATGTCACCTGGCTGGGGTAGCAGTGTGACAGCACAGGGCTTGAGGAGCCCCCAGCCTTCCCCATCCCCAAAAGCAGGGCTCCAGCATAGCTAATCCCCTGCTGCCAGCTTCCACAAACAATGTCCCTCTGGAGTAAACACAGCTGGGGAAGGAGAAGAGGGAACTTTATTTTGCAGCCATTTGTGGTAGTGTTCATGCCTACAACCCCAAGTGCTTTCTCTGCTTACGCACCAGAGCAAGTAATAATAGTATTTTTCATTGATACAGTGATTTTCATCTCTAGGACTCTCTTCAGACCTGGCCTGTGGTCTGGGGATGGCCTCACCTGGGCAGGTGGACTCCAGTCATACAGAACAGAACTGTGCTCCTTGTCTCTGCAGAGATTTTGGAAATATCACCTGCCTGCTCAGCACCTTCCAGGGAGCTTCGGCCTCATCTCACCCAGGGCTGCAGAAGGGCCCAAGGGATGTTCCTCGAGGCTCAGTCTAGAAATTTGTTCCACCTGATGGACTTGCTTTTATCTAGATGGGGACTTCAGGACTGGAGTGACTGAAAGCTCTGCTCTCCAGTATCAGAGAAGCCCTGCTCAGCAGGGAGGAGCAGGCAGGACTTCTCTGGAACTCCCTTTCTCTGGAGATATTCAAAACCAACCTGGACACAACTCCATGTAACCTGCTCTCGGTGAACCTGCTTTAGCAGATCTCCAGAGGTTCCTTCCCAACCATTCTGTAATTCTGTGGCTTTCTGGCTCACTGTCCTCAGTGACTGGGCTGCCGTGTGCATCACCTATGGGAGAGGAAGGCAGGAGGCAGAGGAGCAGTGTAAAACTTGGCCAGGTTACTAAAAATAAGAAATGAAAAGCTGAGTGTGAGTTTGCAGGAACTGAAAGCAGGTGTAGGATGGACTGAGAGCCATGGGACAAAACAACTGAGTCACACAGCAGCAGGTCTGAGAGCAGGAAAGGTTAAAACAAATATTGTTGAATTGGGTTAAGGCTGCAATCAAAGCTGGAGATTGCATTCCGGTTCTACACACTGAGCTGTCGTTCTACCCTGTTCTGATTTCTGTCAGTGTTGTTGTTGGAGGGGCAGCTCCGCTCAGGGCTCTGAGCTCCTGAAGGAAACATCAGTGGGACTTCAGGAAGGGTGGGTTTTGATTAAACATTAGAGAGAAATTACGGTCTGAAGCTCCGCCAGGAGAGGTTTAGGTCGGATATTAGGAAGAAAAATTTTTTACGGAGAGAGCAATCAGACATTGGAACGGGCTGTCCAGGGAGGTGGCGGATTCACCCCCTCCCTGGAGGTTTTTGAGATGAGACTGGATGTGGCACGGCAGTGTTGGATCAAGGGTTGGACTCGATGACCTCGGAGATCTTTTCCAAGCTGGCTGATGCTGTGATTCTACGACTCTATGAATTCTCCCCTGCGAGCGCGGCGAGGGGCTGCCCAAAAGATGCCCCCACACCCCTGGGAAGCTGGACGGGAGCTGGTGGAGCCCAGGCTGGACGGGAAGCTTAGGTGTTCCCTTCCACCAGGGCAGGGGGGGGGGTGTGTGTGTGGAAGGGGATGATCTTTAAGGGTCCGATGCCATCGCCCCGTGCCTGCCCCGGGCTTTGCGGGGCGGGGCCGGCGGGGGCCGGGCGAGCGCGGCCGGCGGGGCGGGGGCGGCGGCGGGCGCAGAACGGCAGCGGGAGCGGGAGAGACGGGATCATGGAGCGGGCACCGGGAGTCTTCGGGGGACCCAAGGTGAGCTGTAGGCAGGGCTCGGGAATGGGCATGCACCGGGAGCAGCGGGGTTGGGAGCGGGGTGAATGCTCCAGGGCGCGGTGGCTCAGCACCCACCCCCCCCGGGGGCACAGCACCTCTGCCCACGGGGCACGTTCGTGCCCCGTGGGCAGAGGTGCTGTGTCCCGGGGGGGCTGAGTTGCTGTGCCCCGGGGGTGCTGCAGCCGCGTGGGAATTAGGGCACGACCGGGACGCGGCGGCTGATGGGCGGGGATTTGCCCGGCGGTGTCACCCGGCGCTGCCGTGGGGTCCCCCCGCACATCCCCGGGTGTCCAGGGCTCCATCCCGGCGCCGCCGGTGCTCGGGATGTGCAGGTGGGCTGGGGCTGGGAGGGAGGGAGGGATAAGCCCTGAAGAGTCGCAGAACGTGCCGAGATGGAAGGGACCCAAAAGGGTTGTTGAGTCCGACTGCTGGCCCTGCACAGGACCATCCCCAGGAGTCACACCCTGTGCCCCAGAGGATCATCCAAATGCTGCCTGAGCTCTGGCAGCCTTGGGGCTGTGCCCACTGTCCCGGGGAGCCAGGTTTAGTGCCCAACCACCCTCTGGGGGAAGAACCTTTTCCTGAGATCCAACCTGACCCTGCCCTGACACAGCTCCAGGCCATTCCCTGGGGTCCTGTCCCTGCTCCCCCCAGAGCAGAGTTCAGGGCCTCCTTTTCCCCTCCCGAGGAAGTTGCAACTGCATTGAGGTCTCCTATCAGTCTCTTCTTCTCCAGCTGAACACACCAAGTGCCCCCCCCCCCCCAACCCCTGCCATGGTCTACTAAACTAAATGTTTTCTCTTGGCTTTTTCATTTTGTTGTTTTGTGGGTGGTTTTGTTTTGGGAGTTTTGTGTTTTGTTTGTTTGGGGTTTTTTTTGTCTCTTAAACATTTAGTTCAGTTCGTGTTTTGTTTTGTTTTGTTGGGTTTTTTTGTCTCTCAAACATTTAGTTCAGTTTTTCCTCAGGTGCCTGTGACACGACCTTGGTGGCTGCTGTCAGAGGGTGCTCCAGTCTGTCGCTCTTGCCATGCCTTGTATAGGTGCATCTCAAGTAGGATCCTGTGGTAATGTTTGTTATTCAGATTAGAAAACAGTTGAGGAGGAAGATGAAACAGCTGTGGTTAGCAATAGTCCTGTATCTGATGGTAGGTCACTGCAGGATGGTTCTGCTCCCAGGCTGTGGTCCCAGTAAGCTGCTGTGCAGGGAGCAGGTCTCCTCTGCCTGGCTGCCACGTTGGGCTCTTGGTGGGAAGTGGGGGGTCAGGGCAGAGGAGACCAAGAATAGTGATGTGAGGCTTGTGGTGGTCCTGCCCTGGGAGAACCTGAGTGGTGGCAACACTGTGTGGCTTTCCCAAAGAAGATTGTCTCTGAAAACCCAACAGAGTTGGATTTTTCTGCTGCTGTTTGCATCCCCTACCACTCCCAAACCATTTGTCTCTCAGTTTGAGTTTGCACCAGGAAAGTCTTGCATAGTTGGAAAGGTCTGTGTGCACAGGTCTGATTCATGTTTCGCTCCATCAAAATCTTCCGTCTCAGGGAAGTTGATTCATGCAGTAGCAGACAAACCTTGATACCAAAATCCAGGGAGTGCTGACAGCTGCTAATGGTTAAAGCCTTTTTAAGGCTGCTTCAGTTTTGGGACATGGTGGCCTTTCATCTGGTCCACTGAGAACAAAGGTTGTTGGTTCACCCCAGTGGTTTTAAACTTTTGGACGAGAGAAGCAACTTAAGTTCTTCTTTCACTTGTGATTCTTCCTACTTTTCCAGTGCATGGGAGAGTGGAATGCCAAAGAGAAAAATCCTAGGAAAATCTGCAGGGTCTGACTGCTAAGATCAGGCTTCTGTTGCCCGGCTGCCGGCAGTTACAAGACTGGTTTTCCTGAGTCAGGCAGTCCCTTTCAGTCCTGTGAACCTGCTAAGTCAGGCTTGGGGGAAAAAAATGGGCCTGAAGTCAGTTAATGAGCCCTATTCATTCCCCTGGACCCTCTGCCATTGGGAACGATCAGTTTTGTGTTTTAGAGATGTTTCTGGTGACTGGAGCGGCTTCGAGCGCCGGCTGAACCTGGGGCCAGGGCTGCCTCTGTGTTTTTCAGGAGCTCTTTTACTCCCAGTGACTGAGGTGGACGAACAGGGAGTTTCCAGGGCTGCTGGGGGACAACTTTGAACCCTGCTTATCATAGACCATAAAAGAGCAGAACAGGCTGACGTTCCTTTGACACAAACCATCAGGCTCTCCCCGTTCTGCTGCACAACCAGAGCAGAGACCCTCTCCTCACTCGCTGCTGGCTCCTCTCCCTGCAGGCCAGCCCCAGCTCGAGGGCTTCAGGACCCATGGCTCTCTTCTCCTGCAGCTCCCATGTGCTTTGAGCTGTGTTGTGGGAACAGGAGTTTCTGGGGTCAGGCTCTGCTGCTGGATTCTGGTTTGGAACATGGGCGTTGAGTCACACGGGGCAGGTGTTCCTGCAAGACACACCGTGTCTGGAAAGCATGGATGTGCTTTGCAGCCCAGCAGTGTGTCCTGTGGGTCTTGCAAGTCTCCCATGTTTCTCTTTCAAAGATTCAAGCCTTAAAGCATGTGGCAGATTCATCTCCCAGATGCATTTGTGGGTGTTGCCATGTTTGAGGACAATACTGTGCCCCTTCCACTTCACATCCCTCTTGAGCCACTCGCACCTCTTGCTCCCAAACAAGTGTTTATGGTGAGCTTAGGATGAGGATAACTTTGCTCCTGACAGCACACTTCCATAAAACCAGTATTTGGGAAACACAGTTCATTCTTTTTTGCAGTGATTGGCATTTGTCTTATCTCTTGTTCAGCTTTGCTCTCCATTAACATTTGCCTGCCACACTTATCTAATAATTGACAAATTACAGCTATAATTGCCCTGTTTTTCAGCTATTGAGACTAATAGAATGAATTTAAATCCTGGGCAAAATCACTGTTTAGGGTTTTAAAATGATGCCACTGTACCAGCTGCAGTTGATGTTAATTTTACTGTGGTGATAGGACTGACTTTGGTCATTGTATGTATTTTAAGAAAGACCCTAGAACTACCTCATACAGAAAATCCTTCAAGTGCCTTAGCTTGGATAGCTCTTTTAATGACATATAATAATAGGCAAACTGAGCAGTTAACTGCTCTGCCATGGTCTGCTGAGCAAACTCTAATAGAGAAATTGTGTTGGGTTTACTGTGGCTGAAAATACTTTGAATGTTTAGCTAACTTTTTCCTCCTAATTTCACTAAATTGAAAATAATCAGACTTGATCCTGGAATGGAACATACTTGTTTGAGTACCTAATTTTGTGTTTGAATTTATTTTGAAGCTTATTAAGTCTCAAAGAAAACATTACAATATTGCCAGAGAAGTCACGCCAGAGCCCTTAAAACTTCTCCTTTTTAAAATCTGAACCAACTTGCTGATATCTGCACCAGTGAGTCACGTGCCCTGGTTGAGCTGGAACTTTTTTTGCATAAAAATGGAAAGCGCTGGGTTTGCTCTGATGGGCCTTGCTGGGGGCTGTCTGTGCTGAGGACGCACAATTTACAGCCAGTTACATCTTTTGAACTCACCCCTCTGGCTTTCAACAACTCTTTAGTGAAACTAAAGGTTTTATTGAGTTGCACTCTGGGTTTTTGATGGGCTGGCAGGAGCTCAGTGGAGGTGCAGAAGGGCACAGGTGTGGCTGCACAGAGTTGGTCCTGAGGGTCCTGGCTGCAACTGGGGGATGAGCAAAGCTCCTGCCCCAGGAAAGCGTTGGAGAGCTCTGCTGCTTTCTTGTTCTTCATCAGAACAAGTGTTGCCACATCCTGTGAGAAGGGAAGGCATCGACCTGGTCGAGTGGGTGGCAACCCTGCCCATGGCAGGGGGGTTGGAGCTAAATGATCTTTTAAGTTCCTTTCCAACCCAAACCTTTCTCTGATTTTATGATCAGCGGTCCTGGAATGGTTGGAGGCTCCTCTGCAGTGCTGGTGCAGCACTGGTCCTGGACCAGTGTTGAGATCCCCATTTAATTTGTGTGCACAAGCTTCTGCTCCAGATAAACCAGAGGGTTTGGGGTGAGAGACCACGTGCCCGTGGAGCTCTGTGTGCCAAGGAGCAGAGCCCTGGAAAAGGCACTGGGCTCCTGCATCCATCATTATTTCTGCTTGCTCAGGCATCATCTCCTGGAGCCACAGTTCAGAGAAAACTCTTTCATCTCTCTCTGGGCGCTTTCCTTGGCTTCAGGCAAGGTCATGTCACCCACTTGTGTCTGGAAAAGTCTTGTGCTTTGTTTACCCAAAACAAACAGTCAGGAAGAGAGCTGAAATGTAATCTGCAGCGAGCAGCCTCCCTCGGACCTGGAAGCCTGGGGGTTTGCCAGCAGGGCGCCCAGGGGAGATGAGCAGCTGGGTTGTGCCTCTGCTGATTGCATCCTTATCTAGAGCCTTTTAGGCACACCTTTCCATCTTCTCTTGAGTGTCCATTGGCCATCTAAATAGCATAGATTGCTTCTCAGCTGCAGAAAACGATGCCCTGAAGCACTGATCTTGGGGAAACCCAAAACATTTCGGGTTGAACAGCATTGAGCTGCCTTAGTTTAGGTCCCTCCAGACCCAAAGAAATGCTGGCAGAGGAGGAAGAGCCTGTTGCTGGTGTTGGAGAGGACACCACAGAATCTGCATTCTTGTTGACAGGAATGTCACACTGGGATGCTCCTGCAGGAAACACTTGAGAAGTGTTTGGAGTGAGAAGACCTCAACAGGTTCAGGTTGCTTGGTTTTTAAATCCAATGTGAGCAAGTTTCAAGCCTGTAAGTTTTATCCATCAGAAAGGGCTGTCACAAGGGCTGTTGGATATCTCAAGGAGTGGAGCTTGCCTGGTTTTGAAATAGGAGTTGGAGCTCAAGACTGGAAAGCATGCCAGGCGTCCACATCTGGCAATGCAGATCAGTCCGTGGTGTGTTATTTTATCTGCTGCTCTGCAGGACATTTAGTCCTCATAAGCAGGATTGTGTAACTCGAGATGGGGGAAAAAGCAGGTTTTTCCCTTTTTCAGTCTTCTTCCCTGTAGATTCAGATCGTATCTTAAGGGTAGGAGAAGTGACAGGGATCTCTTTTTACAGCCTGCTAACAGTGGTGTCTGTGGGCATGTTTGTGACCCCCTGGGCCAGCTGATTGCAGCAGTGCAGGATCAGCAGCTCGAGCTGTCCTGGGCCTGGCACCAGTGCATGTTGAGGGGCATGTCCTGTGGGGGTGGGCTGGCCCCCAGCCCTGGCCCTGCCCAGCAGTGAGGGCCCTGTGCAGCAGCAGTGGTGGGTGACAGCCCTGGCAGTGGGTTGGGGGTCTCTACCTGCATGGCAGGGCTGCAGGGCAGGGTGGGCATGGGAGCGAGCTTGTGGGCATCAATGCATGGGCACTGCCAGCCCTGTGCCAGGAGCTCATGTCACCTGCTCTTGGACACTCCCAAGGATCCAAAAGGATCCCAGGGAGGTGGACAGTCTTGCCTTGCCCTGCTGGCAGGGACCACTTACTCGTTTTTCCTCCCAGCTCCCCGTAGTTACTGTTTGATACACACCCTGATGCCATAGGGTTTGTGAGTTTTAATTAGTAACCCTGGGTGGCTTAATTATCCATGCAAATATCCAGTCCTCTTCTGAATCCTACTCAATTCTTACCCTGCAGCAAACATGTACGCAGTAGAATGTGCACGATGTTACAACTAACAACTTTGGGTGTCAAGTCGCTGCTCTACAGTTTGATTAAAAAAATAAAATTAAACATACATTTTGTAGGCTATGCCGTTACTTAAAAAAAGAAAACAATGCTGGAAAGATGAATATCTAGCTGAAACATTTTACAGCTAATATTTTCCTTCCCAGTTTGACTTCCAAATTACATCTGTCATGTTCCTCCAAAAGCCCCAGCTGGCTAATGGAAAAAACTTACTTTTGTTTTTCTGGGGCTCTTTCTCCAAAATCCAGTGTTTCAGCAGTAATTGGGAAACAGGGTTTCAGAGTGAAAAGACCTGAGTTACTGTCCCATTTTTAATGAGTAAAAATTTAAGTGTTTTATTTTGAAACCAGCTTGGTAGCTCTATGGGACAACTTGTTATTATTTTTTACAGCACCTTGTACCATGGGACCAACCTCTTGTGTAGGATTAGAGATCCTGTAAGCTCTGATAATACCAAGTAATTAACAACCCATCAGGAGCTGATTCTTGGAAGTGAAGTCAAAGTTTTTGTAATGACTCTTACCAAATTAATTGGTCTTTGGCTGCTTGTGACTTCAAGGAGGAGTAAGCTGGAAAGCAAAGGTGTCTGGGGTTTGCTTTTTTCACTTTTCCCAAACTCTGAACCATGCAAGCTAAATAAGGATAGGGCAGTTCCTGAAAATTACTGGAAACAGAATAATTTTCTAAAGACTCATTCAATGTGGGAGCTGCAGCAGCTATAAGAAAATACTTAGTACTTAGATGTTGAAAAATAAACTTTATAGTGATTATATTTTAAAAATGTTCCTGTGCTTCCTTGTAATGGTTTTGTCCCTGTATTGGCTGCATTTATACCCATGTGAGTGCCAGCTACTTATCTTTGAACTTTTGCTGCAGCTCTAAGAATACCTGACCTATTCTTCTTATTGCAGGTTGAGCTTCATGTCCACCTGGATGGAGCCATTAGACCAGAGACAATCTTGTACTTTGGCAGGTGAGCTGTGGGGTGAGGAAAGCTCTGGGAGCTGCAGTTCCAAAGCATCAACCCTTCTGCTTGTCCAGGTCTGCGACAGAAGAGCTCCTGCAGGCAGCAAACCTGGCTGGTGCTGTCTCTGTCCTCTGGCTGCACAGTGTGGTGACGCTGAGCACATCCCAAAGGGCAGTGGGGCTGCACAGTGTGGTGACACTGGGAACATCCCAAAGGGCAGTGGGGCTGCACAGGTAGCAGGAGCATGAGCAAGGTGGTCATGGGTTTGTGAGCCAGGCAAGCCAAGAGGAGCCATCATGAGAAAAGCCCCAAAGGTGTCTCATAAACAGCTGCCTGCCTTTGAAGTGCGGCCAGGACACGGCAGAGCAGCTGTATTCTGATTCCTTTTTCCATATTCCTAATTGCAAAAGCAAGTGAAATGACAGCAGGTGGGAGCGTTGTCTTGGTGGTGGTGGTGCCGTTCCACGGTTTGGGAGGAAAAACCCACCCTGCCCTGCTGCCTTTGAACCCCAGGCTGTCTGCCTGGTGTCAGCAGTCAGGGTGTGGGTGACCCCGGGAAGCTCTTGGCAGTGACTTGGAGAGAGGTTGTTTCCTTGACAGAGCCCATGTGCATCTTCTCCCTTCAGTGTAGACTGTGTGGGAAGCACTGGGTGAATGATTAACTGGTGTGAGGACCTGGCTCCATGTTTGCAGGAAAAATAAACAAGATTTCTTCCAGCTGTCACTGATACCCTCAGATCAAGAAGGTTGTGAGCTTAAGGATTTCAGGGAACAGCTCTCAGACACAACTCTGGTACTTTGGGGAGGAAACCAGTTCTGAGGAGGATGGGAAGTGGTTCTGGCATCCTGTGAGCCCAACAGGCTCCAAGGCAGTGCAGTCCTAGGGGGAATATTCTTTCTACAGTAGCTTTTTCTGCAGGGCATGGCCATACCTTTTGCAGTGTAGTCAGAGCCAGGAGGGTGGGTCAGAGCTGTCCATCCCATTCCCTGCAGGATGTTGGCACTGAGCTGAGTCAGGGTTCCTGCTGGTGGGCTGCAGGGCTGGAATACAGGTCCAAATGGACAGATGAGTTGGTGGTGACTCCCTGGGGCTCTGCTGGATCCCTCTGCTAGAAAAAGGAAAATGCCAGTGTAGTCCCTGAGGAGGGCTGCGGGACCCCTGAAGCCCAGGAGGCACTGGTTGTCTGGGGATCCTGTGCCAGGATCCTTGCTTAGGGCAGGAACCTTCATTGCCTGAGTGTGTGCTGAGTTCCCTCTTATTTTTAAACAGCCCTGGCATCCCCCAGAGCTGCCAGCCCTCGGGTGGAGCAAGGCTGTGCTATTCGTGAGCTCTGAAACTTGCACTCACACACAAAAAAAGCAGTGGGGCAGTGCAGGAGGCTGTAGGGGACTGACTGCCTTAATAACCTCACCCTGGGCACAGAAGGCTGCTTGTGGTCTATTTTTAAAGGTAAATAGCTGGAAATAAATTTGCCAGGTGGTGGCATAATATAACCCCGAGCTGCTGGGATGCACAAGGTCCCTTGGGCAGTGCACTGCTGAACTGGGCTGTTTTTAGAAACTTTGTCTCCAGTTCTGTCACGTCTGGGCCAGGGTTTGCATCCCCCTTGCCCAGCCAGAGGGTTTAGAGCCATGGCAGATCCCTCAGGGACTGGGTGTCTCCAGGAAAGCTGCCCTGTCTGAGGTGGGACAGTGTGTGTGGTGCTGCCCATGGCTGGAGGTGGCTCTGGGCAGGACACTGAGGTGCTGGTGGGCATGAGCACATTCCCTGGAGCAGCTTTGCCTCAGGAAGGATCCCAACTACCAGCAGGGTTGGATGAGGCAGCAGCAGCTCCCAGAGCCACACTGGCATGATCCACCAGACCTCCTCATCCAGAGGCCTGACTCCAGGGTGGATCATCCCAAAGCACTGCTGCTGCTGCCTGTGCAGAGGCAATCCTTTGGGAAGCACAGGAAAATGCCAGGGAAGTGGCTTTGCTGTAGGAAACTTTCCCTGGGCAGGTGGAGGGAGGTGCATGCCCGTTCCTAGGGCAGACACTGATGTGTCAGTGCCATGGAAAGGGCAAGGCAGGGAGGAAAACCAATGCCCTGGCAATGATGAGTGTTCCCTGCTGAGTGCCAGCAACTTAATCTGTGCAGATTGCATGTGAGGGCTGAGCGTGGGGCTGGTTTCCTTCCTGGCCAAGGGGGATGGAGCAGTGTTTACAGAGCCCAGGGGCAGGGTCCTTTGGACTGTGTCCCTGCATGGCTCCCTGGAATGGTTGCTGGCATGGGGACAATAAAGCTGTCTGTGGTGTTTTGTCTCTATTAGCAGAGATCCACCAATTAGCTGTAATTCATTGTGGCAGAAAAGAGGATTAAAAACAAATGTCTGGTTATTATTCCAAATTTATGTTGGCTCGTGCAGGGTACCAGAGTGTGGGGGTGGCAAAGCCTGCCCAGGGAGCCTTCAGCACCCTTGGCTGGCAGCCTGGCTGTTGCCCCACTGCACTGGGGACACCTTCCCCCCCACAGTACTCCAGCTGCTCCAGGGAAAAATGGCCTCTCCTCTCTTGGAAGTACTTAAATGGGCTTTAGCATCACTATCCCTTTGGTGAGAGCAGTTGTTGCCATTTGCTCCTGCGTGGAAGGTGTCCCTGTCAGAGAAGATGCCACCACAATGCTGGACTAAGGAACCAGCTCACTCACAGGAACTGAACCCCTGAGCCACGACACTTCTGCCTGCATGATCCCAGGCCTTGGAGCATCCCCTCGATTTTTCAAACCTTTGAGCCTGCATAAGTGGATATTGACTTTTCTAAAGAATTTTGGCAATTCCTAGGACTCAGAGGTGCCAAGAAATAATCCAGAGCCCCTTTAGATGAACTCCTTCTTAAGCTTAAAATGTGCCCTGGCTGTGTTCCTGCAGGGTCAGTCTGGGCTTGCATTTTGGTTTGTTTGTGCTTTGCCTGTGTTTTGGATTGCCTTCCTCCCCGCTGAGATCCAGGGCAGCATCCACGAGGAGATTTTGGAAGGACAGCATGTGCTGTGTCTCTCTGTGAAGGAGCAGTGGTTGATGCTGCCAGCTCGGGATGTGATCGCTGTGTGAGATGGACTGATCAGGAATGTGATGCCTTCCTTCCCTGTCAGTAACACGTGCCTTCATTTCCAGAAAAAGAGGGATCCCTCTCCCCGGCGACACTGTTGAGGAGCTCCTGAAGTACATCAGCTATGACACACCACTGACACTCCCCCAATTTCTAGAGAAATTTAATTACTACATGCCCGCTATTGCGTAAGTACCCTGCTTTTTGCTTCTCCGCCCTCAACCCTTGGCAGCATCCCTTGGCTCAGCCCTGGAGGTTCCCTGTGTGCCCTGAGGGCGAGCAGTCCCAGTGATGGGTGGCAGTGCTGTCCCTGCAGGGGTGACCGTGAGGCAGTGAGGAGAATTGCCTACGAGTTCGTGGAGACAAAGGCAAAGGAAGGAATCGCCTACGTGGAGGTCCGGTACAGCCCTCACCTCCTGGCCAACTCTGGCGTGGATCCCATCCCCTGGGGACAAGCTGAGTGAGTGATCCTGCTGTGCCAGGGAGCTGCTGGGTGGCCAGTTTTGCATGGAGAAGGCATGGCCCACTCTGGACAGCAGTTATGTGTCCAAAGCCTGCTGTAACCAAAGCTCCTTTCTCCCCCCATGCAGTGAGCACCAGCATGCTTCCACCTCTCCTTCCCACTGTAGGGTTTTTCATCTTAAATACCTCTGTGTGCTGCTGTGTTTTAATGTCCCTTGCTCTGGGCACTGGATTCTGCATGTGCAGGGCAGCTGTGCTCAGCCTTCTGGCTGGAGCTGTTCTTTGTGTGAGGCAAGGCAGCCTTCACATGTGGACTGCCAGCAAAATGGGAATTTGAGCTGGCAGAGATGGTGGGTGGTGTTGGAGGGGGCTGGTGATCCGATCCCTTCCTTGCATGTCATCCCCTCTGTAATCTGTGCCTCTTATTAAATCAGTGCTGGACTCTGTGGCCCCTCCAAAGTGTGCTGTGGTGGGCACTGAGCCCCATGCTTGCCCCTGCCTGGCTGCAGGCAGTTGTGTGCCCTATTGAGATGCTCTGGCAAAGAGGAGGTTCCTCTGGGCAGGATTTGCCCCTGGTTCCCTGAGGCATTTCTAAATCTTACTGTCATCTTCACGTGCTTTTATGGTAAATGTGGGCATGGCATGGGTGTAAAAGGTGCTCATAAGTTCTGGGTGGTCTCACCGGGTGCCTCTGGATGTTGAGGCGAGTGGAGCCCCGGGCAGCCTGTCTCCTGCCTGCCTCCCTGGCTGGTGTCTGCCCTCTTGCTGATGGCTTTTCTTCCCTGCAGGGGAGACCTCACTCCAGATGAAGTCGTTCAGCTCGTAAATCAGGGACTACAGGATGGAGAAAGGGATTTCCACATCAAAGCCAGGTCTATTCTATGCTGCATGCGCCATATGCCAAGTAATGTATTGCAGCTCCCCTGCTGCCCTGCTCCCCTTCCCTGGCGCGTGGCGGGGGGTGATGGCCCCTGGGTTTGGGTCCCTGCACAAATGTGGGGAAAGCCCCTGGTCCCTGGGTCTGATGCAGGACCAGACAGTGCTGAGGAGGAGTTCTTCCTTGGTGGGGGTCCTCTGCTCCCTTCACTGGGGGGAAAAGGTCTGCTGAATGGGAGAGGGGGGGTCTGTGGGTGTAACCAGTATGTGAAACATCTTGCTTGTCTGTCCTGCCTGGGGAGCTGTGATCTCTGCTCCCTGCCCTGGGGAGCTGTGATCTCTGCTCCTTGCCCAAAGGCCAGAGCACCCCTTAAGCCAGTCAAAGCCATTGGCACAGGGAGCACTTGCATCTGCTGTGCTGTCTGGTGGGTCTGAGAGCAAATGGTCGTGGAAGGAGGACTGAGATCTCACACTTCCCTGCTCGTGGTCCTGCTGCTACAGCAGCACGTGCTCCTTCCTTAGCCTGGATCACGGGGCAGCCAGAGAATCAATCCACTGGGAGCAGTCAGTCTCTGCTGGCTTAAGATGAAAACACAAGTCAAATATACTTAAGACAAATACATAAAACGTTTTTTAAAAAATCAGCAGCTCTGAACTTGGTCGGTAACAGGTGCTGTGACCCAGAATAGGAAGGAAACCTGATTTCCAGCATTTCAATGTGCTGCTGAGTTCTGTGAGGACCTTCCTCCAGGGAAGAATGCAGTCAGAGAGAGGCTGTGTGACAGCAGCTGTTTTATGTGAAGACTTTTCTCTGAGTATCGTCATATCTCCCATCAGTTTCATATAGGCTTAATAGGGTAGATGGTGGAAAGATATTTCCTAATGAGTATGTGGTTAATTTGTGTCTAGAAATGTGAAAAATTACATTCTTGGGAACCGGGAGATTGGAGAGCGGGTTTTTTTTCCTGCCTGCACAGCCAACTGCAAACAAGACTTTGAAAACTTGACCCTGTCATTTCTGGTTTCTAGGGAGAAAACATTTTTCTTTGTAGAAACTGGAAAGCTGAAAGGCACAGTCACCCTGATCTGCAGTGTGCCAGCACACGAGTGGTAACAGCAGGAGGTGCCAGGAGCATCCCAGGGCACGTGCAGCTGCACTGCAGGAGGGATTGCTTGTGCAGGCAACAGAGCAATTCTCATACCTGTATCCCAGGGCACCAGCTCTGTTACCCAGAGCCAGGAATGTGCTTGGTAAAGAGTCTTTAGTGCTACGTTCAGGATATGCTGCATATCACCTGTGATATTAATCACAATGAACTGTTGAGAGAAAGGCAGAGATGCCAGCCAGAACTAGCTTGTATTAAACTTGTTAATAAAATAGTGACTCTAACCCAGTGAGTTGGGAACTGATGAAAACAAAAAGAAGATGAGATCGCACACATCATCTTATGTGTTCTTATGGTTTGGGGACTGTATGTACACAGCAGGTGCCTGTTAATTATTAACACTACTGTTTATCTCTGTTTCTTGGCCTTTCTGCTAAGGTTAAGTGCTATGTGAGCTGGTAGATGCATGTCCTTCAGCAGAGGTTATCTGTCCTGATCAGAGAGAGTTCTGAAGTAATTGTCAGCCACTTGTTACTCTCTCACTGATGTCAAATAGATAAAAGTTCAGCTCCTTCCCACCAGGAGTAGAATCCATCATCTTGCCCCAGAAAAGTCGAGGATGCCCTATAACAGGGCATGGCTGACTGTTATACAGGGCCCCCCAGAGATCCCTCTCAGCCCAAACTCCTCCTTAACACGACACATCCAACAGATGGCCAGCCTGGGATGGGGTGAAAGCTCAGGAGTGAGTTGAGGGAGTTCTCCAAAGCACCATGTTACAGCCTCAGGGCAGTGCAATTCATCTTACCTTGAGCCAACTGCAGCAGTCAATCACTGTTTGGAGGGGATTTTTTAATTATTTTTTTCCCCTTGCTCAAAGTGAACAGAAGAACACGATAAGAGCAGTTTTATAGCTGGTGAATGCATTTGGTTTCCCTTTCCTTGATGACAGACCCATCAGTTGACAGCTTTTATTGGCCTGAAGACGACGGACTTTTCTAGGAGTTTCTTTTTGGAGCATCAAAAATTTTAGGAAAGACCAAAGAAAACAGCTCTAGCCTTCTAGTCATAGTACCAGGATTTGTTCATTAAAATGCTTCCTCCTAAATGCTGGTACTGTCTCTTCCAGGCTGGTCTCCAGAGGTGGTGGAGCTCTGCAAGAAGTATCGAAATGACTCTGTGGTGGCTGTTGACCTGGCTGGGGATGAGACCCTGAAGGTGGAGAATGACTCTGAGCACAAGAAGGCTTATGAGGTTTGTGGAATTAAGCTTCTTAAAAGAAATTACAAGGAAAATACATATTGAGGGGATGTGTGTGAAGGGACAAGCAACACGTTTTCCCAACTGCAGACGGCTGGGACAACTTAGAAATGCGTTGCAGCTATTAAAAACATTCAGATAAATAGCAGAAGTGTTTGTTTATATTTCCTAAATGATTAATGGCAGGCATCACTGCTTGAACATGGCCTTAGAGCTGGGGCTTGGCACGCTACCCTGTAGCACTGAGCGTGACACAAGTGACTTGGAGCCCAGATCATCCCCCACCCCGCTGCTGTCAGCCCCTGGGGCTCAGTGGAACCATGGCCAAGGGTGGCAGAGACTGGCCTTTCCAGTCTGCCAGAATCACCCAGGAGCTGAGAGGAAGCTGCACATTTGAAGGGCTTTTATCTGATCATCTCAAATACAAACACTGTAATAGCTTCAGCAGCCTGATCCCAGACTCTTACTAGACCTCAGCCTTCGCAAAGGTTCTGAGGGAAAGTCTTGTTCCTCTTTGCTGGTGGGAATCTGGGGTTGTTAGTCCCCTTCATCAGAGGGGGAGGAGGTTGTGCACCACCACTGGCAAAAAAGACAGTGGTTTGTAAGCAGTGCTCAGGTCTGAAAGCACGTGGGGCTTCCTGAGGTCCTCACCCCATCAGTGGGAGCTGATACAAAGCCTGCCTGCACTGCTGTGCAGTAAACAGAGTGATTATAAACCAAGATGCAGGCACAGGGTTCTGTGAACAGATGGGCTGATGTGTCTTCTCCTCCCTGCTGTGCCAGCAGTGCCCAGGTCCAGCCTTCTCCATCCAAAGGGTGCATCTTGTCTCTGTGCCAGGGGTTCGCTCAGGCTCTGAGATGCTGAAGCAAACCCCACTCCCATCTGTATTAAGCAACTGAAAATCCCTCCTGAGTGCAGAGCCCTGAAGGACTGTCTGTGAGGAGCGGCTGCTGCGGGATGGGGCTTGCAGCCTGCCTGCTGCTGCCAGCTGGGTGGCCCTTCTCCAGCAAGGCAGGGGCCAGGCTTCCCTCGAGACTGCATGGCTTCCCAAAGCCCAGGTGGCCGCTGGGCCACCCTGGCAAAGGATTTTTCGGGTTGGTCATGGAGCTGCACCGAAAGCTGCACCCACAGGGTCCTCTCGGCTGGGCTGCCTCCAGCCCAGCCCCTTACAGGAGGGAGGTGCTCAGTGTCAGAGCATTTCTTCATCTCTGCCCTGGGGGGAGCTTCTAAATTTCCCCACGTGGCTGCAGCTGACCAAAAACGTAGAAGTTCCACAGGCTGGAACTGCTGCAAGGTTTGTGCAGAAGGACAGGTGGGTGGAGGAAGGAAAGCTTGGAGCTTGCTGCTGTCTGGAGAAGAGGCACCCAGAAAAGCCCTTGAGGAGCCTGGCTGGGCTCCAGCAGAAGTTACCAGGGTTTCTCAGTGTCTTTGTTTGTGGCTCTTCTCTTGCAGCCCTTGGAGTGCAGAGCCTGTGACCTGTGGGCTCTTGGCACAGAGCCCTGTTCTTGCTGTGCCACCCCAGGGGTTTGCTGCCCTCACAGCAGGTGATGGGACAGGAACACGTTCTCCCTTGTTTTGCAGGAAGCTGAGAGGTGTGGGATTCATCGCACTGTCCATGCTGGGGAGGCTGGCCCTGCTGCCATGGTCAAGGAGGTACGAGGAGTTCCCGAGTCAGGGCAGGGCGAGGGGCAGGGCTGGGAAGGGCCCTGCATCCCCTGCACCAGGGAGAGAGCTGTGCCAGCCCTCTCTGTAGCCACAGCACAGCAAACGCTGGGGACATGGTGCAAGGGCTGGAAAGGGCCATCCCAGAGCAGGGTCAGTGGTGGGGGCTGTCCCTGCAGTGGGACAGGAGTCTCAGGGCAGGCAGGAGCCAAGCTGGAGCTCAGAGGCTGTCAGTGGTTCTCCTGTGCTCTTTTTAGGCAGTTTATGTCCTGAAGGCCGAGCGTGTTGGCCATGGATACCATGTCCTAGAGGATCCTGAGCTCTACAAGGAGCTGCTGAGAACAAAGATGCATTTTGAGGTAAGGATGTGTGGTGGGGGCGTGACAGCTGCTCTCTGAGTGGAAAACCAGCCCTTGTTTGGGCTGTGCTACAGCCAGGGACACGACCTGACAGCCGAGTGCTGACCACACGTGTGGTAACATTGCACTGAACTCAGCTGCCCAAAGCTCCCCAGCAGAAATGGTGGGGACACCTGTCTGTTTGCTGGAACCTGTTGCAAGGAGCAGCAATGCACACAGCAGCTTGTGGGAGGCTCGTAGCAGAAAGAATGGTTGATATACCTCAAGTCTGCAGGCTCCTCCTTTCACAAATCAGGCTGCTGTACCAGAGCAAGTCTGGTTAGAGGGTAGAAATGCCTGAGAGTTACTGTGCACGTGCAGATTTCCTTGGCTTTTCCCCAGAATGGTAATATCCAGCTAATAGTTGGAATATTTGTGTATATACTTAATGGCAGTGGTTTCCTAACTGTGGTTGGCACATCACTCATGACTGACTGGCCATGGGAAACATCCCACTGGCTCCTGCTGCTGCCATGTGGGTTGTGGGCTCTCTGCATCTGTGTCCTGGGACGTGCACTGGTCCATCAGAGTAGCACTGAGGGGCAGCTGTGAACAAAGCTCTAAGCCTGTATCTGGCTCTACCAGTGTGCTGAGCTATCTGTGTCCACAGCTGGGGTTCAGATCTGCGTGCTTGATTCTGCTTTTCATGCTTAACTCCTCCAAACAGGTCTGCCCTTGGTCCAGTTATCTCACTGGTGCATGTTCTCCGGACTTCACCAAACACCCCGTAATACAGTAAGACTTCTCAATTATATGCAATCTTAAATAACCAGGATTTGGGTTGCTTTACTGCTTTACAAAGCTAAGGCCCATCTAATTATGTAGGACAATGTGGCACATCCTTGTCCTTTGGCACAGGGGGAGCTGGTGCAGCTGGAGGGGTGCAGGGGTCCCTTGGGTTGGCTGTCCTGTCCCTCCTGCTCTGAGCTGTGGGGCATGAGGTGCTGCACCCCAGCCACTACTGGCAGGTCAGTGCAGAGCTGTGGGGACAGAAGCCATGCTCCATGTCTGTCTCCAGCAGTTCCAGCCCTGAGGTCTTTGCTTTTACTGCGTTTCCCCCTGAGAACTGCACAGCGTCACATCCAGTGCTTTACCCACCACTTCAACCCCATTTCCTTACAGATTTAAGAAGGATCGTGCCAACTATTCTCTAAACACGGATGACCCCCTCATCTTTAACTCCACCATTGACAAGGATTATGGCATAGTCAAGGAACTCATGGGCTTCACTGAAGAGGAGTTCAAGAGAGTTGTGAGTCAGCCCTGGCTGGGTGCTCTGATGCTGTCCTGGTGCAGCCCGGAACAACCTGCTGGTTTTTCTTTATGAGCTGAAGAATTTTTAATGGAAATCAGAAAGTGCTGCCCTGGCCTTGTAAGCAGGAGGCTGAGAGGGTGCTCTTCATGTCTGACGTGTTTTAATGTCTCCCTTGTGTTCCCCCTCTTCTTCCCCAGAACATCAACTCGGCCCAGTCCAGCTTCTTACCTGAGAAGGAAAAGCAGGAGCTGCTCAGCAAGCTGCATGAAGCCTATGGGATGGTCCCCAACACATCGTGACCCGTCCCTGTGAGCCAGCATGGAGCAGAGCCCTTCGTGTGCTGACTCCTCTGTGCCCGTGGGAGCTGGGGAGGAGGTGCCCAGGGTCGGTCTCTATTCCTGGCAGCCCTGTGTTAACCCTTACAATGCTCATCAGAATCAGACTGTCACATTCACCCACCTCTACCCCAGAAACCCTCTCCCAGATGGATATCCAGCTTCCTATCCCGCTGCTGTGCAAGCAGGCTGGATCTGCCTGCTGGCCTGACTCTCTTCTCCATCTGTCAGTGTTTCTGTACTGCAAATGCAAACAGAAAAACCTCCCCTGCTTTTTTTCCCCCCAGTCTTTCCCTGTTTTTCCTGTCCTGTCCCACTGACCTGCCTGGCCCTTGTCTGCAGTGCTGAAATAACCACCTTTAACTCTGACTGGCCTGGGTTAATCTTCACCCTTGCAGGGAAGAGGTGTGTTAGTGCTGGCAGGGAGTGAGCAGGTGTTTCAGACACAGAGGCTTTATTCCTGTCCCTGTGGGTAGGAGGGTTTGGTCACAGCTCTGTTTACACAGGGTTAGTCTTGTACTAACAAGACTGGAACAAGAACAAGCTGGAAGCTGGTGCCCCTACCTACACACAGGTCTGAAGGGCATTTCAAACAAAATACATTTTTTTTTTGCATCCTTTCTTGGACAAGAGCTGTATTAGGCCTCCCAATGTCACTGCAGGTGACAGCAGTGCTCACAGCTGGCCATGACCATGCTTGCACATGCATAGGAAGTTGGAACATAATTTTACCACTTTGGGCCAAAATCTGCCTTCTGGGACTTTTCCCAGTTTTGTACTCATCCTGGAGAATTCCTGTGAACTGCAGTTTGATCTTCCTCTATCTTCATTTAGGGCTTGGAGAAGCCATGGTCGATTGGCTGGTTTAAGAGTTCTGCCCCCTTCCTGATTTGACATAATCATTAGGCACTGCTAAGGCTGAAAAAGTAAATTAACTAGGGCTCAGTGTTGACTTGGGTCCCACCTGATTGCTTCTCTCACTCAACTACAACACTGGCTCCAAGTCAGATCTTTGGTTTGGTGGAGAATTCATACAGAAAAATTCACCAAAAATTCCTAAGTGATTTTGGTGCATAATAGTGTTTTTACTCAATAAGCAAAACAGCTGTGTATCCAGAGAAGAGACCATTATTTTCTGATGTGAGTGTGTGGTGTACTTTAGCATCCCAGGTGTCTGCCAGGATGCTTACTCCAAAGATACTGTACCAAAAAGTTGCCTTTGACAAGGGGCCGTGGTCACCATTACCACGGACAGACCACGGACCAGTCCAGCCTCATCCAGCAGGAACAGTGTGCTGGGAATATTTCCATTCTTTCTGGGCTTCCATATTGGTCTTCTGAGTAAAATACTCATCTCTGAAGTATGTGGTGCATATATATACATAGATAGATGAATAAGAGAGAGTGATTTTCTTACTTTTATAAAGCAAAAAGTAAAGCATCCCTTTTAGGAACATGACTGCGGTAAGAAACGGGCCTTTTTTGGGTAATTTCTCTCCAAAAATTATTTCTGAAGAAGAGTTTCTTGTTTGGATTCTGGACAGTTGATTGTTAATCCTCTTTAATAAAATAACAGATTTATATTAAAGGTAAATCCTTTTGCCTTTCTGTTCAAGGGTGACTGTTAGGAACTGTGGCCCCTGCTCTTCAACACGTGCCCTGGTACCCCTGCTAGACCACAAGGGTCCACCACTGGTAGGTGTGAGGGGGGCTTTGGCAGCCTGATTCCTGCCTTCTCCTGTTGCCAAGTTGGAGCACCTTGACAGCCAGAAGGAAGCCTGCTCCCTTGCCAGCCAGCCAAGTTGGATTTATGGATGCAGGTTGTTCCAACCTCCCATGTCCTTTTCCCTTTGCTAATCAAAGGGATGTGCAACCCCTGCCAGAAGCAGCAGCGCCATCACTGAGTGCTCTCACTTTTTCTGGTGTGTATCAGAAGTAGTTCACAGGTTTTTTCCCCTGTCTCCTGGGTTTTGCACTGGTGGCTGATGCTCAGAGCCAGACAAGGGACAGCCTGGGCTGCACCATCGGGGGACAAAGGGGAGTGTTTGCCAAAAGACTATGGATCATTCAGTGCTTGGTTAGAGTTTCAGGAGGTCTGGCATGCCATGTGTTCAGCTGAAATGGAGGGCTTGGAGCATCCATGTGCTCAGCAGCTTTGCAGGTGGGGATGTGGCTGGATTAAGGCAGTGCCCTTGGTCTTCCAGCACAGTCGGCGACAGCAGCTGACCTGGCTGCCACTTGCAAGGGGAACCCGATGCCTGTCTCCTGTCCCCTGAGAGTAGTTGGCCCACAGGTCCCTACTCCTCTGCCTAAATATAATTCTGGAACAGATATTTTCTGACTGAGGAGAGCTAAGATTAGCTCCCATTTGACTGCTGGAGGTCTTGTGTGGTGCACGGTCCCTCCACGCCGCCTGTGTGTGTGTGCCAGCGTGAGCCAAAAATACTGCTCTGCTCCTTGGTGAGGAGAGCTGGAAATGGGGCTTAAAGACACAACTATGGAGTCAGCCAAGCCCAGGAGCTACCTGCTGGTTTGCCCCTGGGCATGGGAAATGGGAGCAGGCTCTTGGCTGCTGTCCTGGCTGGGCTCTGCAGGGAGCCCTGTGCCAAAGCAGCGGCTGCAGCCACCAC
The DNA here is from genome assembly GCF_003945725.1 of Corapipo altera. Taxonomy (NCBI): domain Eukaryota; kingdom Metazoa; phylum Chordata; class Aves; order Passeriformes; family Pipridae; genus Corapipo; species Corapipo altera. The sequence continues at coordinate 11,211,897 of NW_020884893.1, read as the reverse complement.
TTGGTTGCCAAATCCTTGTTTCCTGTAGGGGCTGGAGCCATGGACATCTCTGTGCTGGCCCCACAGCCACTGCTTCTCAGAGGCCCACAGACAATTCTTCCTCTGTCTGGCATCTGCTTCTCTCCTTATTTATGGCCTTGTTTTCCCTGATAAACCTCAAACTCATAACATTCAGTTCTTCCCTGGGCTGTCAGGGTGATGCTTGTCCTTGTGTCACCAGCTCAGTGTTTCCCTGGGCAGCTCTGCCTTGTGCCTGTTGGGCTGTTGGTCCCAGCCAGGCTGCTCCATCGAGATCAGCCTGGGCTGGGTGAAATGCCAGCAATGTCCCCCTAGTTCTGTGCTGCAGAGGGAAGATGCCTCTTCCTACTGGCACCAGTTCTGCTGGTGTCTGGGCCAGTGTGCCAAGTCCCAAGCCAGCCTTGAGCTTGACTTCTGGGGCAGTAACGTGGAGGGGAGCACTGCTCCACAGGTGGATGAAATGCCCATGGGAAAAGCACTGCCTGGTGGGAAACCTGGGAAACCTGTTTCTAGAATGTTCTGTGCCCAACTGTATCTGCCTCCCCCTGGGGGCTGCAAACCGTGGGGGTTTCATAGACCCAAACTGAGGGGACTCTCTTGTAGCACAGCTCTGTGTCTCCCTGTTAGGGGAAGCTGGTAAATCCATCCCACAGATCAAGGCAAAACAGAGGAAGAAGAAACATCGAGGCAGAAAAAAACACCTTCAGTACTTGAAGGTTGTGTTATTTATTCCAACAGCTTATAGAGTTTTATCAAACCATCTTTAACACAAAACATGTCTCCTAAAAGAGAGAATGGTGTGAGATCCTACCAGAGATCATCTCAGCTAACAGCTTGCAAAGTTAAGCCTGAATTTCAACAGTCAAACCAGCGAATTGTTTCTCCCCTCCCCTTAACAACATCTTAAAATGCTGACACCCAAACGAAAAGGTGCCTGTGGCTGGTGCTGCTGGGTCTCCAGGTGGGGCTCATCCCCACAGAGCTGTGCTTTGGTCCTTTCCTGATGCTAAGCAGCAGCAGCACAGGTGAGTGGTGTGGACATGAGGGCAGTGGGACTGGTCAGGTCCCCTCCCCACTGCCCACCCTGACGAGGGGCCACGTGGACAGTCCAGAGGCCAGGTCAGATCTAAGATGCAGATGGAAGGTGAGGCTTAGAAAAACCAATTAACTGAACTTCTAATCTATGGAAACAGAATAAATAATAGTCTAAATTTGCAAAGGAGGAAGGTACCTTGGACAGGAGAGTCTGATGTGTCTATTATTACTGAAACTGTTTTCCCCCTAAGGGAAAATCGCAGCTAAGGCATCTTGAGAATGGCTCATGTCACTACAACCACGGCAGTGTTGCTCTAAATCATTAGGGATGGGGGCAGAAGTCTTTTGGAGGTGCCAGTCCTTGCACAGCATCTTGTGGCTCTCTACAGAAACATGGTTGCAGCAGAGGCATCTGACGGACAACTTGCTGTTCCAGGTTGGCTTTTGTCCGCAGATTCAATTGCAAATTCTTGTCTGATGTTCACAGCAAGGCCTTCCTCCTGCCCATCCCACCCCCTGTTCGCTCTCATGGGGAGGGGCTGCTTTCTTGCCCCTTTGGTCTTGCTCCAGGGTCGTTGTCAGAAGAGGAGGCATCTCTTTGGCTTTCTGCGAAAGGGAGGATTGGGAAGAAAGCAAAGTTACACCCTGCTGAGGACACAAGCCACCAGTAACTCCTACAGCTGACTTCATTCTCATTGCCACCTGCAGACCCACTGCTCCCCTGCTGTGGCCAAGCACTTCCCAGCCTGTGCCAGGAGCTGGGCTCGCCGGTGTCTGTGGCAGCTCACCTGCTCCCTGCACGGCGAGGTCGCCGAGCTCCTCGGTCAGCTTGCGCATGCTGATGGTGGTGGCATCTCGCTGGATGTCGTGGACAGCGTTCCTCCGGCCCGCCCGGTCGCAGGAGATGAAGTCGGTGTAGGTGCTGGACTCTACCTCCATTGCATCTCTATTCGCCTGCAAAACACTGTGGAGAAAACACAGCTGTGAGGACGAGGATGCTCGGCAAGGCTCGAGTCACGGCTCCCTCCAGGTGAGGCTGCTCCGTGGGGTTAAATTACAGCACGAAAAAACAGCCCCTGTAACTCTGCTCTGGTTCCTCTCTCAGCAGCCACCGAGATCTCAGATATCAACCCCCTCGTGTGGGGAGACCCACCGTGCTGGGTGGCCCAGTGTGCCAAGGATCCATCCCAGCTGCCTTACTGGCCCTTGTTCTACCTTCCCACTGCAAACCGAGGCAGACAAGGCGTTTTTCTCTCCTTTGGAGTTTCCAACCTTCTCCTTTAGGCGCACAAGGTCGCCTGCAGCAGCTTTTCCCTTCAAAAAAAGCATTACAGAGAGAGACCTCCTTCCTCCTCAAAATGCTACAGGAGCTTTGAACAGAAGCCAAGTTTGGCTCACTGCAGGGGGGAAGGGGTGCTGACCCAACCTGAATTTGTAATGGGAAATGACGGAACCCCTGGGAACAGCTGGAGGAACACAGGAGTATTTTATAGGTATGAGGCTTTGGAGCAGTACTGGCCTCCGCTGGTTGTGGGATGTCACTGAAGAAGTGTTGGCCTGGACTGCTGTGAGATAAGCACTTTAACACGTGAAAAACAGCCCTTCTGTGAGACACTTGGATCCCTTCACTCCAGATTTGTGCCCGTGCCAAGGGCACAGCACAAAGAAAGGCTCGGAGCGGCCACTTGTCACACGCGAGCTCCGCTGTGAGCCAGCTCCGAGCTCAGCCTGATGAATCCTTAAATTGCTGGTTTTTCCCTTCAGCCCAGGGTTTCCCTTGCCAGCGTTTGCACAGCACACGGAGTGCAGGGGCTGCAGCAGCTCGGGGTGTCCTGTCTCCTGGGCACAGAGCTGGCGAGCACGCGCTGCCTCGTCACGGGAAACCCATAGCTCTCGGTTCCTGCTCCTGTAGACTCCGTTTGGCACTTAGTTTGTTTTTCTGTGTGGAAGTTAGAGATTGTTGTCTTATCTGTGATTCTGCTCACTGTAAAATACGCCTCTAGCTCCACTGATGGTGTCAGTGCTGGGAGCAGGTCTGGATTAGAAACATGTGCAGTGAAAACAAAGTCATGCACGTTTAATGCACATTCACTCCCTTTTGTGCCTCGGGGTTAATGACCCAGAGAAGTTTGCTCAGCTTCCTGTACAAATCCTGCTTAATATTGATTTTCCTACCAGGGAATTCTGCTGGCAGACCACCAGACTGGACAGGAATTGCATTCCTCTGCCTAATACCCAATGTTACGGCACTAGGAAGGAGATGCAGCAGATGGGATGAAAGAGGTTAAATTCCCCCCATTCCTGAGCTGAGCAGGGTGCAGTAGCCACAAACCTGCAGAAAACCAGTATGTCTTGGTAGCCCCAGGGACTCCTCTCTCGGTGCTGATGTCAGATCAGGGAGTGCTGGCACCGGCTCACTGGTGGGATGTGGGGCTCAGCCTACCCAGACCTCCCAGGAGATCCTGCTTCCCCAAATCCAGCAAATTCTTGCGAACATCCATCTCCTCCAAGGGCTTGGCATCCATCTAGCCCCTATTAAATGAGCACTGGGAAAAGCTGCATCCTTTGTCCCAGCAAGATATCCCAGCTGTTTTTCCTCACCTCCCCTCCTTCTGTCCCTGGGACAAGGCACACGCTTTGGATGCAACAGGCTGGATGAGCTCAACGAGCCTTTTCCCCAGGACAGGCTGAGCATCCATCATTCCCAGACAAGTCCTTACAGCTCATCAGAGCTCAGAGGCTGCTGACCTTCTGCAGCTGCCAGAGATGTCACACGGACTTGGGAGGCTTCTCCAGGAGTGATCCACACAAGGCCACTTCTCCAGGAGTGATCCATGAGGCCAGTCCAGAGCTGAGATGCTCCAGAGTCCTCCTGCCCTTGTACTGAGGGCTGGACCACCTGGTTTCTAGGATGGAGTGCCCAAAGTGGGGACAGGAGCCAGCCCCTGGGATGCAGCATTTTCCCAGTGTTCCTTGATGTAGCTGCCAACAGTAGTGGTAGTGCTGTGCCAAGCCACAAAGTGCCCCATCACATGGGAACAGGATGGGATCCTGACTAAAAATAGAAGGCACCAAGAGTGCAGGTCCGGGCGGCCGGGAGATGGCGCGTGTGATTTATTTATTTCCATGGCTGGGAGGGTTCCTGCCTTCGGCTCTCCATGCAAGGAGCTGGAGACGGGCGGATTTACGAACAAAGCTTTCCAAATTGTGCAATTCCTTTGGGATTTTCAAGGTGGGCGGCTCTCAAAAGCCTTGCAGGCAGAGCCCTCCACACTAGCAGAGAGACTGCAGCCTTTTTCTCCAGGAAGCTGTTGGACTGAGAGGGTGATGGAAGCAGTCGATTTTTGATAGAAAAACCTGATTTTTCAACAAGCACTTCCACATTTCCAGGCATGTGCAAAACAGTTCCACCGGGTTTTACTCAGTAAGAGCTTGTAGCATCCGCCAGGGACAACAAAGGAACCACCTTCCCTCTTGCCCAGGTAATTCAACCTGAAACTGTGATACCATGGACAGTCACTTAGGGGTGGCAGGGGGTCCAAAGGGGGGTGCATCACCTACCTTTGGTTTTTCATACTCCTGTGGGCTGATGGGATGATGGGCCTGCTCTTGCCAGGCATTGTGGGAATAATCCCATGGCACACACATACAGTGCACAAAGGTTTCCAGGGCACTTCAAAGAGGTGATTCAGCCTGTCCCCAAGGGCACTTTCCTGCCCTCCCTTTCCTCCCTGCTGCTGATGGTAACAGAAACAGTCCCTGTGCCCTCAGCACAGCGTGCCAGCCCACAGGGATGGGGCAGGGAAGCTGGGACCTGCTGCCCACTGTATATTCCTCAAAAGCTTTCCTGTGCTGCTTGGAGGGAGGCTGTGTCCCCTCTGCCACTGGGACATGCTGCTGCCTGTCCCAGAGCAGCTGGTCACAAGTGAGGAAGCCCCTCACAAGCTGCCACTGACATTAAGGGTGTCCCAAGAGCCACCTCTGCTCCCATCCACCCAAAGCAACCTGGTTCTGCCAAACCTGCCGTTTGGCCTCGTCTTAAGTTTTTTGTAGTGTCTTGTGAGGACTAAAAAATGTGGAGCTCTAACAGTCTTGGCTTCGTTGGCATGGACTTAACTTCCAGGGCAGTTTTGCTGTCAGACTGCAACTGGGCTCACCAGCATTTTCCAGGGAAGTCTCCCAGCAGCTGACAGAGCAGCTGGCTCTGCTCTGGGGGCTGCTACTAAACCAGCTCTACTCGTTCTGGGACATCCATTTAGGATGTGGATGCTGAGAAATTGAAGGGTTAAATGTTTCTTCTGCCTTTTGGTAGAACAAACTGGGACATTTCTTTTGGGTCAGTTCCATGTCCTATTCAGTCCCACTGACAAGCCTGCATTTAAATCCCTCTTGCCTGCTTCGCAGCACAGATCCCAGGACTACAGCAAACAGTTACTGCAAATAACGTAAGAGTGGCAGAGAAATGACCTGGAAACTCCTGGCAGGTTACCCTGAGCACAGGGCCCTGTGTCTGCAGGGCCAACACAAGCCCTGTGACCCGAGCCAGTGGCCAGGGCTGATCCCCGGGATTGGATGGATGCTGCAGTCACACTCAGCACTGACTCCACTTTCAAGGAGACCCTTCACACAACATGGCATCTCTCCCTTGTCTGGGTTAAACTTTTTATGGCTGGAAAGGGCTGTTTCTGGATGGTGGCTATCTGCAGGATGGGCTGCTCTGTGCCTCCTCTCTGCTGGCAGGAGCCCAGCACAGCCCCAGCTCTGGGTGCTGCAGCCCAGCTGTGGCCCCTCGCTGTCCACTGCAGTTGGGACACAGAGCTGGAGGTTTTGGTTGGAGTTGGCTCCCTCATCCCACAGGACACGCTCTCCCACCCGCACAGTGTCACACCAGGGGACACAACACTCTCCTGGCCATGAAGCCAAATTAAACCTATGGTTCCAGGGTGAAATTCCAAATTTCTGCTGGGGACTGGGGATGTGACCCCATCTACTCATGCATCACATCCCACTTCTCTGCCCTTCCTTGCCAACCTGCAGGGACCAAGGCATGGAGTGGTGCATTGTGCAGTGCCCCTTGCCCTTCCATTCCAGGGTACAGGGACTATTATTAGACCTCCCCTGCTGGGGCCGGATCCATAACAACAGCAAAACATACTCAACAGCCCTGCTGGGCTTTTAAAATATTTACAGAGTGAGATGGTTTACTGAAGAGGGGGGCCTGGTAGAGCACAGAGACGGGAGCACCGGGATTTCTGTGCTCCCTGTGGGTTTGCTGTGAGGTTTCCTGCTGGGAGAGTTGGATCCAGCGAGGAGAAAAAAATATCACGCAGGGCTGAAGCCAGCACTTGAGGTCAGGGGGTTTCCACCAACTGTCTGACAAGCTCCAGCTGGAATTTCAGCAGATTTTCCACTGGGATCTTGTCTGGGAACATGCGTGAGGGGCTGTACATCAAAGAAGGGCTCTGTAATGGTGTTATTGGGGTATTTTTAGACCTGTGATCGTGCTAAAGGCCTCATTATGTCTCCTGACCCCTCACTAGAGCTTAGATTCATGGCCAGAAGCTGAGCTGAAGATGCAGCTTAGGATGAAGATGCTGCTTTTGGGAGCCCAGTCTGGCAGTGGCTGCACAAGCATCAAGTGTTGGTAAGGCTGGTGACAGGGTGTGTACCAGACACATCTGCTGGGTCTGTGTTCTCCAAAATGTGGTGGGAGTGGGTCTTACTGGCCACAATTGATGTGCTCCAAACTGCTGAGCCCCAAGTTTCCTGGCTGGGTGAGAAACAGGCAGGAGCAAGGCAGCAGCCTCATGTCCTACGATGGAAGGGTGTGTCCACCTCATGTGCTGAGCAGCTTCTTCCCAGTAAAGAACAGTGTGGAAAAGCCTCACCACACTTTAGTGATGAAGAGATGTCAAACTGGGCATGGCACACTGGTATTTTGGAAGGCTTTTGCTGTGGTATTTCTTGTAATAACTCTGTACCCTCTGGCTCTTACACTAAGTACAATAAATTCAGCCAGGGCAGATATCCCAGCTGCTCCAGCCACTGCAATGGTTTTGCAGGAACAGAGCTTCTAGCATTCCCTAAGACTTGGTGGAAAATTGTAATTCCTATAGGAGGAGAGGGGATACAGCTGAGGCTCAATGTCCACAAACAGATCCCTTCTTTTGCTTTTGGTTTTACAGTATAAAGATCACTGTAGAACTGATAACTAATTGCTTAGCCCCAGGTTTAAGATTAGGCTTAGACTAACTCCTCTGTGACTTCACAAACCTTGCATTTAGCTCTACCAAGCTCTCCAAACTCTCTCCCGCCCCACCTCCGAAAGACACGTCCCCAGCCCCCCCAGTGCAGTGTCCCCACTGTCCCAAGGCACCTCCTGCTGCCCCACACCCTCACAGCCACTGCCCGGCTTCCTGCTGATGTAAGAAACACTCCAGACAGATTTCAAAATCACAGCTGACCCTTGGCATAGGGGTAGGGTGAGTCCCTGTGTGCGCTGCCATGGTCCCCAGGGGAGAGGGGAAGGCTGGGGGAGGCGGGAGGGCATTGCTCAGCCGCCAGGATGGATGTGTGGGTGATGTCAGGACAGAGCCGCCCGTCCTCCATCCGCTCATCCCTCTGCTACAGGGACAGCCGAGTGCCCAGCTCTGGCCACACAGTGCTGCCAGCCTGGAGCAGGCAGCACCCCTCTGCCAGTCCCCATGGGACATGAATGCTGAGCATCTGCTCCAAAAATCCTCCACCATGGGAAGAATCACGGTTTGCCTTGGCAACCGGGGTCTGATGGAGCCCTCTGCTCCTCCCTTCCCCTAAGCACCAAGCCTTGCTGCAGCTTAAGCCTCTTCTGCAGCTTCTCAATAAGTTGATTAATGAAAATAATTGGTCTCTTTGTGCATCTGGAGACAGTTGCCGTGACAGCAGTTGTATTTTTGTTTTGTTCCCAGGTCGAGCTTGTTTTCCACATCCCCCAGCTTCAAGATGTTCACAAATCAGGGAGCACTCTGTTTCTTCCCCACCTCCAAAGGACACGTGTCCCTCTGAGGGATGAGTGGCAGAGGGGATGAGGCACATTCAGCCCTGGTAAACCTCAGAACGTGGCAGACTGGCAACTTTTTTTCTGCCTGTTTTTCACCCCCTCAAGCCAGGCTCACACACTGCTCTGACTTCTGCAGAGCAATGAGCAGAGAATCAGATCCCTCATGTTTACCCAGAACTGCCATGAGCACTGACAGGTCCCTCTGTCCCCTGCAGGGGCCCTTTCAAAGCTATGAGTCCCTTCTCCATTACTTTTATTTTCTCAGATTTTTTTTTTGCTGCTTTTAGATGTGAACATATTTTTACACGAGCAAAAACAGTGACTGTGTGGAAGATCTGCTAATGCCTGAACTTGCAAAGCAGACAACCCACAGATCAGGGACTTTAAACCCTCCAGCTGCAGAAGCCCCACAGCTGCTGTGGCAGGCTGTGTTCCGTGTTCCATGTATTCTCCTTGCTTGTGATGTTCAGACACCTTATCATGCCTGGGCCACGGGGTGAATTCCTTTGCAATGGGGATCCCCTTCAGACTTGGGTTTCCTGCCTTCCTCCAGATCGTTCAGGAAGAAAAGTCCCCAGGGCACTGACCTCTGAGTCAACATCACCTTCTAAAACCACTTGAATTCCTGGCCCAGGGATGTTCAACCTCAGCACATCCCCCCCCAACACTTTGCAGGCTTCCCTGGGCAAGGAGAAGTCAAATAAGCACAGAGAAGATGCAGCTGGGGCTATTTTCTAGCACAGCTGCCCTTGTCACATATAAGAGGAAGGTGAAGCCATAGCAAGCCTTGATGCTGTAGCTCTGCTTCTGGGTTGAGGAAGACCTCTCTACAGGACAGAGGTAAGCAAGGATGAATCCTTATTTTTATGCCTAGCAGGAAAAAGAGCTATTTAGTCCAGTTCTTCTTTGTGATCTGAGGAGTTGAGCTCTGCTGCTGTGTGAAAGCAGTGCTGGCGTGGCTGGGAAGGGGAGCACAGCTTGGCAGAGGTGTTGTGAGGGCTGTAACTGCGCAGGTTTTGGTTGAGGGGGCTCTGCTTAGCACAGGGAGTGTGAAGCTGAGAGCCACCTGCCTTGGCTGAGACTTGCACAGTCCCACAGGAATTTGCATCCAGCATCCAAAGAGTCCTCCTGACTCAGTGCAGTGTAAAAGGCTGAGTGAAAACCTGTGAAGCCTCCTGAGGTGAGAGAGCCCTGGCAGCTCCCAGTGGTGCCTAAAAATAACTGGGGCACCTCTTAAAGAGTGTCAGTGTAGAATGAGGCTGATTAGCAAAACCAGGCTTAGCTCTGCTCCCTGGAGCTGGCTGCCTGTCTGTCTGCTCCCCTGCAGGGAACAAAGCTACTAGCAGACCCCCCCATGCCAGGGTAGGGGCAGTGCTTGCCTGGCAAGGTGAGGGCGGGGGAGGATCTGTCTTTGGGGGCTGTGAGAAGGGTTGGCTGGCTGGGATGGTGCTGTTGGTACTTGACATGCAGCAGGAAAGGGAAGTGTCAGAGTTCAGAACAGGCTGGCAGTTTGGGGTGGCTGAGCTAAGCCCTTTCAGGTGACTCCATGGCTCCTGCAAACCTCTGGAATCAGGAGCCCCTTTGGCTGTTCTATCTTGCTGGGACTCCTACCAGGGCAGGGAAAGCTCTGTAGAAATCTTCACGGAAGATTTCTGTGATGGATGGAGAATTTCTGTAGAGCTGTGTCAGGTGACAGCAGCTTCTGATCCTTCCTGCAGGCAGGGTAGATCTCTCTGTGCAAGTCCCCAGGGATATGAGCTGCAGTGGTGCTCGAAATGTGCCTGTAACATTACACTGGGGATGCTCAGTGATCATTGCCACTTACAGTCTCAGGAAAGGGAAATCTCCTAATGAAATGAATTGTCAACTGTTTTATGGTCCACTGAAATGCAGCCTTGGTGGAGGACACGGGGTGTCTCTGCACCAAAGAGTCCTGAGATCCTGTAGTGCAGATCTCAAACAATACAGCCCTGGCAGCTCAGTGCAGGAGCAAAGAAGGCAGTGACATGATCTGAGCACGGAGGGGTACAGAAGTCAAACCACAGAAAGGATCTGCTGTTTACGCAGGAGCCACAAAAGGTTAAGCTTTGGGGATTCCCTGGATCTCGCTGGACTGACTCTACAATGCAAGGCAAAACTCCCTTACATGGTTACTTACAGGAAAACAACATTCCCCTGCACGGCATGCGGGGGCAGCCTGGGAGCAGCGTTTGCTCACCATGTCCCCACTGCTGGCAGGGAGAGGCTGTGCACAGGATTGGCACTGGGGCCTGCCTTGGAGTCAGTGCTGGAACACGGCTTGGTACAAGGACACGGCTGTGAAGCGTAAATAATACAGCAGGGAAGTCATTACAGCAGAATTGTTGATGTTTCTTTCCTCTTAGCAGCCTTCTAGCATCTAGTAATTCAGAATATAGAGGGAGGTCAAGTGACTCTATGATACAGGAAGGAAAAAACCCATTTTTGTTTATAATATCTCCCTGTGAATAGAAACTTTATCAGTCCAGAGTGTGAATGCCTACCTGATTCAGTTGACTTTCCTTCTGGACATGACTTCAAACAAGCTTCATGCAGAGCAGGACAACAGCTTCTGGGGAAGAAAAGAAAAAAAAAAATTAAGACAACATTATCTCTTCTTATTCTGGGAAGCACAAAGCTCAGCTGCTCTTTCCACTGTCTGTGACCAGGATGGCAGAGGGGTGGTGGGGGTTGGTAGGCTCAGGTGGAGCCTGGCTTGGCGAGCAGGGAGATGCCAACCAAGGGGTTGACGTGTAAGGAAAGACCAGCTGGGGCTGCACAGAGAAGGGCTCTTTGGTTTTGCTTCCCCTTCCGCTGCCCTCCCACAGGTGCTGGGGAGAACTGAGGCAACTCATGTCTCCTGACCTGCACAGTGGTGACCCAGCAGCTGCCTCAGGGTATAAGTGGATATTGGTTTGCAGCTCTGCTGCCATTTAAAGAAGTGAAACTTCCATACTGGCTTCTCCAAGGTGAAAGGGGAAGTTTGATCTGATAGTTCTGGTGCCTCACTGGGTCTGTGTCCAGCTCCTTGTGTCTCTGCTGTTTGTGCACAGCTGAGCCTCCTCCTGCTGTCCCCAAGCACTGCTCAAAGACATTTCCTCTGTGGCCTCAACATCTGTGGGTGCCTTGCAATCCCTTGACCTGCAGAGCCCAGCCAACAAGACACTTGCTTATTTTAGCAGCTGTTTCAGCCTTCTGAGGTTTTTGGAACATTATGGACTGGTTTTTTCCCTTTGTCCCAGGGACAAATATTAGCAGAACAGGAATCAAGAGATGAACCATTTAACCATATAAGCAGTAGCTCATCTAGCAATTCATCTGTCTGGGCCATCCGGGTTGAGCACCACTGTGACTGGAACTATTTCTCATCCTTTTCCAAACTGGGACAGATCCACAGCCTTTTTCTTTGTTTTTCTGACCCACTTTCAAAACTTTGTAGTTGGAGCTGACTACTTGCTGGCTCTGGTCCTGCTTCAAGGACAGGGCACTTGCTGCTTCTGTGTGTCAGTTTGCCCATCTGTTATATGGAGTTATTAATACTCCCTCCCCCTGTTAGATGCTTCAAATAACTTAAAGCACTTTCAGATCTGCAGATGACAGGCTTACAGAAGTGGAAAATGCTAATTATGATCATGACAGCAGCTAAACAAAGACACAGGGATTTAACAATACACTTTTGTTGGTGTTTACCTCATTTATAGCAAAGTGCTTACTGGAAACACTGGACCGGAAAAGAAACAGCATTCCCACAACTCTGGGAATATGTATCGCCCTTTTGGGGCACCAAGCAGGCAAACAAAAGCAGGAAAAGGAAGAAAGCCAGCTTTGGAAACCCACAAGTCTTTATTTTCCTCCTTTGCCTTCCTGCCCCGCTCTGGTTCGTGTGTTACACAGCCCAAACAGTTAAACCTCCAGCAATTCAGGAGTGTTGCAAAATATCTCAATATACCTGGCCCTCTGCCAAGGGAAGCTTAAAGCAAACTGGAGCAACGATGCTCTGAAGTACAAGTTACCACTGAGCAGCTTTGTTCCAGATGGGACACGGTGGGAACTCCCCATTTTCTCTCTCAAAAAAAAAGCTGATTTTGGATTTTGCCCACAGCCCCTACTTGGGCATCTGGAGTCTGCAAGTTTTTTGAGCCCCTTGCTCCATCCACAAAGGCTTGTCCTCTTCTGGCTCACCTGCTCCTGCTGCTCCCTGGGCAATGGGCAGAGCTGGAAAGGCCAGGAAACATCCCACACGGGGAGTTTGGAGATTTAATGGTGGTGAGGTGTGTTAATCCATGCAGTGTAACTAAGGATGGGCTGAAGTGACTTGTTAAGGAGCACCACATTTCCTAATCTAGTCCTATAGCCCATCAAGGTACACAGGATTATTTTGGGACCCCAGTGGAAATGTTCATTGGATAGTTATATCCATACCCATCAGGAATGAATTACAAGGGCACCAGTACAGAATTATAGAATAATTTAGAGTGGAAAAGATCTTTAAGGTCATGAAGTCCAACCACCAATCTAACCCTGCCATGTCTGCAAGTGCCACATCCACATGTCTCTTTAACATCTCCAGGGATACTGACTCCACCACTTTCCTGAGCAGACTGGTAAAGTGTTTGACAACCCTGCCAGTTAAGAAATTTTTCCTAATATCTGACCTAAACCTCCCCTAGAGCAACTTGAGGCCATTTCCTCTTGTTCTATCCAATGCAGATGATGCACGTTTGAGGTTTAGATTTTCTCCATGTTGACCAGCTGTTATCCAAAAGGAACAAACACATGAAACAACCTTGGTCCTCTCAGCATTGCTTCAAAATGAATGTGTGTTCCAAAAAAAAAACCAAAACCCAAACCATGCCCCAGAATGTTTTTTGGCTGAATTCAGCATTATTCCACACAACAGCTGTTACGGTGCTGCTTTGATCCACAGAGGAAATCCTTTCTGGTTTCAAGTAAGGTGATGGCAGAGGAGAGAAGGTTATTCTCGTGTCTCTTGGTTGCTGGGTAAACAACAGGCTGCATACATGGCTGATCAGAACAGGAGCCTGGTCCTCCCAGAGCAGCCAGACTGCCTTGTTTAGTGTCCTGTCTGCAGCAGCAGCTGGCATCCTTGGTACAAGAAAACCTCTAATTGTAATGGAATGTTTTTCATAAGTCAGTAATGACTCTGAACCAGGAGGTGTTATAATCCTTAAAATGCAATATCCTCTTAATCACACCCAGGATTGTTTTGTTACCCAGATAACTACCTGGTACCCATTAAAATGCCTTCAGAGCTCTTTGCTCCACTGATATCTCATGGCAATGAGCACCACAGATTAATTACACTTTGTGGAAACAGTAATTCCAGTAAAGTTGATGACGCTCTGGTGGGGATATGTTTGGATTCTTACATCACTGCAAGTATCAACAGAAATGGCATTTCGGTGCCCGCCGGGGACTTCCCGAGGCAGCAGCTTGTGACCAGCAACGTGCCTGCATGAGAGCTGCTGTGCAGGAGCTGTGCAAAGAACACCCTGGCTGCACTGGAGAGTGCTTGGGAACTCACTGTGGAAACCAGAAATGAGTGGAGTAAAGTACATAAACCTCCAGGCTCGAGGGCAGTGAGACTTTTGAAATGGGGCCCAGGCAGTTCATAGTCCAACTGCTCTTCCTGCTCGTGCTACAGGTACCAGCCAAGACCTGGAGTGGTGTCTCCACCTCCTTAACTGCCATCAAGAGGAACTTGGGACAAAGCCCATGGAACACCTGAACCCTCCCTTCTCACGGGCTGGTGCTGGCAAGCCTGGGGAGCAACATCCCTTATGACTTGGCTTTTTCTAGTCATGAGCTAAAGACAACTAGAAACACTGGGCTTTTCTCCCCTCTCCAAAACAGGTGCTGTGACGGAAAATTTGTTTTCTGGATCAGCCCATGCAAAGAGCTTTGGTGACATTAAGGAAACCCCTAGGAGTGTGGAGAAACAAATGGAATGTGAAGATGGGAGAGACCAGAACAGGTTGACACAGAGAGGCAAACAAAAAGCTGGGCTGAAGCTTCTGCTGTTCTTTATGGACTTGTAGATTCACTCCCGATTCTGCCCCAGACCTGTGTGAGCCCAGGAAAATCATCTGTGATCTGCAGAATAGTAATGATGCTGGTGTTTGGGTGCCCAGACAGGCTGGAGGCATTAATGCACAGCAGTATGCTGCAGGAACTGGCTCTGAAATGTGGGAGATCAGGAAATGTCAGCAACTTAGAAAATGTTTTCCATAGTTATTTTGGGTGGCAGGGTTGTGTGCCTGCGGGTATTCCTCTGAGTGGGCTCGAAAGTAGATTTACTTCGGAACAAGAAGATAAAGGAAGAAAGCAAAACTCTGTGTTCTAGCTCACCCTGTGCCTGTACACGTCCTCAGAACTGTCCACCTGGGTACAGAAGATGCACAGCTATGAACATTCCTGGGTTTCATCTCTTCATGACCAAGCTGCCCATGCTGGAAGCCCAAGCACTGTAGTTAATGGTCTCCAGTTCTCTGAGGCATATGAGTTTGCACTATCTGGAAAGTGTCCCCAAAACTGATGGCATGTGGAACTGCCTGGAGGACTCAATGCTCTGTTCTGTGCCTGAGGTATATTAAGCACTATTGGTATATCCACGCTGTAAATGGCCATTTGACCTATATCTGCACTGTAAATGAACCCAGCCACAGAGGATCTCTTCATACATCCTTTTTTCCCCAACACCATCCCTCACGAGAGCTGGGAAGTGACAATTTCTCAGCTGGGTGCCCACACATTAGCATGGTGGCTCTTTCCAGCCACGAGTCTCCAAAGCCAAGCACTGTCCCCCAGTAACCAAGCCAGGCACGCCGAGAAAGCAGCCCAGAGCTTGAGGGGCTGCCACCATCCGAGGGGCTCTGCCACTTGGCCAAGCCATCCCCACTTCCTAAGTCTCCCCTCACCCTCTCACTGCTGCAGCTGCCTCTTGCTCACTGACCCCAGCGTGTCCTGCTTTGAGTCACCAGCCCATCCACCCAGGGCATTGCCTCTGGGTTCACAGCTATACTTGGCTCTTGTTCTGCAGAACCATTTACCCCTTCCAAGCAAAGGGAAATTTCCCAAAGACGCTTTTGGGGCCAAGGCATTACATGCATGTGAAAGCCCCCCCACCGCGGCTCGCTACCAGCTGCTTAGGGGAATCCAGAGAGAGGAGAGAAACGCACACAGCTCCGAGGTGGAGGAATTTGCAAAGCCTCCTGAGAATACCACCACACAGCACTTCTTTTTTTATCCCGAGTCTTCGCCTTTTAAAACATTTGCTTGGAAAGCTGGATGCCAGGGAGTCTCCGAGCCCGCTTCTGCAAAGCTGTCGCCCGTGCCCGCAGCTCGGAGGGGAGCCCCGGGCAGCTCCTACGGCTCCTGACAGCCCGAAGGATGGATTCCCACCACGGCCCCGCACAGACGGCACGCCGGGTGCCCGTCCCACAGCCTGTCCCACCGCCCGGCATCCCTGCCCGTGCGAGCGCAGAGCCACCCCGACGCTCTAAGGGATTCCCTCCGGCGAATCGCTCAGAATAAACGGACGCATGTTAGAAATGAGGCCAGAAATCCCCACGGGCGTCACTGATCCACTGGTCCTTTGTGATTTCCAACCACCGAGCCTGCTCTCCCCGCTACCCCTTCGCGCCGATCCGCGTTATTTTCCAGGCGAAGCAGCAGCCGCCTCCTGCCATCAGCCTGCACGCGGCTTCTCCCGACAGCAGAGGAAAAAAACCCGGGATGCAGCTGGGTTTTTTTTAGCCCACGGTTTGCCGGGCAGCAAACCCCTCGGTGTTCGCAGCTGGCTGGGTAAAAAGTTAAGCGTTCCCTCCCTCCACAAAGCCCCGCTCCGCGGCGCGGCCGTGGCAGGAGCGCGGCCCCCTCGCTGCACCCCGGGCAGGTGTCCCGGCCACCCACCTCGCCAGCCCCTCGCCCAGCCCCACTTACAGCCGCTCCCGCTGCTCCTCGGATCCCGAGCTCCGCGCTCCCGCCGCCCGGGAAGGGCTCCCGGCTGGATAACACCCTCCTGCCGTCCCTGCCCTGGAGAGCAGCCAAGCCGGCCCCGGGGGAGCCGCGACCGGTTTCAGACTCGCGGTTTCCTTCTGCTGGGAGCTGCTAAATGAAGTTGCACTTGTGGGGCCAAGGGGCGTGTTCTGCTCTCCTCGAGTCAGTCCCTGCCCGCTGTAATCCAATGCTCTGCCCGATGATGTCAAGCAGCTCCCGCTCGGCTCCTACCTTACAGTCGGCGGGAGGGATCCGTTTCCTTTTCACAGGGATCTTTGTTTAGCTTCGGCTTGTAACCCCATCCCCCGGCAGCTGCGTGTGCCCGAGCATCCTCCCTTCGGTGCTCAGCGCTGTGGCTTTTGCTGCCGGGCGCTCCCTCGTGCCTGCCTGCTGTTGCCCCCGGGTCTCTCCGGCACATTGTTTGGATGCATGTCCCAGATGGATCCCGCCGTTTATCCTCTCCAGCAGGGCCTGGCCGAAGATGCCATCACACCCTGTGCAGCCTGAGCTATCCTAGCAAGTGTAGCAGCGGGTAAATGCCTCCCATGAAAAATACAGCTTTGTGTGGTTTTGGAAGGCTTTTTGCTCCACTGGCTCCCACGGGGTAAAATCCAAGACTGCTTCAGCTCATGTGCCCCTGGGTGCCAGCCTTATTTGGGTGTGAAGTCCAGAGCTGGTGACAGCACCTGGATTTAAGAGGGGAAGGGGTTATGAGCAAGGTAGTACCACATATTGAGCAGGTACCTTTGTATCCACCCTGCTGTGTGAAGCACAGCCTGTGAGCTCTCAAAGAGCTTGGGGCCACTTCAGAAGAAGAGGAAATTTTGGCTGTTCTTGGCACCATGGGGAGCCAGGAACATCCCTCTGGTTGGCATCACCTCCCTGTGTCACATCAGCCTTGGAGCCCCCATGGAGTGACAGAAGCCAAGCAATCAAGGTGGCTGCAGTCGTTCCCTGGGCCAGCGCTCCTGCCCAGCCCTGCCAGACTGGAACAGCTCATTAGTGCTAATTGCTTTGCTGAGAGAGTGAAAGATGTGCTCCATCCCTGCTGTAAGGACACTCAGTGTCCTTGTGAGGGGGAGAAGTGACACAACTCAACTGGGGATCACAAAGGGGGTTTGCCAAGGAATGGTTCTCGTCCCCACTCGAGCTGGGCGAGCTTTTGTTTTGGGTTGTATGCAAAGTGAGCAGTGTGAGCCAGGAGCACTTGGCTTTCCCAACCTGCCGTCTCTCTGAGCACCAGACAGGCACAGAAGAGGCAGCTCTGCCATCCTGCAGCTCTGCCATGACAGAGCCACACAATGCCAGGTGAGGAGCACCAGCCTTTCCTCTCGCCCCAGCACCAGCTGTGCAGCTGGACCTTCTCCACCTCTGCTGCCATCACCACCTCCAGCCAGAGTCTGTTTGTGCATGCCCAAAACCACGCTGGAAAATACCCACAGCCCTTCCATTGCTCACAGGAAGAGATAAAAACACCAACAGCAGCAACAAGCAGTGCAGGAAACACCCTGATGACAATACTGATGCACGGAGGAAGGGGAATGGAGCTCAACAGAGCAAAACATACCCGTGCTCAGAGCATCCCCAAACTGACCTCGTGTAACCTCCTGGTTCGAATCAGTTTTAGTTCAAAACCAGTCCCAGAAAGCCCATTTGATTTCCTGAGATGTATCACCTGGCAGAACTCATCTCTCTCCAGTGGTTTTGAGTCACATGTTGTGCTACTCGCTCGAAAGTAGCAGTAAGGGATTCACCACAATGCCCCGCCCGTCTTCATGAGATGCCAGGAAGGGAGGAGGGCTCTGCTGCTCTGTGCCAAGGGACTGCACAGCCTCAGGAGGCTGCTGTGCTGGCCTGGCCAAGGCTGCAGTTTTCCCTTTACTCCAGCTTACATTTGAAAGCAGTCCAGAAGGTTTTACAGCTTGGACTGCAGGGTTTGGAGGCCAAGTCTGGTAAGGATACAAACTCTACACCGGCTACCCAGGCTTTTCCTTGGCAGCCTGTGGCCAGCACCCTTGCAGCACAGGCAGCATAGAACAGTGGCAGCAACCAAGCCCTTTGGAAAGCCAAGAGCTCAGAATATGTACTCCTAAAGTAATAGTCTTGTGTTGCTCAAACCTCCCAATCCTGTGTGTGGTTCTGGAAACAAGCCCCTCAAAGCATCCACCAAAGAGTCCATCCTTTTCTGCACATACTCATGTGTCCTTACAGTGACTTTCTCATTGAATACCATCCCCTACAAGAGCTGGTCAAACACTTCCCATCAAAACTCTTCTTAAGTAGAAAAATGCAGCTTAGGATTTTCTACAGGTTGTATATTTAATTTTTTTTTTTTCCACAAGGGGTGTGAGTGGGGAGAATCCTGAGTTTGCTTGAAATTTTAAGGCATTAGGATAAAAATATGTGGCTTTCAATGTGTTCACTCTTCCCGTTCTTAAACGGAACTCAGCATTTTACTCCAGAAATACACCCAAATTTCTAACTGGTTCTCATGTTCACCATCTCTTGTCCTATTGCTTTGTCCACCAAAAGACATTCACCCGGAGGTGTGGGCTGTGGATAGATGTGGCTCCTATCTCACTGTCAGGAGCAGATGTTAGAGCTGCCGGGCATGGCACGCTCTGTGTGATGGATGGTGTCACAGCCTTGAGCTGACTGACTCAGCTGCAGCCACAATCAGCCATTAGTGGCTTCTACTTTACCTCTTTGATGAGGTTTTTGCTGCCTGTTGCATCCATCTGCCTCATACTGTGCTATCCTGTGTAGTATAGGACTGGTGGTGATGCCATTGCTGCTCTGGACAACCCGAGGTTGGCTCTGCTGCTGGTGACCATGCAGTTGGCCTGCAGTACATTGTGAACTTTTTAGTCCTGCAGCACCAAGTGGGATGCAGAGAACAATTCCTCAGGGAAGGGATGGTCCTACAGCACCCAGCAGCCCATGCTGTGGGTGCCACCTTCACTGCTCTGGTGCAGCATGGGGTGGGAGAGCACGGCTCAGGGAAGAGCAAGGAGCTGTCCTGTGGGGTGACTGCCAACCTTTAGCTGGAGGAGGGATAAAGACAGAGCAACCTCGTAGGGCAAGTGTCAAAATGAGGTGAGAGTATCCCCGAGGGTGCTAATGTAAAGAAACCCAGCCCTGGAGCAGCTCTGCCGTGCTGGACTGCATGCTGCCTGCTCTGGCAAGAAATCCACCAGCACAAAGGACCCTCTGGGAAGCTCTGGAGCCCAAGCTGTCACTTCAGAAGGATCTGACCTGCCTCTGACCCGAGTGTTTTTGCAGCCTGAGCGTCGCTTCCCTCAGCAGCCCCTGCTGCCAGGGTTAGAGCAGCACTGATGCAGCGTGCAGCCTCCTCACGTAAGAGCAGCTTCCCGCTGCATTTCCCAGGCATTGAGGTCTCTGTGTCACTTGATGTCATCAAGATTGCAAGGAAACGTGGAATGGCACAAGATACGCACTGGAAAAAAAATCTGACTTCCTCCCATAAAAGAAATGCTTTAAATAAACAACTTTTGATTAAAAAAAAAACATAGGACATATTTCGGTGATGTGCTGGGCTCCCTAAGGCAAGTGTGGATGTCTTCAGCCATGAAATAACAGCTTCACTCGGAGATTCGTGAGAAAGGAAACAGACAGGTAAAAGCAGCTTTAGTGACAAGCCACTCTTTTTGCTGTCAAGGGAAGGACACAGTTTGCTGTTGATTTAAAGAGTGGGTGTCAGGACGTGTGAATGAATTACCCAGCCTTCAGACCCATTTTGTTTTTATGGAAGTTGCTCATCCAGAAAGGTTCAACAAGTGAAACGCACAAAAAAAGCTTATAATGAGGCCAAACTCGTTAGTGACCCTCTGGGGTCACCCCTATTAGCAGGAAGGGTCGAGGAGTCCAGCCTGGCTGTGGGGAGCCCCTCTGGGCACTGGGGCAGCAGGGACATGGTCGTGGCTGCTGGCATGGTGTCTCAATGTGGGGCTGGCATTCCAGCAGGGCAGAGCACACTCAAAAAACTGTTTACTTTGAGCTGCAGCTATTTTTAGCTCCACTAATCTGTGCAGAGATGATAAAGCTTTTCATTGCAAAGAGGGTGGCTCTGCTTTGCTTCTGGGCAATTTCACTCATCCCTTCCCCCTTCCCGGCCGCTTCTCCCCACAGACCTTATCTCCTCTCTCTCTGGGCCAAACACCTCCAAAAGGTTTGTCCCAACTAGACAGGTTGCATTCTCAGCCCAAACTTTTGTTTTTTCCCTAGGGAACGTATTCAGTTTGGGAAATAAATTAACTTTTTCTTTAATAGTCCCCAAAGCCCACTTCAAAGCCTTTGCTGGAAGCCCATCGTGGACATGCACCCTACCCTCTGATCCTTCATTTCTGCTAAATTCCTTCTGTCCAAAGGCTCTTGCAAAACAAGTCACTTGACAGTTATCTCTGCAGCTGCCACGAATACAAGCAGGTCTCAAACTCAGCTCTGATGTCAAGCCAGAGTCACCAGGCAGTGACAGCACTGCCCTATGCCATGATTTACCCCAGGGGTCCCACAGCCCATTCCAAGCTCCCTCACACACTCTGTATAAGAAGAACTTTACCTGCTGCTGACAGGAGCGAGCACGGCAGCTGCTTGCGGCACAAAGACGACAAAACACGTGTAAATCCTGCTTGGTCAGGGATCTGTTTGTCTAAAGGACTCCAGAAGCTTCTCCAGTGTAAGCTCACAACGGTCATGCATCCAGCACATGCTTCACCAGAAAATCATCCTGCTGGTAAAAGCTTTCTTGTCTGGGATGCAGCGTGAATTACATCTCTGTTGGCTTATAGGTGTGTTCAGAGGGGGGAAGAATATGCAAGTATTCATTAAATAGGTTCATTCTGCTTGCTAGGAAGGGTCAGATATACAGATATACAAATGATTGTCGGGATGAGAAGGTGCAGCAGGAGAGGTATTGCTTAAGCTGATCATGGCTGACTGCTCAGGTGCTGCTGGCAGGGAAGAAGGAGATGCCCTGAGGTCCACAAACAGGTACTTCTTCCCTTTGTCCCTCTGATTCTGCTAGAGAGTATAGCTGGAAGAGAACAAGTAGCAGGCTGGGTTGGCAGTTGTGCTTCTGCCTTTTGGAGAGCAAAGGGGTATGCTGACAACTGAGAAGAAAACAGTCATCCTTGTCAGTGCCAGAGCCACCCAGCAAACAGTTCTGATTGTTCACCAGTGTTTGGCAACCAGACAAGGATTCCCGTTGCCAATGTGCAGCAGCCATGTAAATATTTTGATTCTAACTTGTGCTCTCAGCTAAATGGGCTTTCACGTGATTTTATTCCATGGAGTCTGAACATGGGACTCCTGCTCTGGAATGCTGAGTGATCAAACTCAGCTTATTAATCCTCTGTTGTGAACCAAAGGACTGCAGTCTTCAGGCTTCACCATATACACTCACTCTCTACCTATAGTCAGGAAAAAATTCAGCCTAACCTCCTGGCATGTTTCCTTGTTTTCCATGTGGGTTCATGAAGGGAGCACATGTAATTAGATGCCTTCTCCTGAAGCAGCTGACCACTGCAACATTGAGGAGGAGCCCAGCAAGGCTGTTTCTATGTTGCTCTTAGACATGGTGCCATTTATCTATTGTAGCTCTTCCTGAGGCCGTGGAGACTGGGGGGGATGCATCATTCCTGTGATTTGGTCTGAGAGCAGCAGAGTTCAGGGTGCTCCATGGGAAGAGCTCTGTGTTCTGGTCAGGGAACAAAATATTCTGTTTGTGCTGACAGTGTACATGAAATAAAAACAGGGTTTGCCTGGTGACCTGGGAGCATTTCCCTGGGCACTGTACGCAGCCCTCTGCTCCCAGCACCATACTGGGAACATGCCCTGGGTCTGAGGTGTTGCCCAGGTGTGCAGTGGCTGACACAGGAGGGTGTAAGCAAAGGTGACAGGGTCACCCTGCATATTGGGTGGCCCAGAGGAGGGCTCTGCCACCCCAGGGTGGACACAGGGGCTGACAGAGCCCTGCTGTTCCTTACCAGCTGTGGGCAGAGTAGGGTGCTGGCTCCTGGGAGGAATGTGGGATGCCGTGGGGCATGGGATCTGCCAGGAGGCAAAGCCATCAGTACTCAAGTGGTGGTGTCACACCAGTGTCTCAGACTGACACCCCGTGCTCCAGCCCTACTGTGGCAGTAGACACTAAGGTGTAATCCCAGCTTCAGAAAGCTTAGTCCTTTAAATAGCCAAGACAGACAAAATTAAAGGAGAAGAGGTACTATCAGCTCCTCTTGGCAGGTGGCTGGTGGAAGAACAGAAGGCTAAATGGCTGTTACAGAGACAGATTTTCACCCAGCCCAGAACATTAACCTTGTCTGCACTGTTACTGCAGATGGATGGCCTGATGCTCTTGTAGGGCTGTGCCAGTAGATCTTCCTCACCTAATAATGGTCAATCTCACTCCCTGCTGCTCTGGATAAGTATTTTATTTACTGCTTTTTGCATCATGGATATTCTCTCGTGGTTATTCTAGCATTTCCAGTTTTGAAAGGATTTTACTCCCTTAGTTCACTGTTTCTGTTTCAGATTCTTGCTTCTCCCAAAGCTGGGCTGAGGTTTCTTGGACAGGAGTAAAATTTTCACCTTTATGCAGAATCACAGCTTTTTAGACACAGTGTTTAAAGTTTTCATACAGATCGCAGTTGCCACTTACTTTGGTGGATTAAATAATTTCCTTTTATATCTCAAGCAACTGTTTTTAGCTTTGTGAAACTGCCTGATAAAGCATCAAGTATCTTTATCCAGATTATCCATCACTAGAATAACTTAGCAATGGCATTTAAATAGACATCAGCTTCCTTGAGCTGTCCATTAAAACCTTAGCTCCGTGCAATCCCGAGTTAGATGACTTACAAGCAGGTCTTGCAGAAAACCCTTTAATAAAAGCCACCATCCAGCCTGTCCTGGGCCAGAAAGTTTCAGTCCTATTTTATCTAAAAGTCTGCATTTGGGTCTGGGTTCCTTGCCCTCTAATACTGAGTGAGCAGTAAATGCCACTCGCCACCCAAAATACCCTTTGCCCGAATTGCTGTGCTGCCCAACAACTCCTCCCTGCACACAGGGATGACTGCAGTGATGTGACCTGCTGGATGTGCAGCCAGCCACTGGTGGGACAGTTGTGCCATTATTTTTATATGGACAGATGTATTTTTCTATTTGAAGCTCATTCAATGTGCTGCACAGGTGTGTTCAACACACCTACAGCGCGCTGGGTCCCAGACATGTCCCACTCCACAGTCAGGCACTGCCAGCTGCCCTCCTCATGCTGGTGTAGTTGCTGGGACCTGGCTGAGGGGCTGAGCAAGGGGATGTGGTACCCAACAGGCATTGGCAGTGCAGAATTGCTCCCCAAAATGGCCTCAGCTCTCCATCACTATGGCAACCAGCAGGAGATCTCGCAGGTCGGACAGGAGGTGTGTGCTCTGCAGCAGCACTGCCTGCTTTCCTGCACAAACCAGGGCTCCAACTGAGCAACCGGGAGGGAGAATCCTCTTTATTGTGACTAAGAGGTCCTTTCAGTTATTATTTATCCAGGGACTATAACATATCATTAATAATACAATTAAATCTCAGCAGTCTTCAAGGATGAGTTGAACGAGAATGTAGCCAGCTGGGCACCTGGAAGGATTCCTTTATGCCTGTTCATTGCAGGGGAAGTTCATCCTCATCTCTCTAAGAGGTCCACCAAACACACCACTTCTGTTCTGAAGGCAGAAGGTCGTCAGCTTTTCAGTATCTACACCAATTTGGGAAGTTAGTCTGCTAGCTGTTGTGTTACTGGTTAACAAGAAATTGTGTGAGTCTGAGAACTAGAATTAATGGCGTACCAGACCTGCTTTTCCCATCCTTGTTTGTACAAAGAAAAAAAAAAGAAGACTCATTGAACCTACTTGTTTATTAGATAAAGTTAAGATGCAAAATTAGAGAAACCTCATAGATTTGATGCTGAAATGTTGGATGTTGGAGGAAGAAGTGTGTGATCCCACCCGCACAGTAATTAGTATTTTGGAGTAAACTACTTTGTTATGGGGTTCCTTACCCCAAGAATCAATATAAAGGGCTTTATGTGCTATGAATTTCATCCTAATTTGCTGCATGCTGAATTCCTCGTGTAAACAGGTCATTTTGGCAAGGTTTATGGCATTTTACCACTATTTGATCGATGGCATTTCAAACTGGGACACCATCACAGTCCAAAGAACTGAGCTGTGCCTGCTGGCTGTGGGTCCAGCCCAGCAAGAGGCAGGAGCTGACACTGTCAGTGCTGGTATCCAAACAAGCCACGTTAGGGAAGCAGTTAGGAGTCATCTCGAATCATTCAGCACTTTCAGTTGGGTTCATTTAGTTCCAAACTGGGTAATTACAGCCTCATTATTTTTCCTTTTACAATAAAGAAAAGACTGCAAGCCAGGCAGAATAATTTCTTCTGCTACGGTTGCCAAGATATGATAGCACATCTACACCATAAGGAATGTGTCATGGTATCAGTTTTATTAGCAGTAAATAATGGCTCTTCAGTTAAGCAACATCTTACCATCAGCTGGGGCCTAACCATAAAACAATAACTACATTTCAACCCCTCTAGGCAGGTAATTGAGTCGAGATTACCCCTGCCCAGCACATTCCTTGCTGACCAGCATGTGTCAAGTTTTGCACACATTATTTTTTTCACTGAAATGAATACCTGTCTACAGTCAGACTTTAAATTTAAAACCACAAAAAGCTCATCTAAAAATAAGACATCAAAGCTCCCGTGACAGTAAATAGAGGCCAGGACCAAGGGAATGGTGGCAGATCAGGTATCAGAGAGTAATCCACCCCATGGGTCCACCTTCACTGCCTAGAGGGAGAGTGGGTTCCTGCAGGGACTATTTCTCAGCCCAGAAACCACTGTTAGTGTGGTGGAATTTTCTGACACACACAGAGGCTTTGCTTTGATGGATCTTGCATGAAATTGTCTGAGGACTGTAAGGATACTAAATACATGTTTGGAACAAACAGCTTTGAAAAGAAAATATCCACAAGAACTGCTGCACTGTGGGCCTGTCAAGGCGACGGGTTCTGTACAAGCTCCTCAAAACAAATACTGTGTGTGTATACATTATGCATATATGTATACAAATATACTTTATACAGTTACACTAACTAACACGCAGTTATACCAACACACCTTTCAACTAAAAATTGTAAGCTACCCTGTAGAAAGTCTGAAGAAACTTCTGCCATTACCTCAAAAAGCCAGCAAATTCAGGACTGAACTGTTATTTATACTCGGGGGAAATGACTCTGCTTCTGCCACTGAAACACCTGAGTACGTCAGGCTTAGCCCAGTGACCTGCTTTTGTTTCCTCTGGACACGCTCAGTTCTGCAGTAACACGACACACTTAACGTGCATTTTAAAATGACTGTGTGCATTTCTAGTAAAGGTTCAACTGTTCTCAAGTGTGTTCCATGGCAGGAAGCTGGTTGTGAGATCCCCTGATAAACCAACACTCAGCCCTCAGTTCTTCCCCTTCCTTCCCTTCCAGGATTCAGCTCGTGGCTGTTTCTGCCCCCAGTGCACGTGGACACCGTGAACACTGAGCCTTGTCAGCTCCTGCCCTGCTCTGCCTTCTGCAAACTGCTTGATTTGCACTCCCTCAGGCAACAGCCCTGTTCAACCCAGAGATGTGACTAGGATGGTATTGTATTATTAGACTTCCCCAGGGTACTTTTTCTTCTCAATCATCCAGGATGGGAAAAACATTTAGATAAAGAAGAATGTCATGACTCATTCTCCAATGCCATGGAGGTTCAGAGCAATCAGAAAAGAGTTAACAGCACAGTCACCCCCCAGTAGTATTTCAGAGTTTCTAAATACAGAGTTCCTTTTGGAGCTGGATGCCCATTTTTGTTATCTTAAAAGTATTTCTGGAACTCTTGGCCGGCTTTAAACAAACAAACAGGGAGAAATATTTGTGAAGATAACGTGGCTGAGAGTGTTTGGTTACTGACTCTGAGCTGAAGGATTTCATTTTTAGACTTTATTTCTTTAAAGCTTGTGAACAGAAGAAAAAATTGCTCCAGAGATGTTAAATCACACAACCATCCCAGCTATTGGCTTTGGAATAACAATCATTCAACTTAGCAAATATCAAACGTGGGAAGGGATTTATCTGACGCATCCATATGATCATGTGAACTCCTTTCTCAAGGAGGAACAGTCTCTGCTGGAGACACAAGAGGAAGGAACTGTTTTGCCTTCTTTAAAAAAATTCAACAACATAAGCAACTGCAACATGCTAAGAGCTTGCTGGCACAAATGCAAAAATGCAACATCTGAAATGTCAGCTGGAACACTGGGAGGATTTACATGATTTAAAAGATTTATGAGAAAGGACTGTTTCACTAGCTTCAGAGCATCTTGGAAAGCAGCAGCACCAGTGTGGGGGACAATGGAAAAGGAGGGGGAAAAAAATCTCCAGCTAAAAGAAATTATCATGCCCAGTATGACTCTGTATTGCTCTTTTTAGTTCAAGAAAAAAAAAATGGATCAGGCACTCATCAGATTTTAAGCTGCATTGAAAGATGAATGAACAGAGTCTGCCATGACCCTGGGATATGCTCATTTTCTCACATTACTTATTGACTCACGTAGTCCTGTGGCTCACCTAAAGCCACACAACTCGTCACTGCTCAAGGCAGGATTAAATCCACAAATTCCTGACTTTTCCTCCCACTGTTCTTTCACTCGAAGCTGTTGTGCTGCAGCCATCCCTGATACACGAAGGCTGGCCAGCTGGATTTCAGTGCAGGCTCTCAGGGGAGAGATGGGGTCACAGAGACAGGGGAAATAAATCCTGATTTGATAAAAAAATAATATATCAGGCAAGGAAAAGGCACGACACCATCTGAAACAATAAACTCAGCAACATTTTAAGTGTGCTTGGACAATGCTCGAGTGGAAGACTGGCCTGCTTTGGGGCTGCCCTCTCTTGAAGTGGCTACTTAAAAGCAGAGTCCTTGATGCCCTGGAGAGCCTGAGGTGCTCCAGCACCAGACCTGAGCTGAGCTCAGTTGTGCCAGGCTGAGCAGGGGCTCTGCCCTGCCAGGATGGGGGAAGGTGCCAGCTCCAGCAATGCCTCTGGCTCCAAGGCTCCTCCTGGAACAGTTATTACCAGCTCACGCTGGTGCAGGACTAAGGCTGCTCCAACAGTGCCAGACCCCTCCAGGGCAGATCCTGCTCCCCAGAGAGCCCTGGCTGAGCAGCCCATGCTTCTTGCAGGGCCACCACGTTCACCTATCACGAAAGGTTCACTCCCTCCTCCTTTTCACCAGCCATCTGTTGCTAGTTCTTCCCATGGTTCATTCACAGATGTCACTGCAGATCTTTTGTACAAAATATTCCCTGCAATTTATCTCTGTTTATGTTTTGTTGTTGGTTTTTTAATAAGCTTTTATTTACTGTTATTTAAACACTTTTCAGTACGTTTAAGTTTCGCTAGTGCTTCCATAAATAATGAAAGAGCTCAGTAATATCATTCCAGGGTGTTGAATAAAGGTGAACATTTCTCTCCATCTGTTTCACCAATAACCTAAACTAATGCAGTTTCCAGACCAGAGCACATGATCTTAAGTGAACTGAAGTCAGTGAAAAGGTCTCTGGTGACATATAAAGACTTAGAGGAGATTGAAGTAAGGTGTCCTATAAAATAAATTTCTGGCCAAACAAAACTGGAAAGACACAAGACTACAATTCCTCTATCATAACAGCAGTGACTCATCCAGTTGCATAGTCACTTGGGGTGAAAAAGAAAACAGTTACTCAGTCTCTCAGGGATTTAGACACAGAAGAATATATTATGCAAGTTTTAGCCGCGTTACTAATGGCCTTGAAGCACACAACTCTACTGTGACTCTCACTCAGCTCAGCAGATCACAAATAGGATGACTCACGTATCCATGACATGAGAGGAAAATAGAGAGCCTAAGAAGTGCAGAGGCAGGTGCTAATGCAGTCACAGAGCACGAAGTCAAGGGAAGAAGAGAATTAGAAAATCGTGAGCAAAGGACTGCGGAGAAAAGCAGATTGGGTATTTGAAGACTCCAGAGCATGGACTGGGTTGGTTTTTCTTGGTCTCAAATTGCAGGGGGTTGTGAGTGTGAAGCCAGCAGAGAAGAGCCACACTGTTGGCTCTGCTCCCCTGTGTGTCCCCAGGGAATGGCAGCAGACAGCTCACCTTGGCCTCTGCATGGCAGTGGTGAGTCCCTCCCTGTATCCACAGCACACAGTTACATCAGACCCCAGAGAAAGTCATCCAGAAGCTTAACAATATTTATACTTGGCAGGACTTTCTACCCTGCTGGAACATCATGATTTTGTAGAAGCTGTTAATTCTGATCGTTTAAGGGCTAATTAAACCCTCTGGTGGTTCCAGCTGTAGCAGTATTTTGCCCATTATTTGGTGAGTAACCTCCTCATGGATGGAGGGCTTTGACAGCTGTTCTCAGAGCACTGTTTAAAATCTGGATGGTGGAGCAGAGCTCAACCCACAGCCTGGACCAAACAGCTGGAAAAGCAGTTGTCCTGAAAAAACTTTGCAGTTTTTCATGCTCTGGAGATCCAATCAAAGCACAGTTATAAATATAGTTTAAACCTAAACACTTTACATAAATCCAATAATTAGTGGGGTTATATTAGAAAGCTGATGCCGATACCTTAAGATTTGGAACTTTATGCAGGCCAGAGGACAGTAAGATGTTCAGACCTGTATATGAGTCTGTGCAGAAACACAGACTGTGTATGATTTGTTAATTTTTACACATAGTTTGACACACCCGTTCCAATTTGCAGTTTCCTTCACCAGACTGAAAGATTCTGGACGGTCAAAGGATTATAATCTGTCTGTGGGATCTGTTATCTGCAAAAACGCAGCCCATGCAGAGCAGGAACCTTCAAACACTTTGGGGAACATGAGGAAAAGTTCTGCATTTTTGTTATCACAGAAAGGAGACCCTTGAGAGTAACAAGAATAGCACTAACGCACAAGCTTGAGTGGCATTTTTTTATGAGCTCAGTCGCACAAAGAACTGCAGAGAGCTGCTTTCAAATGACTAAACCTGACACATTTCCTTTAAATGTTACCTCATTTCGAGGGGTTTATTCTAGGCATTTCAGCTCACATATGTATAGGATGTAATGTATGGATGCAGAAGGGATGCACCGTGTCATTCTGCTGTCAGAGCTAATTAACATACCAGAGCAGGGTATTTTTGTTCAAACCAGGATAACCTCGTGCCATATCCTGTCTCATTCTCAGAGCTGACAGTCCCTAGGCTGACTTGCTTATCTCCTGTTAAACACGTAAGGTTTGAGGTGATGTGATGCAGAATCAGAGGGGGGTTATGTTGGAAACTAAAACGAGCATTTGGAAATCTCCTATTACATGGACTGTGGAAGGAAAAAGCTCTTTATCTGTATCCTTTGTCCAGTGGAGGATCCCATAGCACTTAAAACTATTTGGCTCATAAATGTCCTATGAAGAAAACATTCACAGACTCAGGATTTAGATGAGTGTCATCACTATATTAGCAAAATACCTATGGAATTATTTACCCTGACCACCGGGGAGGGAACACAGAATTTGGGATTGTGCCTTTGTCCTGCATACGTTCATTGGAACAAACAGTGAAGGAGCAGGGATGTGGCAAAAGCCTTCTTAGAGACCCAGCTGGTGCAACCAAAAGGCTAATAAAAATATGTTAACAATAAAGTAAAAGCTCATATGTTTTCTGAATGAAGCACAGTTTCAATGATTTATGGAGTGACCTTTTTCTGAAAGAAGCCTGTATGTCTACATGAATAAGGCTGATTACAAGAGAGATGATACTGTTAACATAATGTTCATAAATTCTGAGTGTTAAAGCTGCTCTGGAAAATAAGTGGCTGGTTTAGTGGATGCTCTTTG